>NC_140219.1:19275932-19433608 GCF_951802725.1 Rutilus rutilus | reverse complement strand
TTAACAGGTAAAACAAAACAAAATTCACATTGTACACACTGCTGCGTAACAGAAGAGTAGGTGCAACCATCGTTGCGAGTCTATTTTTGTCACACATGGCGTGCTGAACTTAGCAGAAAACAATGAAAATGCACTGTAAAACTATTTAACAACTCAGTGTTTTGTAATATATGCTTTTATGATGCAATATAAAATAGTGGAGTGAATTACTCACCCATATTTTAAAAAAGACATCTGTCACTGTGCGACAGATGTCTTTTTTAAAATATGGGTGAGTAATTCACTCCACTCCACACACATAAACAGTCTATTCAGTCAGACAATTTAAGCAGTATGTAGAGTATGCTCTGAACAATGGGCTCGTTCCATCGTAAATGTGGCTCCCCTTAGATTTATTAAGATCAAGTTTGTAATAATCGCAGGTTCAGCTGGGCTCGGACAGGTGGGGGGAATCAACACTGAGCGTCAGGCGATGGTTTGGGTTTGGTAAGATTTAAAAAAAACTAATATTGTGAAATAATATTACAATTTATAACAACGGTTTTCTCTTATAATATATATAGAAATTGTATTTATTCCTCTGAAGTCAAAGCTGAATTTATTTACACATGATCCTTCAGAAATCAGTTTGCTAATTTCTACAAAATTTTTTATTTCAATATAATCTAACATCTATTTAAAATATGTTTTTAATAAGTGTAGAATACACATAAATTAGTGAGTTAATGAGGTTAAAAATACCAACCAAATGAGAACAGCACCAGTTGTAAACACCTGCATATTGCAGTGTGTCTTTAACCCTTAAACGCATACCTCGGGTCTTTAGTGACCCGTGACGCCATTAACTACCCCCCACCTCATTCATTTCTTAAAGTTAGACATGAAGCTTCTTAGTATTCCTCAATCAATGCATGTTTTCCCATTCATTTTTTGTAAAAATTGTATAGGGTCGCAAACGACCCGAGGTGTGTAACAGTGTAAGTATATTTTCTCCGCAACAATTATTGAATCTTTGATGACTGAATAAGTGCAATTCACATTTATTCCACAAGGTGTCAATGTCTGATACACAATGATGAAGTGACGTTTCACTCATAGTTACCGCAGGCAGAAAACAAAAGAATAGGAAGTATCATCAGCAAAACTTGAAATGGCTCAGAGATTTACAGCAGAGCAAGTACTGAACGCAATCAAATATTATTGTCACTGTCACTTGATGGTGGATCTGGTGAAGAAGCTGTCGGCGATCAAAATGTTGATTTTGAAGATGTTGAAAATGATAGTTTTGAGAATATGTTTGAGATGGCTAATATGAGCCAGATACTGAATGTACTGGGAAATGAGCTCTGACGAGGACAGTGATGATAGTACAAAACATCTGCTCAAACTGAACCCTTCCAAGCTACAAAAGGTAAGAAAATATGCTTAATTTTATTCTTCTGTAATTGTTAATCTAATATCAGGAGAGTTTTATATTATCGTAGGGAGAGGTAGAGATCTATAAATGTTAGATATAGATCCGGGTCGCTAAAGACATTATTATATGTAATAATGATGGACATTTAAGGGTTAAGTTTATACTTGTTGCTGAATAAAAGTATGTGTCTTTCACAGTTGTAAAAGAGCAATTCCAAAAAGTGTGTTAAGTTCCCGCATTCCCAGTAATAACTCCCACTGGCCAACTCCTGATAACCATTTTACAATTTATTGCAGTTATTAAAAGAATTACTATAGTAACGCAGATATCACTTTATTTTTCTGTGTGAAGGCACAATGCGAGCCTGAAGCTGCAGTGAATACTGGAGAGCCTTTAAGAAGCAGAAGACACAACTAAAACAAAATATGCTTGATAAATCAAGAACAAGCCTCATATTTGAGGACTCCCCTCCTCCTCTTTCTCTCTGCGGTTCAGAGGCTTTGGGAACATGGAGCTCATGGAATGCAGTGAAGCTCAATGCAAAAAATGCAATTAGTGTCTGTTCAGCCATGCGATCTCTCCTTTTCCTAACTGCACAGAATGCAAAGGAAAACTCCACTCACAAACTCATACAAAAGGCTTACATATGGCAAAGTGCTCAGGGCAGAGCAGTCGCGAGAGAGACGCAGTGACCACAGACCTGTTGCTGAGCCCCGCAACCAGGCCTGAACTCTGCTCAGGGTCAGCGCTCAGAGCAATATTGTAATGCCACATGGCAGTTTACTGTTTAATCAAGCAGACAAGCAATGGAGCGTATAAGAGGAGAAAACTCACAGATGGGTTTCTGGAAATTATAAGACCATGACTAAACAATGATTAGCCCAGTGCAGATCTCATGCAGAAAACCTGCTGGCACGATGATATGGTCTTGTGGGTGAGTGTTGCATTGGGTTTGCTAAGGTGTTTGTAGTGTTGTTTTAGTGTGTTGCCATGCGGTTGCTGTGTTTACTTCCTGACCCAAGACAATGATTCATAGAAGTCTCTGTGTTAGTCTGGTGCCTAAGTATGGCTCAGTATCCCTCCTTCAATGTAAGTTTATGGGATTTATAAATATTATTAGACCACCACATGAAAATCTTACTCTCTTCCAAAAATATAAAGGCAGCTATATATTTTTATGTACATGGTGTTTAAAGGTTTGGGGTCAATAAAATAAAATAACACTTTTATTCAGCAAGTATTTTTATATTTTGTAACATTTATAATGTTACAAAATATTTATTTTTCAAATATATAAATTATGTTCTTATGAAACTTTCAAAAAGTTCTGGAAAAAACGTAGCAAATCAGCATATCAGAATGATTTCGGAAGGATCATGAGACACCGAAGCTTGGAGTAATGATGCTGAAAATTCAGCTTTGCCATCACAGGAACACACAGAGGTGGACAAAGTACACAACATCCTTACTTACTAAATATTGTAGTCAAATATTACTCCGTTACAAGTAAAAGTTGTAAAGACCGTACTCGTTTTTAAAAGTACTTAAGTATCAAAAGTAAAAAGTAAATGTCAATGCATTGTTTTATCATGGTTGCATTGTTGAATGTAATACTGTAAAAAGTGAACAGTTGGATCAACTTAAAAAAATTACTTCAATTGGTAACACCTAAAGAAATTAAGTTTTCTCAACTTAAATTATCACGTTTTTATCGTGAAAAACGTGATAATTTAAGTTGAGAAAACTTAATTTCTTTAGGTGTTACCAATTGAAGTAATTTTTTTAAGTTGATCCAACTGTTCACTTTTTACACTGTTCACTTCTCACATTTAATCCCACTACTGGAACTGTGTTCTAGAAACAAATTTGATAATTATATGAGGGTAGGTAGGCAGGCATAGAGGCCTCTATGCCTGCCTACCTACCCTCATATCAGTATCAAATTTGTTTCTAGAACACAGTTCCAGTAGTGGGATTAAATGTGAGATGGAATAATAATAACGTCCACAATGGTTTCGGACACCCAAATGGCTGTTCCCTCCAATAGTGCACTATTTAATTTTTTTTGGCTTTTAGTATGAATATGTTAGCCTTACTGTTATCAGCTAGTGTGCTCCAAAACAATGACAAAATTTGCATTTAGACGATCAAACCCAGCGTTGGAAATGAAAATCAGGTTGACGTCAGAATCCAAGGTCAGATTGACGTTAATCTCCAACGTTGGACAGACGTTGTTTTGTGTATACGTTGTATATAACCCAACTTTCATTTCCAACCAATATGCAACCCCTGAACTGACTACTTTCTACTCAAGGACCTTGACAGAAATGTAGTGGAGTAAAAAAGTATGATATTTGTCTTTCAAATGTAGTGAAGTTAAAGTAAAAAGTTTCAACACTATCTCACGACCAATTCGTACGAATTCGTTCACTAATTTGTCTAAACCCACGTGATGGGTAGGTTTAGGGGCGGGGTCAGGGGTAGGTCATTCGTATGAATTCATACGAATTGGGCAATTCGTAAAATATGTACGATTTTGCAAAAATCGTACTAATTCGTATGAGAGAGGATGTATGAATTCGTACGAATTAGCCACCTCGTAGAATTTGTACGTTTTCCCGTGAGATCAGGTTGAACGTTTCCAGAAAATATAATAAACACGTAAAGTACAGATACTCAAAAAGTGTACTTAAGTACAGTACTCAAGTAAATGTACTGTCCGCCTCTATACATTACATTTAAAAATGTATGAAAACAGAAGGCATATTTTAAGTGTGTGTAAAATGCTACATGGAAAATATTTCTAGGAAAGCTGACACTGTGGGCCCTATCTTGCACCCAGCGCAATTGACTTTGTACACCGACGCATGTATCATTCCTATTTTGCACCCGCGCACAGCGGACTTTTCTCTCCACAGATGCACGTCGGTTAACTAAGAAATACACTTGCGCTCCCCGGGGCGGTTCAGCGCAAAGAGGAGGCGTGTTCCGGTGCAAACGTTCCCTCATGCTATTTTACAGGTTTAGAAAACAACTGCGCCACTGACCGAAAAAAAAAACAGTTTAAAGTCAGTGGCGCGTTGCGCATGTTATTCATATGCTATTTTAAGGGCGCATGCTTGGCCTTAATCAATGTAGCGTGTGCACAACGCGCATACACTTTGATTCTCTCATCTACACACAGACGCAGCAGTTATTTTTGCAAATCATACATTATTACGATAGATAGATAGATAGATAGACATTTTATTATAAAAGCATACATCTAGCTTACACATTTACCCAAATGATCATACGCCTGTTTAACCGAAGTTAATTTGGGTGTGTTTCTCCATCCCCAACGTCCCTGACGAGAACGTCGGTCTCCTCGGCTGTGAACCGCTCCTCGCGTGCGCCTGGCAAATCCGCCGTTAAAATAGGAATCCGCTTTAGAACAAGCGCGCCTGCTCTTAAAGGGAATGTGAGATGACGCTCTGATTGGTTTATTTCACGTTACGCCCAAACCACACCTATGAATAATGAAGCTACTTCAGACCAACCCCTTTTAGATTTGCGCCAGGCGCAAGAGTCATTTATCCCGTCGGGAAAATAGCAACAGCGCCAAGACCCGCCCACAAAGTTACTTGCGCTTTGCGCTTCGACACTTGCGTTTCAGATCGTTAAAATAGGGCCCTGTATCTTTAAAAACATTTTTAGAGTACTGTCAGATGTAGAAACCTGAAGAGAAACATAAAACTTGTATTGTCAATAGAATAAACAATTGTGATTAATCGGATTAACTTCTGTCAAGTTTTTATAAATCAGAATAAAACAAATTCTATAAATAATTATTTATTTGTATTTACATACCCCTGCAACCCCTTTAAAAATACATGTATCTGTAGCATCAATATAAAGTGAGTGTTATACAAGTTTAAACCTAAAGTTAGGGGTTTGTTTAAATCCTTAAAACTTAGTTTGAGCAAATAGTTATTCGTAAGCACCTTTAAATATTCCTTAACTCCATTCCTTATTTCTGATTTAAACCAGAGCTTGTAGCAAAATTAATTTCTCTTTTGATCTCTTCCCTCAGTCAGTCTCGCAATTCATCTCCAACACTGAAAAAAAAAAAAAAAAAAATCCACCTACTGTGGAGAAAACATGAGAGGACAAGACTTTTTTCCTCCGTCTCTCTTTCTGGTAACCACAACACACGCTGTGGGGCGGCAGTGAGCAGCTGAGGGTTGTGTACGGCCTGGGTATAAAGACCCCAGAGGGGACGGAGATAGACGCCTGTGGTTTGGCCCTCACACTGCAGCACCATATCCAGCGTGTCACCGCTCTGAAGTGTAACCCAAACAGGGTCAGTACAGGGACACAGCTTCCCTCTATGGCAGCCTACATGTGTGTTTGCTAGAGAGAAACTGAGGAAACCGGATGAAATGTAGCGAAGGATAGATTTTTTTCCATTCTACCTCTGATTAGCATCATACCGTGTATTGTGCCTGGCCTGCTCGACACGGAATATGAGCATGTCTGGACATGCGCCGTAGCTTGTGGTCTGTTCATAATGTGTTCTGCATGCTGTCATACTATATATAGGCTACGCAACAGCTACACTTACATTACCGCTCAGAAGTTTGCGTTCAGTAAGATTTTTTAAAAGAACATAATACTTTTATTCAACGAGGATGCATTAAATTGATCAAAAGTGACAGTAAAGACACTTATAATGTTATGATATCAGTTTAAAATAAATGCAGTTCTTTTGAACTTTCTATTCATCAAAGATTCCTTCACAAAAATGTATCAGGGTTTCTAAAAATATTAAGCAGCACGACTGTTTTCAACCTTGCTACCTTGAGCAGCATGTCAACATTTTAAAATGATTTCTGAAGGAAGACTGGAGTAATGATGCTGACAATTCAGCTTTGCCATCACAGGAATAAATGACATTTTAAAATATATTTAAATAGAAAAAATAAATAAATGCAGCCTTGGTGAGCGTAGGAGACTTAACTCAAAAACATTAAAAACTTAGTGTACACCACTTCTGTGCTTGAAATACGAACACTCAAATGCTCGCAGCGGACATCGTTCTTCAGAAAAGAATCTGAATAATCGAATAAGCCTGGTGCTTAACCTCAGTGTAATTTCGTTTGAATTGTAATTTCCTGCATTCTCAACATGATTACATTATGACCTCTGCCCTACATAGAGCGCATTCAAATGAAAGCAACCAAAGGTCACGCACGCATAAACAGTCGCAAATTCTCCGGAAAGAGGATCTTATTTTATAGATAGGTTAGGAACTTACAACCACTTTAGTTGTTGTGGTTCATACTTGAAGAAAGAAGGGATTAAAAACAGTACATTTCCACTGTGTGAGTCATGGAAACTTCAATACAAACCCGCATGCGCGCACAGATTTCATGCATTACTCAACATTTATTGAATTTGAGGTGATAAAGAGGGGGTTTTGTGGACATTTATTCTTTCTCTCTCTCTCTCACCTGTCTGAAGCAGAGGCAGTCACGCAAGACACGGTGCATCTGAGACAGATGAAAGAGACAGATTCATTTCCTAGAACTAATACCTGTTGGGACAGGAGCACAAAGAGCAGGCCTCCTCTAGTGGCCTTGGGTGTGGGCTTCTCCAAAGATGATTTATGAGTGTTTTACCACATTTGTCTGAATCAGTTCCTTTGCAATCTAAACAAGTCTCTGTGGTAGCTTCCCCAGTGCTGTAACAAAGCCATTGATCAAAGAAAGCAAGCAAATTACAGATTTGTGTGCCTTTGAACACTGATATCTCTTTCATTTGAAGAAAAAAAGGCAAAGCTACACAATTTCAGACAACTGGGCTTTCTTGTTATGCTACAAATGTGCTTTTTATTGCTTCTATAACAAAAAAAATGGATGGAAGAGCTGTGACGAATTAAATATACACACATGCTTTAACCTTTAGAAAGTTGCACTTTTCCGCACTAAATAATTTAAGTTTTTTAAAAAAAGAGGAGAATTTCCCATCCTTTTATCTTGCAGTATAAATGTTGGCATGTTTGCAGTAAATGCAGGCGATTGTTTGACAGAGCAGTTGGAGCTAAAAGAGTTTCTAAATCGAATTAGTGTCTGAGGACAGGCTTTGCTTGTCTTCTGCTCTAGGGCTTGACATGTTATCACCAATCGTTCCCAGAGTCATGTGGTCTGTGAATCTGATATCACCATCTGATTCCCAGCTCAGCATTCTCTCATGGAAACACCACGTGTGCTTTAAAGGAGTGGTTCTCAAGCAAAGAGCCGGGACCCACTAGGGGGCCACAGCAAACATCCAAGATGACTTAAAAAGATTTAAAACAAGCCAAAACAAGCATTAAAATAAGCTAAAACAACTAAAAATTTATGTTTCTTATTTTAATTCCATCCCCTCAATAACTTTTTTTTTCTTTAAAGAACCAGGTTTCCCATGGTCTTGAAAAAGTGGATAAAAGTGTGATGTACAAAGAATGTACATTTTCTAGTTATGCCAGACTCTACAATATTCTATAATGATTTGTAAAAATCCTTATTCAGTAAATCTCAAACAACTGGGAATAAAATGGCGACCAATAAATATGGTTGAGGACAATGGGGGGCCAAAGTCCAAAAAGGGAGTAAAATGGAGATTTTTCATTTTAAAGGGATAATTCACCCACAAATCAAAATTCTGGCATCTTCATGTGGCTCCATATCTGACTTTCTTTATTTAGTGTAATACAAAAGAAGATATTTTGAAAAAAATGTGCTGGCTGGTCTTTTCTATTACAATAAACAGGCATGGAAGCTTTCAAGCTTTACAAAAAAGCTTCAAAAGCAGCTTAAAAGTATCATCAAATTAGTCCACATATATGCGCTAGAGTTTTCTAAGGCCACACAATAGTGTGACAATAAATCATTATTCAGTCAGCTAAATAATTCTAGGTAAAAAGTTGTCAGATTGATCATTTTTGCCACTAATTGATTATAATACAGTATATTAATATTGATTTGATTATGTGTTCATGTTTAATTTTAGACTATTTCAGTTATCTAACCAAGAGAAATTGTCAAATTATCTAATGTCTGTACCTGAACATTATTATCCCCATATGTGTACATCATTGCAGACCTGTATAAAAGCCTCTTGTGTATCGTGTAACTCCTCAAGCTCCCTTTTGTTTTAAAATGACTTTGACAACCTGACCAATTTTTCACATTTATGCAGACAGATGTAAAAGTATAATATGATCTATAAAAGTAGCTTGAAAATATCTATCCATGCAGTCTTGAAATGTGTGTTCGCAGTAACGTCCCAGGTCTTATCATAAGCACTGACACTGATCAGTACGCCACATGTGTGAGCACGCACTCCTTCCTCTTCAGTCTCTCGCGTACATCGCAGAGACATCGATTTGAGTTGTGAGGCCCCCGTAACAAAAGGAAAGAGAGACAGAGGAGACCCTATGATGACCCTGCGCCGAGAGGAAACAGGAAGTGAGACCTCTGACCCGCCGAGAGGCTCCTGTTGTGTTTTCCGGCGAGGGTGCTGATGGAGCTCCGCGTTTCTCTGAGGTTCCTCTCTCGGCTCATGCTGGGAGATACAGACGAGTCATGAGAAACAGCACATAAAGCCAAATCTCACAGGGAGCCCAAGGGAGGTTTGAGTTACACTATAGCCTGAGAAACAACACGACCGTAACCCTTCCACCTGTAAGCTTCTCTCCCTCTCACACAATCACATCTCAAAGTATTCAATCTACAGCATTCTCAAGGCAACACAAATCATGTTTGTCAGGAACACTGACCCCCAGACGCGAGGCAAGGATCCTGGTGGGGGGACAGAGCATATCAGGGGAGACCGGGGTTGAACAAGAACTAAGACCAAAATGTAAAACTAAAATAAATAATTAAAGGCACACTATGCAGTTTTCGCTTTTCTCAAACAGCGACCCCTAGAGTCGCTGTGAAGTATATACTTGTATTTAACGTTACTGTCTTAAATAACACTCACACCCTACTACGAGTTCGTTTATCATCGAAATTATTTTGAAGCTGTTATATTAAGGTACAAATCTTGCATATTGTGCCTTTAAATGAAGAACTAAAATAAAACCTAACTGTTGTTAGCAACATCCATAAAATATATTTTAAAATGTCATTTATACCTGTGACACAAAGCTGAATTTTCAGCATCATTACTAAAGTCTTCAGTGTGTCACATGATCCTTTAGAAATCATTCTAATATGCTGCTCTTTTTTCAGGATTCTTTAATTAATAAAAGAACAGCATTTATTGGAAACAAATCTTTTGTAATATTATAAATGTCTTTACTGTCACTTTGATCATTTTAATGCATCCTTGCTAAATAAAAGTATTAATTTCTTCTTCTTCAAAAAAGTCTTACCTGTAATTAACAAAACCATTAATAAAACTAACTAACATTAAACTGAAATTTAAAACAAATTTGAAAACAGTATTAAAACAAAAAGAAATCTGAAAATGCAAAACTCTAATAGTCTTAATAGTCTGTAAGCAGTCCAACATGACAACTTCTGGCTCAATCTGTCTGTCTGTACAAAGAATGAGGGGATACAGGTGTTTGTGAGCACGTCAGCCACCTTAATAGGCCCTACATGCAGTTTTGTTTATTTTGTTTCGCTATTAGAGTAAATACTGTAGTTCTGGTCTGTCACAGTCTCAGGAAGTGCCCTCTGTAACATTTCCATGTCATAGGAAGTCAATCCAGCAGAACAGGATAACAAATATGTCCTGTTAGTAAACAAGTTTGTCGCTGACCATGTAGGTGTAAGCCCATTTCTTTCAGCGCAGAGGAGCTGGCTGTAGGGTTGTTGTTAGCTGGCTGTGTGGTAATTGTAGCCAGTGGGGTGGCTGAAGTGGGTGGGGGTAGATTGGTGGCAGTAGGGGGGCACCAAACTTCTGGCCTCCGGGATGAGGGGGCTTTGCTGAAAGGACCGCTGGGAGGAGGGACTGGGGGCTTCAGCCTCATTAGAAGCTGACTAATTGGAAGGAAAAGACCTCTCATGTGCTCTGTCTGACCTCCTAGACAGCAGGGGAGAGAGGAACAGATAGATGAAAAAGAGAGGGGGGTGGAGGAGAAGGAGGGAATGTGAAAACCTACTATAGAGGGAACGGCAGAGGAGAGATGTAAGAAAGTGCCCAGAGGTTGCCAGTTTCATAGCTCAGGTGACTTCATGGGGTTTCATTTAACTATCAATTTGGTCTCAGATGTTTCTTGTAAAATTCCTTAGTGAAAATAAAAATAGACACAAATGAGACAATCAGACACTTCTTTGAAACTAGCTTGTCAACTCTATTGAAAATGTAGTTTAACTTTAGCAAGCAATAAAAACTAGAGAAGCTATAATGCAGCAAAATCCTTTTAAAAATACATCGAACTGATATGACTCTCAAATGAAATTTGAGTCTACTTAAAAGCTGCACTATATTTTTTAAGTGTTTACGCACTGCTTTTCTGTATGAATGAATTGGATAGTTTGAGGAATCCACCTTATTTTTCAACACAGAAGTAAGTTTTTTTTTTTTTTATGTGCGAGACTTCTGATTTATTAGCTGCTATAGGGAAATAACGAGAAGAATATATCAAATTGCAGTAAACTGTAAAACTGTTTGACCTACAAACCAGCATGTTTATAATTAAGACACTACATAAAAATAATACGGTAAGAAATAATACCAGTTATTAATCAATATCAAGCAGCATAACGAGTTTTCTACTGGCAAAAATAACTGGAAGCAAATAACACTGACACATTCAAATTACAAATGGCCATTCCCACTCTTACCTGTAAAATAAGATGGATACCGATGGTTCCCTGTGATCACCATATTGGTACAGATCTGTCATTCTACCACAAGACCAACTTACAGTAAGAAGAAAGGCCTGCAAGGTACATATCTAAAACTATGTCATGGAAGCAAACAAATAGCCTATCTGCTACATCAGAACTTTTTTCTCTGTTTACGGACATGATGTAACCATGCAAGGATGAATGGCATATTCCTGAAATTGATTGTTGTGGGTGTCCATTTGCTTTCTGTCTAGGAGAAACAATTGAGAAATTAAGGGCCCTCTTGCAAAGCTCTTATGTTTTTGAGGTCTACTAGAATAGGTTGAATGCTTGAATGTTCAAAAAGCATTATTTTTCACATATATTACATTATTGCAGCACCTCTCTTTCCAGTCTGTCAGTAACGCTCTGTTTAGCTCCTGTCTAAAAGCGCTATGTACTCTGATTCGTCGGCTGGAAGGACCAATGTGTTGTGATTGGTCAACCGGTTCGAGCATGTTTAAAAAATATCACGGCCTTTACCATAACCGCAAGTTTCGGCAGTTTCGCCAGGCCTCTCCCTTTTTTATGCATGGGAATTATTTAAATGAGCAATATTGTGACGTGCCTTCCCGGAAGAAAACTGAAGACTACAATCGAGGCATTTCAGGGATTTCAGAAAAGTGTTTGCTGATATATACTGACTGCCTGTGGAGTGACTTTTGGCTTTGTAACTTTGCAGACCTTTTTCAAGCTCAAACAACACTGCACACTAAAAAGTATTAGGACCCATTGAAAGAGTTCTCGTTTGTCATTTTTCTTACCAATGAATGACAATCAGAAAGGGAATAGGAAAACTAAGGAGAAGAAAGTGTAAAAAGTAAAAAGTGGTGAAGTCTTTGAAAGATAGTAAAAGAGAAAAAGCTGGAGGAAAGAGACCACACGAGACAGATCAAGGTTGTCAGAACAAAAAGTCTGCATTAAAAAGGACTTATTTTCGAAAAGAAAGGATATCTCTATGGGAGTTTTTGGTGCGAGTGCCACAGCAGATCAAGCCGTTGAGAACAGAGGCATGCGGAGGTGATCAGGAGCAGCGCTGGGATCAGGGTCAAGCCAAACCCCCATTCCACTCTGGATTTATGGAGGTCTTTCTAGACTGCTTTAATGTCAGGTGTCAGTTTATTTGAAAAACCCTCACAGTCGTGCACCTTCAAACAGACCAGCATCCACTGAAACACACATTAAGCAGCCATTTGAAGTGTGCACATGTGTGTGTGGATGTGTTTGTGTGAGAGAGAGAGCATTTGTCTAAATATGTGTTTGTGTGTAGACTCAAGCAACCATGGCAGGGTTCGTTTAATAACCTTTGAACTACCACCCAGTTAAATCTCATATACCATCACAGAAGTACATTTTTACCAGTAAATTTCATATTATAACAATAGTACAATACAGATAAATTTGCACATTGGATGAAGGTGGTCTCAGGGGGCTCATCACAGACAACAGCACCTGAATAATGGTACATCTTCAAAAGGTCATGGTATTTCCATGGTACATTCAACCAGTAAGCAAGCTAAATGTGTCAGTGGCAATAAAAAAAAAAAAAAAAAAAAATTCAGGGTATTACCATGGTGATTGTACACTATAGTGAAAAGTTTGGGGTCAATAAATGTTTTTGAAAGAAGTATCTTATGCTCACCAAAGCTGTATTTATTTGATCACAATACAGTAAAAAACATTACTATTTTTAAATATTATATTTGAAATAAATATATTTTTATTGTAATATGATAATAAAATGTATTCCTGTGATCAAAGCTGAATTTTCAGCATCATTACTCCAGTATTCAGTGTCACATGATCCTTCACAAATCATTCTAATTTACATTCATCTGCAACTGTTCCCTTTTCCAATTTGCTTCCGATGTGACGAGGCATTTAGAGTGTGGTACTTTTTGGTACTTTTTATTGGAGTCGATGAGGTGTTGAATATAAAGGTCCTGGTGGAGTCAGCGGCAGCGGGACGGGAGGCTGCGTGCTGGAATGTGGAGCTCTGGTTTGTTTTGCTGTCTGCTCTCCTGCCTTACCTGCGGCCCTACCCTAACACTCTCTCTCTCTCTCTCTCTCTCTCTCTCTCTCTCCATCCCTCCATCTCTCCCTCTCTGCCTCTGGATCTAATTAGAGTGAAGGAGGGCTGCGGGACTGGAGTGTGTCACATACAACTCAACACAGTCAGGAAGGAGAGCAGGAAAGAAAGTGGGATTAACATGGGAGAAAAAGCATAAGAAATGTAGGGTGGAGTTCAAAGAGAGAGAGAGAAAGAAAGAAACCAGGGAAAAGAAATGCAAAGAAAAGTTTCAGCCAGGAAATGAGAGAAAAAAGTGAGTGTGCGTGAAAGATATCTAGCCTAGAGTTGTTTCCCACAGCACATGAAAAAAGAAAAACAGAGCATCTAATTTTTCACAGAACATTCCACAAATTTAGGACAACATGAGAAGTGACATGTAATATATGCTCACCTCTCTGCCCTACACATGGCAGACACATCTCAGCGCTGGAGGGAACTTCTATAATCAAAGACCAATCAGATAATTGCAGTGTTTTACCACTATCCCCTGAGCTCCGCTGGGAAAAGGCTTTTTTGAACAGTAACTCAATACCCTGGAAAGTCCAGATGGTCCTGATGACGGCACCAGCGGAAAGACATATTTTCCTAAATATGAAAATCTAATTTGGCAATATGCGTAAATTAAACTATATGTGACGGCAGCGGTTGACAGAGAATTCGCCGTTTTTCTTTCACTCTGTCGTTGGTACTCCAACATTATAGGCTTAATATATGACAGCACAGTACAAAATCTGGTAAAAGTTTATTGCAATAATGCACTGTAACATCCAAGTGCTTAAATGTCCTTATCGATCCCCATTATGTCACCAAAAAGTACATTATTTCAGTCAGATTGGGTTTCAAATAACTCATAATAGCATCATTATTATAGAAATATCTAAACAAATCACAAACAATGATGTGCTTGGCCTTACACCACGTCCTTACAAGGGACAACATGCTTTTCTTTTCTTTTTCTGTTGGTTGCTTGGTTCATTTTATGCTGACAAGAACCACACACTATGACATCACATCAGTACACAATTCCAACCCACATAAATTAATAAACCTTAAACCTCAAAAGTATTCTGATTGATTGCTTTCATTTTAGACTGAAGATTTACTTATGTCTGTCTCTGGAAACTTTGCTTCACCACGTTTGTCCTTAAAACTTTAACGCAGGGGGATTTATCTCAGCAAGATTGTACACATTTCTTAAATAACATTTTTAATAAACTGTGGAGGAGGTTTTGTAGTTTAACAGCTCCCCTTAAAGGAAGTAAACTGTCCACAAATGACGCACCATTCCTGTATAAACACAAAGAGACGCAGCAGACTTTACAGATCAGCATGAGTGAATGTTTGACAGTCATGGGAACAAACACAAACACACACGAAGACAGACTGGGTGTGTGCTATGAGCTTCATCTCTGAACATCTCCGCATTTCCACAGCACAAATAGATGGTTGATAACCACCAGCATATATGCTCAAGCACTATAATATACAGGGTTTGAAATTAACACCCAACTCGCAAAATGCATGAGAAAATCAACCATGGCAGGTAACAATTAGCAACTCACTGGCCAATTTGGAGTCCCCCAACATTAGGAGACGTACGCTATAGGCGAAAACTGTCAGATCTATCCATTTACTTTGTATTATGAAACATTTTATACCATTTTTACCAGTCTGTATAAATGTGTTTATTTAAAATCTATGTCTTAGTATTTTAAAAAATAAGGTCTCTTGTAAATCATCATATTTGGGGGGCCTTGGAATAAAAAAAAGAATGAAACACCTGAAGCTTCAGCGCAAACTCGCATACATTTAGGCCTGAGAGATCCGTCTCTGACTGAGTCATGTTTAGGCATGCAGATAAGAACACACAGACTCTTTGAGCACTTGCCCAGTTGGAATAGTTTGAGCACCAAGTCATTTTTTTTTTCATTTATAGAGACGAGTTTACTCTAAACTTGGCTCAGAGCAGCCATTACATCAGCCGTATTAGGCGTGAGAAATTGGGGTCTGCAGAGCTGAGGGAGGGTAAAGTTTTGTCTTTTGGTGTTCAGTGCAGTCCCCAGTGTCTCTCTTTCAGAAGAGGCCCAAATCTAAGGCAACAAGCCATCTCTAGTGCCGCTAAACTAACACTCTTTGGGACACGGGCTTGTCACGCTATATGCCCCGGGAACAGAAATTTTTCAAACACTGTTAAGAGCTTCCAAAAACCTTATTGCTCTATAAAATCAAAATGGGTCCACACCCAGAATGTTTTATAGAACTACAACTGCTGGAGAACACTTAGAAGCCCCCTTAGAAGCACATGCTAAAAGTAACAAGCCTCCCAGGCTAGAAGATGAGATGTTGGCTTTCTGAAACACTAGGAAAAGTCTGATAGGAGCGTTCTGTCTGTCCGCTCTGGGAAATAACTCAAACCCCTGGCTATTGGAAACAAATGAGAACACACATTAGCACAGTGCCAGATAACACCAGATGTAAACTATTATCACAGGGTTAAGTTAAACTGAACATTTGATTAAACCATGTTTGAGTTTCTGCTGATGTAAAGGACACACTACCAGTCTCACTAAAGCCCCGTTCACATTGACAGCGGTTTAATCGAGGAAGGACAAGAGACAGATGTGTCATTGGTAGTTAGTAAATATTATGTCACTCTATTATGACAAGGACTGAGTTTAATTGGAGAAAGAGTTTGTATCGACATAGCAGCAGAATGAACACGATTTTTCCGATTATTAACGCATGAACCAAAAATCATCGGTAGAAGCTGCTAATTTGCATAAAGTTAAACTTTTCTCAACTTTATAGAGTCACCATAATTAGAGTTAATTAACCAATAATTAAATAATGAGTCATTTATGATGGATTTAAACAGTCTCTGTCAGGGTGAAGTGGGCTTCATTTGGTTAGGTTTTGATTTTTATGTGTTGCTTATGCCGTTGGACGTTGTCGTGTCTTGTTCTATCTCATTTAGGACATACTTTCAAACGACTTAACTGCAGTATTGTTCTCACGTTGGTCAGAGAACGCCATTGTAAAGACATCACATGTTCACACAGTCCAATAATCAATTCTGGGTTTCCTTTTCTCACACACACAAACATCTTGTTCTACATGACTACTTGTGAGGTCTAAAATGTCCATCCAAATATAGTGAAACCTGTTGAACACTGACTAGTGAGCTGGTACTCACTAGTTAAAAAGGCATATCAATCAGGCAATTCACGTTTATATTTAAATCTAGTGTTTTGCACAGGTTTCTGTGAGGGTTATGTTTAGGGGTTGGGTCGGGTTAGGACATTAACCTGATATAAAAACAATGGAAGTAAAGTGAAACAAACGTGTGTGTGTGTCTCTACATTTGTTTATGTGTTTATAGGGGCAGCGGATGTGTTTATCTGTGGTTCACAGATGCCATAGAGGTCTTTTGAAATGAGCTTGCCATTTGCCTACCAGACATGAACAGCACTGACATCATACAGTCACCCGACCTACAGTATATCATGTGCATCTGTGTGATTATACAATATCACAATACAAACGCTGTTATACTGAACATCAGCATGAGGTATTCACTGCCATGCTGACATTCAGATCAACCACAACATTTTGAGTGTGACATTATTGAATTATTTCTCTTTTCCCCTTTCTAACACACACAACAAGTCTATAGTACATCTTCATTTTGTCATGTGCATAAATAATGTGACGTGCCACTTGAAACAACAGCTGGACACTTCACAGGTGCAATGCAGGAGGAAGAAACTGACAGAAGATGATCAGTATTTCATGGACAGAAAGAGAAAGAGGAAGAGAAGAGGAAGAGAAGAGAAGAGAAGAGAAGAGAAGAGAAGAGAAGAGAAGAGAAGAGAAGAGAAGAGAAGAGAAGAGAAGAGAAGAGAAGAGAAGAGAAGAGAAGAGAAGAGAAGAGAAGAGAAGAGAAGAGAAGTCTGTTTGTAGAGTAACAGAGAACGAGGGCCTGTCCCATGGAAGGCTTGACCTCACAGCCCGAGGGCAGACGAGACCCACAGCTCATCTGAGCCGCTCTGATGTCTCTGTGGTCTGTTTAAACAAGAGCGCTGCGCTAATCCGCTCAGATGGGGCCATTGAGTATGAGGCCGCAGTGGTTTTCTCTCTACACACACACGCACAAACACACACACACTCAAGTCAAGTCACCTTTATTTATATAGCGATTTTTACAATACAGATTGTATCAAAGCAGCTTCACAGTGATGAAAATAATACAACATAGTTTGTTTCTAGAAGAAAATTGCGTCATCGCCCACCTTAAGTGAGGCAGATTAATAATATTGTTGAATATTAAATGTCCCCAACTAAGCAAGCCAAAAGCCAAGCCACACACACACACACACATACACACAAAACTATATGCAAAGCAACACACTTAAATATATCTCATCCTGCTTTAACGCAAGATACACAGGACCTAACACACGCTCTCTGTTTTGTTTTTTCATTTTAATTTAGATTGAAGATCAAATAAAAAAATATTTTAATTAATTCATAAGTTTAAATAAAAAAAAATATTAAAATAACAATAATGAAAAGGGGGTAAACAAGCAGTATTGACAGACAAAAAGGCAGAACAACAAAATAAATAGTAAATAGAAAGTCTATAGTAAAAAAACCAATACAACAAAATAGGACAAAGCTAAAATAAAATATATAATACAATAAAAAAAAATATCTCCAATAAAAATACGTTTAACAAGTAGTATTAAATAAAGCGGAAAAACTGAACAAAAATTAAAAAACAGATTATATATAAAATACAAAACTAAATAGGAAAAAGCAGACTAAAAATAAAATAAGTAGAATAAAACAAAATAAATTAGTATTGACAAGTAGTTAATCAAGCAGAACAAATAAATCAAAAATTAAAAGAGAACAAAAAAAAAAATAATGGGGGAAAATTTTTAAAATAAAAATTTGAAATTAAGAAAAAAACAGGAATAAATTACAAAGGTCTCATAAATGAGTTGTTAAAAAGATGAGTTATCATCTCTTGAGTTGAGTTGAGTTAATATAATAATCAAGAAACATAGGATAGCTCATCTCTTCCGTGAGCACTTGACTGTGTCCTGCTGACTCTTTAAACAAAAAACAAAAAAAGCTTTCATTATTTTCACTAAATCCCTCCCTGTTCTTGCCTTTACAACTCTAGACTATTGCTAGCACTTTTTGTTTCTTTTTGTCTAAGTCTCTTGGAAAAAAGCATTTGCTAAATCAAAAAAATGTTTAAAGGGTGAAAAAACAAGACTAAGTGTGCCAATGACACACACTTGGACTGAGCTTTACTAACTGTAGCCTAGAGCTATTCACAAAGGGGCTGCATTGCAATATATCTTTTATAGCCCAGGTAGCCTAGTGCTCAGTGCACTAACATTCATTGTTTTTCAGCTTATTGCGACACGACTTCAAGTCCCGGGTCGTCAAACTTTCTTGATAGTATACTGTCCTATCGTAATAAGAAATTAGCAAGTTAAGCTCCATCCACACACACAATAGAATCAGCATTTTTTAAGTCATTACATCAACACCTCTCATAATGGGAGTGGGGGAACGGATTCCGACAGCTGTTTTTTGCCGTCGGATTCTGTTCCCTCCATATTTCTGACACACTGAGGTTCTAATATTTATCAAATTGATGCTGTTTAAGCTTCATCCACAAACAGAATACAATAAGCATATTTTAAGCCGATACATCAACATCTCTCATCATTGGGGTGGGGGAACGGATTTCGACAGCTGAACTATTTGCCGTCGGATTCTATTCCTCCTATGTTTCTTACACAATGAGGTTCTAATATTTATCACATTGCAGTAAATCAAACCCAGCCAAAAACACACATCCTCCAGGTAAAGAGGAAGCGTCCTTTAGATCACCCAGTGAGCTTCCTGTGGATGAGCCAGATGCTGTTCTCTCAGGATTACCAGAGTATACACACAGAAAACCTTAAAGGGTCCAATATCACTGTGGGATCTCGTTCACAATGGGGAACGAACTGTACATGAAATATAAGCAGACACACCCTTACACACACACACAGTCAAGGTGATATGACACGCAGCTGTTGTTTTTTAAAGGCAGGCAGGAAGAAAGAAAGTGAATGAAAGCCTCTGCTTTGTCTGCATTAACGTACAGATACCGGCAGCCCCTATCGCACATCCTGATAATCTACAAGACTGCGCTTCATAAAACAGCGTGCAGACGTGCATCTGTTTGTGTGATGACAGGCAGACTGTTGTGACGGAGTTAAAACCGAGGTGATGAGTTTACGCACAGCTGTATATCTCTGTGATGACTGATGGCATGGCAGTGTATGATTATTCACAGATGTGCACTGTAAAGTTCACGTGTAAAAAAAAAAGTTCATGTTTTCTGATAAACAGCAACTCACCTGATTGATGTGTTTGAGTTTGTCAATGATCTGACTGATGACAGGTTCGGCAGGTTTTTGTCTGGATTCTGAGCCGTGTGGATGGACTCTCTTCGGCCCTGGACCAGGAAACCTGCAAAATATATTATTCATACTTAAGCACAGCACACTAAGAACATATAGTCCATTATATAGTTGAACATCCTTGTCAGGATGTATGTGTATGTAGTGTCGCTTTTATTGTGTCCACTTATTTGCCCAACAGCTAAAACAAAACAAAAATATAATGAAATTGGAATTTAATAGAGACCGCTGTGATCTTCCACAAGAATATGAACTCTAAAATTGGCCTCTACTGCCACCTAGAGGCAAACATGTAACCATTGTAATTCTTGCTCAAATTAAATTCCTAAGTATTAGACCTTTAAATTCTTCCCCCCTATTCAGCACATTGATTCAGTCATGCTGCATGAGGACACGGATTTCAAAGGCACTTTACAACAAAACAATCTTTTATTAAAGGGATAGTTCACCCAAAAATGAAAATTCTGTCATCATTTACTCACCCTCAAGTTGTTCCAAACCTGTATGAGTTTCTTTGTTCTGCTGAATAAAAAAGGAAGATATTTGGAAGAATGTTTGTAATCAACAGATCTCGGTCCCCATTGACTTCCATAGTAGGAAAAAAATATACTATGGTAGTCAATGGGGACCGAGATCTGTTTGGTTACAAACATTCTTCCAAATATCTTCCTTTGTGTTCAGCAGAACAAAGAAACTCATACAGGTTTGGAACAACTTGAGGGTGAGTAAACAATGATAGAATTTTCATTTTTGGGTGAACTATCCCTTTAATTAGTAGATGCCAAGGACTTTAAATTATGCCTTGTGTTGTCCGTTGTTCAAAATTACTCAAAGCTAAATAACAAAAACAGAAGCATAAATATGAATGGTATCTACCAGTAAATTGAAATCTGCATCCCCCCCCCCCCAGAAAAAGTTCCTGTTATGTTGTAGCTGTTAACAGACACACACACACTTAAGCGAACAGTAAAACAGCACAACTGGGTCAGACATGTGCTGGCATCTGAATGTTTCTGAGCAACTGGAGCATATGTTGGGCATCATCAACTGCTAAAAATGTGTGTGTGTGTCTGCGCCCAAGTGTTTCCCTCGATCCCCTCGGGCCTGTTGGACTCATGTTCCAGTTAATTACTCCCTATTAAAAGCTAATTAGTGTTGATGCACACGGGCACATTGGTGCAAGCACTGAGGCGACAGAGAGACAGTGAGTGACATATTCCATGCCTCGACACCAACCTCAACTCGTCAGCGAAGTCCATACACCACAAAAATCTGTGTTTTTATTTAAATTTGATAAAAATATCCACAAATTGTTTTGTGTGTGTGTTCTTGTATGTTTTATGAGGACAAAAACGTGTATAATGACATATGTATTACACTGTAAACATGATTTATGAGGACACTTCCTGTGTCCTCGTAAACCAAATGGCTTAATAACATACTAAAGTGTTTTTTTAATTAAAAAAATTTCAGAAAATTTCCTGTGATGGGTAGGTTTATAGGGGTAGGGTTAGTGTAGGCGGATGGAATATATAGTTTGTACAGTATAAAACCATCATGCCTAGAGAGTCCTCACAAACCACATATTCAAGTATGCGTGTACCGTGTGCTTTTAGACGAAAGAGCCAAAGATATGACCTCATGTTCCATTCTTAGGAATGACATAATCCTGAACAAGTCTATCCAATCATCTCTCACGGCACCTTATTTTACATGCACTGCTTATTCATTAAGCCAAATTACATTTCCATACTTATTTATTCTCCTTATTACTCACGATGGCAGCTCACCTCCCGCTTTTAATTATCACATTAATAATACAGACATGAGATCAGAAGACATGGGCAGCGTTTAATGGAAGATGAGATTAGCTGGAGCTTCACGCATGAGGCGCCCACTTGTGTGCTGACCAGGGTGCATCACCATCAGGTCAGATCTGTACTGTCTTGCCTGAAAAACTTTCAGATTTGTTCTATTTAGGATGGTGGGCACATGATACAAAATTAATCAAACGTTATTGCAGAAATGCTAAAACGTAATGGGGTTGCTAAAGTGAGGATTGTTTCAGCACTGAAAAGCCTTCCCTTATGAATTTAAATTAGGTGTGTTGTAAATTAGAGAAAATAACTATAAAACATCAAACAACACATTTTAATTGAATGTCCAACAAGTCTTCCTTTTTTAATGGATTAAAATGTCCTTGTATATCGAGTCTTTGTTTTATGCTATTTGGAAGCGTGTGAATAAGGAGGGTTTAGTCTATTCTTGTGGATTTGATCTATAGCAGATTTGCATATTTTTATCTTGCAAGATGTTTGTGTTATAGGAAAGACTGAAAGCTTGACATGTTAATATGTAAGTGTCACAACAGTATAGCTTCTATGTGCTTCTATAGTTGACATTTAACTTCACTAGAGATGCACTCTGAATGAATGATGCCATATGGATTATTCTTTTCACTCCTCTATCAGAAATCTTGCGAGGAGCACTGGTCGAGACAAATTTATGGTGAAATTATTGTCTTTCCACTTCCGTATTATGGCCCCAAAAGTGCTCACTGGACCATTCAGAAGCTTAGAATGGCACCTATATCCAATGCCATCATTATGTTTTGCAACAATTAGGTTGCGAAGGTCTTGAGACAGCTCTTTGCTTTTACCCATCATGAGATGTGTCTTGTGACACCTTGGCAATGAGACCTTTTTGTAGGCCATCATTTGGGACTGAACCAGCTGTTATTAATTTCCACTGACAGGGGGCTGGATTGCTTTTTAATTACTGTAAGTTTTCAGCAGTTGTCTTGGCTTTCCATGCCTTTTTGCGCCTCCCTTTCTTCATGTGTTCAATACTTTTTCCCTGTGTCATTTCACATTATTACACATAGCTTAATTTCTGAACTTATTTTTGTTTGTTTCATGTATGGCTTACTTGGGTTGT
Organism: Rutilus rutilus; assembly: GCF_951802725.1. Taxonomy (NCBI): domain Eukaryota; kingdom Metazoa; phylum Chordata; class Actinopteri; order Cypriniformes; family Leuciscidae; genus Rutilus; species Rutilus rutilus. Next base: position 19,410,829 of record NC_140219.1, on the reverse strand, counting down.
TACCAACATCTGGTGAAAATTTCATGTCAATAGCACCTTTGGAAATATATTTACTGAGAAAAATGATGACGTGTTCAATACTTATTTCCCCCGCTGTATATATATATATATAGGCTATATATATATCCTGTGATACCTGTGATAATGCTGATTTGCAGCTCAAGGAACGTTTCTTATTATTATGTTAAAAACAGTTGTGCTGCTTAATATTTTGTGGAAGCCGTGATAAAAGAAAATCTGGATTTTTTGATGAATAGAAAGTACAAAAGAATGGTATTTGTTTGTTTACTGTCAATATTTCTGAATAAAAGTATTCATTTCTTTAAAAAAAAATCTTAATGATCCCATATTGTCTAAAGGCAGTACGCATTAAAAATACAAAAGTACATTAAAATAAAACACACCAAGTGCTTTGAAAACTTATACTTTGTGCATTTTTTGGACAACCATTCTGTAGAATCTTTAAAATGATTTCATAAAATGAAATGCTAGTATGTTTCATATTTTTTGCATTAATGTTAACTGCCATATTCTATTGTATATGTAAAAATTATTCAAAGAAGACAGAAGTTGGCATTTTCCATGTGTTCTAATGTAAAATATACTTCATTTCATCAGCCACATTATGATTCCTAAAAAACAAAAACAACCCACGACAGGCATTATTGTACAGCAGGAGCACAGGCAACCCAACTGTTACTACAGGAAATGACTAAACACCCCGTGGATGTACAGTCTGGACCAGCTACTCATGCTGAACCCGCTCAGACTCATGGACCTACTGAGCACCCCTCAGAGATCCAACATGCCCCACTGCCCAAACCCGCTGGAGACCACGAGAATCAATCACGAGGATCTTCATGAGCTAACTGAGGAACAGCTGAAGGAGACGGGGGTTATTGAGCGTGAGGAAGAGAAGTGCTCTAGGACTCGGAGGAAGGTTTACAAAACACAGTGAATATCCTCCAATCTTGACTTCTCACAGTTATAAATGAACAAGCTTGTCCGCCACAAACTCCATTCAAACCGAAAGATGAAGAGGTTGAGGTGGTGTAGGCAACAACAGCGATGTGGCGTACTACCTGGAATATCTCAATAAACGTATATAAATTATGACTTTAAAAAATATTATCAGCACTGTCAAAACATTAAAATAATATGCTTAAGTTTTAGTCAATTTGTGTGGCTTACACTTATTGCAGAACATCTGTGCATATGTAAAGACAGCGGAAGAATTCTGTGACTGCTGTTTATTCTCACTCATACACAACAACTCTCTATCCTATTTTCATCCCATTAAATGTCTCAGTCAAACAAGCGAAAACCAAAATAAACTCCTTTTTAAATAATAGATTCTGTATTTATCAAACTACTTCAGATGTAGCTACTTGGTGAGTCTGTTTTTCACCCACAGAATCGATTGGTTTTAGTTTAACAGTGAGTTATTGTAATGGTGACCATTTTAATAACATTACTGATGGTCCAAATGATATCTAGTATATCATTAGGAGTATGTTTCTGGTTTAGAGTCGATGAGGGGGTACTTGAGCCGAGCCGATGGGCCTGTGGGAGTACATAAGACCAAAGCGGTTAGGAAACATCGGCTAAAATGAAGAAGGCAGATATTGAGAATGCTAAAATTGATTCTCTAGAAGGCAGAAATCTGTGCCAGAGTTTTGGTGACTTGATCCTTGACATTGAGGGCTCCTCTGCACTGCCTCCAGCACAGGGGGAAATAGCCAACACCAGGGATGCTAGAAATGAACTTTACAATCAAATCATCTTTTGCAATAATAATTGTTTTAATCCTGACATGAAATAGCATTTCTGCACAGTTTCGACTGTTTAGATTTGTATGAAAGAATGAGCAGGAATGTTGTTGTAGCTGCTCGTTGTGTTTATTTGACTGTGGCGTTAATGAATTTGCTTTATGCTTTGACATTTTTGAGTCGACTATTTAATACATCAGGGCCACATAAATGGTGACATTCTTTGGCACAATTAAGATGGCTTTCTTCCCAGTACAAAATGTGAGAGAGCGCTTCGTCTTCAATACATTGCATAAAATGGGTCTGAACGCATTCCAGAATTTATTATATTTCACTAGAAGCCAAGGAATGACATTGAGATTCAGCAGGCATTTCTGTCAAAGCATGGTTATTCTAGTTCTCTTCCCCTATCTATTTCTCTCATGGGTCCTAATTAACTCCTGAGGGCCTGAGAGCCACCTGACACAGCTGTCTGTCCCCTAAGGCCAACTGTTCACCACGCTGTTGTGACCAGGCCGTTTCATTCCCACTCATTCCTCAACTGAACTTACTGGAGAGTAAACAACGCATAATGCTGTAATGTTAACACGCATGTCCAACAGTGACCAGACGGATACACTGAACAGATAAAGCAAGAACGGATATCAACACTTAGGAGCTAACCTGTACATGTCTGAAAACTGGAAAATACTTGCAAAATACATCACTGTTTATGACATTGATAAATATTTGCATAGTTATCGCTAAATCTATCTTGATTTTGTTTTAGCTCATTTTATATGATGCTGTGGTTTCTTGGAAGTGTGTCTGAAACCAGTTTCCATAAGTACATTCATGAACAAAACATTACCTTTTAACTATATTAAGCAATTTTTCCTCCCTCTAATTGTTGTTCTTGCTGAGCAAAACCTTTTTATATTGGACAGAAATGTCAGCCATCTGAGCAAAAACATACCTTACACCAAATCTGTACAGGTTACATAATGCAGTTGTAACTTTTAACTTTAAATTGCTATTTCTATTCAATAGGAAAACAAGCAGTTAATTCAGAATTCTCTTATTACAAAATTAACTAATTCATAATATCAGGCTAAACAGTTCATTTCTTTATTAGGCTATAATATAATATAATATAATATAATATAATATAATATAATATAATATAATATAATATAATATAATATAATATAATATAATATAATAATATTATTTGAAAATAAATTGAAGCATCTAAATATTTTCAAGAAACATGAACTTGTGAATTCTGTTATAGTGATCTAATGTTTGAGATAATCCTTAAAAATTTGACACAATCCTTTAAAGTCCACTTAAAAGTCAACCCATTTTAGTTCTATAATGTGATGTATTTTAGAGTTAAGGAGACATTCTGTGAAAATGGACAGGAATCCACTGGACTGCAAAAAAGGGCTCATTTTAAACTAGAATGTATAGCCACACTATATGAGAGTTTGCTAAAACAATGCCTAAATAGCTATTAGGCAATTGGTCAACATTATCCAACAGACAATTAGCAAAAAAGTAAAGTCATTTCCGAGGAATTTATTACAATGTGATTAAAGATTAGGATGTCTTTGGAATAATGTGCACCGATGAATCGTTGTAAGATTAGCAATAAGACCAGGAATGAGCATTAAGAGAGTAAATAGGACCCATTTTGATATCATGTTGACTTTAATGATCACTTCACTTTTTGAGCTGATATTTCCAAGTCGTTAGGATGAGATACTGTAGCTCTATGACAATTTTTAAATTGGGTTCCAAAGGGCGTGCGGAAAGCCAGGCACAGGCAGTCACAGTGCGAATTAGCCACCAAACCACCCGACATCAGTTACCCCACAAAGACCACATCACAATTCACACCCTGTTGCCTGTCAGATGGAACTGGAGTCAGCCAAACTCATTAGATACACACACACACAAACACACACACACACACAATCATCCGCTCAGCTTCTAGCCACTTACACTGTGTTTAATTCAGAAAGCTCTTTAGACTTCAAGATTTGTGACAAGCTCAGGGGCAATATGTCTCTTCGGGGCAATTTTGAGATTGTAGTAATACTAGAAAGCATTTAGGAGGCTGATTCTATTGTAATATATGCTACTTTTACCCACTTAATAAAAACACTAATAGAGAGTGTGCGCGGGTCATAAAGAGATAAAAGCCTCTTCCATCCTGAAATATCTTATATTATAGGCTACAATAGGAGTCTTGGATGCTGAGTGGTCAAGCATTCCAGCCATGCAAAAATACACAGAATAGTCCTTAGTAAAGCAAGACACATGACACAAATCAAACAGGATAGTTGTACAATCCGATCAATAGGTTGTGCCAATCTTTCAGCAGACGAAACACAGATTTTTTTTTTCAAGCGGACAAACAGAAAATGAAACATGACCTGGCTTAAACCCAATTTAAGACAGTACAACTTATATTTGTTCCCTCATGCACTCATTTATTAGCATCAAATTAAATATGCTGTCTACCCTGGCAAGGGTCCATAGTAACCGCAAGGATGTGAAACAACAGCATCCATTGAGAACAACTATTAATCTTAGTTTACATGTCAGGGACTATATCTGCAAGTGGAATGATGCCACTTAATGAATTTGCTTACTTTTTAATGAACATTTATGTCCTAATTATATGCTAAAAGACACTATATTGTGAGACAAAAAAAAAAAAACAGTATTAGGATGTGGCCATCAGTGCTGCCACAAATGATAAACTCACTTGTCTGTCATCTCCTGTCCGTTCCAGCAGAGGGAGCTGTTGAGTGCCGTCGGCTCTTTGCTGCACAAAGATTCTCCGAGACCACTGTAGAACTGACTGAAGCCCTTCAGACCAGAGATAAACTCCCTGCAGCAGACAGAGAGGAAATTGAGAAAGTATGAAAGCAGCAGAAAGAATAAGCCATGTGGACTCCAAGAAAATGAAAACTGAAATTAGATCTGCACAGAGAGGCAAGATTAAAAAGAACAGCACAAAGATACATGTATTCATGGGGAAAATGAGGGGCATGCAGAAAAATGAAAATGGGTATGGGGTCAAACGCAGTTTGAAACGTGATCTACTCCATTACATGTCGTTTACTGTCAGGCTAAGTTGATTTGAGACGCTTTGACTGATAATTGACATTATGCTGGAAAAGAAACAGCATACTGTTTTGACTCATCTGTTCATCAGAGTGAGGGAGAGTGGAACAGCACAGGACAGAGGGGGCAGAAGGCGACTCAATGTCACTCACACGGCAGGAGACAAAGCCTGTGTTAATGAGCCTCTCTCTGTCACCATCAGCCTGAACACACACACCTCAACTAACAGCACAAATACACAAACACACTCTGCATTTCACAATTCAAATACATGCAGGCTACCTCCACCCAGAATGAATCAGTCGCCCACCTAGTCAGATGTGCCAGCTCAGATTTTTGAGTCCGCAACTTCCATTGAAAAGTATATCTTTGATATATTTTGAATAAAATATGATATAAATATGGCCCTGGTATTAAGATGCGTTTTGGTCGACGCAAAATACAGATGTAAACGGGGTCTAAAACATTTTGAGCTTGTCCACTTTCGACCACTTCCAGTTGAAAACACATTAGACTGGATTGCTTTTATAGTGTAGACACTCATGTGGTCGAATGCGTTCGAACAGCCACAAAAGACCGCCTACTCTCCGCATACTGACTTAATGCATAAACATTATGGGAACACGCTAGCCAGATGGGATTGGCTGACGGTCCAAGTTTGGTTGGAAAACAAAAAACGTACCAAGCGCTATGTTCTCTCACCATTCCTGATTTCTAACAAGCACTCACAACATTCAGCGCGGTTTCGCGACTATCAGAGCAGAAACGAAAGCTGATGCTATGTTTTTCTGTCATCTCCGGGAGCATTCAAATGTAAATTGTACTAACTTATTTTGTCCATTAGATCGAAAGATCTGAAAAAGACCATAGATTTACCCGGCCATAGATAATAATAAGAAATGTTTCTTAAGCACCAAATCAGCATATGTGACCCTGGACCACAAAGCCAGTCACATGGGTCAATATTTTTAAATCTGGAATCTGAGGGTGCAAAAAATCGCCTTTAAAATTGTCCATTTATGTTCGTGATTGTGCTGCATTCACTCACAAAAATACATTTTTATATATTTACGGTAGGAATTTTACAAAATATCTTCATGGAACATGATCTTTACTTTAATATCCTAATGATTTTTGGCATAAAAGAAAAATCGATAATTTTGACCCATACAATGTATTGTTGGCTATTGCCACAAATATACCCGTGAGACTTATGACTGGTTTTGTGATCAAGGGTCACATATTAGAATGATTTCTGAAGGATCATGTGACACTGAGTAATGATGCTGAAAATTCAGTTTTGCCATCACATACATTACTGTTTTTACTGTATCTTTAATCAAATAAGTTAACTCTTGGTAAATTCGAACCTTCTTTCAAATACATCAAAAAACAACCTTTTAAACAGTAGTGTATGACAGACATAGAATTTATTACATTATTACATATTATAATATTACATTTTATTTATTTATATATATATACTTTGTATTAATGTAAATAAATGAATGTAGGCTACATATTAATATACATAAACCATTTTAAAATCAAGTAATACACTAAAAGTAATACACTACTAAATTGTTAAAAAAGCTTTTTTGGTCATGTCTTATCTTTAATAGGAAAAGAAGTGGAAGAAAAGTACAGAAGTAGAAAAAAGGTGCATGATCCTCAGCATCACTCAAATACTCAAAAATATGGAACAGACTGTTTGAGTGGGTTGGAAGACCCCTAAAAAGGTCAGTAAATCTACAGTATACAGAGAAAACCACGAAGGACGAGATAGAGTCAGAGGAAGAGAGAGAGAGAGAGAGAGAGAGAGAGAGAGAGAGTGAGTGTTTCGTTTCAGAGGGGCTGAAGTGGAGAATCTATTACAGCATCAGAAGATGTGAGCTGAAGAGATGCATGAGAACGGCATTATGGTTGGCTGTAAATCCCATTCCTCACATTTTATTTTCACAGAATTGATTATTGTCAATTCTATAGCAGCAATGCTTTGCAGCCTTCTTGAGTGGAGTGTTTAGAGCACTTGAGAGATTCAAAGAAAAAAGAAATGTGTGTGTTTTCAGCAGCTGATTGTCATTTAAATCCATTGTTATACTGCTCATTAGCCTAACTTATACATATATCTATTTGTTAAATTCTGTTTATAGTAATAGCCATCTGTATATTATGCTCACATTCTGTTTATAGTAACAGCCATCTGTATATATATTCATAGTACATATCTATCTGTAAAATTCTGTTTATAGTAACAGCCATCTGTATATTATATTCAGTACATATCTATCTGTAAACATTCTGTTTATAGTAATAGCCATCTGTATATTATTATATTCAGTACATATCTAGCTGTAAACTCTGTTCACAGTAATAGTTATCTGTATATTATATTCATAGGACAATCTATCTGTAAATTTTTGTTTATAATAGTATTCAACTCTATATTTATTCAGTACATATCCATGTTCTGCACTTATGGAACCACTGTATATCCTGCACTTGCTGCTATTGCACTTCTGGTTAGACCTAAACTGCATTTCGTTGCCTTGTACCTGTACTTGTGTAATGACAATAAAGTTGAATCTAATCTAATCTAATCTAATTTTAAAGGGATACTCCACTTTTTTGGGAAATAGGCTCATTTTACAACTCCCCCAGAGTTAAAGAGTTGAGTTTTACCGTTTTCGAATCCATTCAGCCGATCTCCGGGCCTGGCGGTACCACTTTTAGCATAGCTTAGCATAGATCATTGAATCGGACAGGACCATTAGCATCTCTCTCAAAAAAATGACCAAAGAGTTTCGATATTTTTCCTATTTAAAACTTGACTCTTCTGTAGTTACATCGTGTACTAAGACTGACGGAAAATGTAAAGTTGCGATTTTCTAGGCTGATATGGCTAGGAACTATACTCTCATTCCTGCGTAATAATCAAGAAACTTTGCTGCCGTACCATGAGTGCAGCAGGCGTAATGATATGACGCAGCGCCTGAAAATAGGGGACTATTTTCAGGCGGTGCGTCATATCATTACGCCTGCTGCACAGAAAATCGCAACTTTACATTTTCCGTCGGTCTTAGTACACGATGTAACTACAGAAGAGTCAAGTTTTAAATAGGAAAAATATCGAAACTCTTTGGTCATTTTTTTTGAGAGAGATGCTAATGGTCCTGTCCGATTCAATGATCTATGCTAAGCTATGCTAAAAGTGGTACCGCCAGACCCGGAGTTCGGCTGAATGGATTTGAAAACGGTAAAACTCAACTGTTTAACTCTGGGGGAGTTGTAAAATGAGCCTATTTCCAAAAAAAGTGGAGTATACCTTTAAGAGCTGACGGTTAAGAGTAGTCAGGCCATACTCATGTTTCAATACTGCTGAATAACAAGATCAGCCATTAGAATCAGTGAGGCAGTTAAGCTATAAACGCATTAAGCACCATAAAAGTGGCGATTTATTTAAAGTATTCAAAATAGCTTTATTTGAGAAACGGACTGAAAGCACATTATTTGTTTTCAGGTCAGCTTTAAGTCTTTTCCTCACACAGAGCTATCTAGGACCCTACGATTTCCGTGATGCAGAAAACGCAGTCAGAAAAACCGAATACGAATCTCTGGGAATTTGCCAAAAGAAAGCACAGAAGCTCAAAGGATTTGCACTACAACCCTCCAAAATTAAGAGGTCACGCTGTGACTTATCGATCTTCTGTTGGTTCATTTGATACAAATTCGCAGGTCAAAGTTCACCAAACTCGAACTTTGGAATGCAACGATGCAAACTTCTTCGCATGAGCTTGCGTTTCCAGTCTCTCACAAGAATGGACCACCCTGTTATCGAAAAAGAAAAAATGTAGGACAGGGACTTGGTTCTATTGATCAATTTCTGACTGGATAGAGACAGATCTGAAGGCAAGCTTTAGGTCAAATGTAAAAAAGGGGAGGGGTTAAGTTGACAAAATTGGAGAAGTCCTGCATACGTCACCAGAGAGAAGTTTTCGTTCACAATAAGATCAAAACATGCATTTAGAAAATAGATGACTTTATATTTTCATTTTGACTGTTACTGTATGAGAAACATGTTAACTGACTGCTGTTTCTTTAAATCACTTCATATACAAAATTCAAATATTGAATCATGACGTTACCTGCGGCGTCCAAAGAGGGTCTCATCGGGGTCAAAGTTCACCGGAGGGCGGTTATGGGGCACCGGCGAGGCTGCCGCGTGTTCTCTCGACAGGGCCAGAGCACGAGACACCCGCGGGGGCGCGTGTGCACATATCCCGCTCACCTGTGAACAGGAGAAGATTGGCGGGATGAGTGTGATCACTCTTGGACACAGTCCTGGAAGACATCCAGCTGAGAAAGCAATTAATAAGACAAACTGTCCCTGCAAAACTTCTTCCCCATTCAGCTAATTGTCTGGCTGATGGTGCCGCATTTGCCTCCTGTTTGTTTGTTTGTGTTTGATGACAATAGGATTTACATAACAAAACAAGGCATTGTTGAGTCTGTCAGACACTCTGGCTGCGCTCTTTCAATAATCATAACCCTTTGCAGACATAACGAAAGTAAACAAGCCTCTCGTTCCCCTTCTCGTGCGCGCTAAATGCTATTGTTTTTATACGGGACAACATAATAATAATAATACCCCGCTACCATGCTGGCTGTGTGAGATAATGGAGTCTTGCCATTCTTTCAGGTGCAATAAAAATGCAAATGCTTCTTAATGTTTAGCTTGTGGTTTAATGATTTGCCGCTGTTTAATTTCCCATGGGGGCTGGTCCGGGGCGTCATTTTGCCATGTAATGCTTGTGGCATATTGTGCCTGCTTGTTCATGAATGAATATGTGTGTGTCTGGGTAAACAGGCTCTGGAATTCTGATGGGATCCGGGAAAGGAGATCAATAGTACAAGGACATCTTCATGCGAACAGGGGCGGCTGGGGGATTGGTCGCTGCGGCTAAACATAAGAAGATACTTTTTAACATCTTCTGAAACATCAGTGTGTGGGGTGATCGGATTCACTCTACAGTCATTCATAAAATTTGCACACTCCAACAAATACACCAACAAACTGCTGTTGAGATAAACGACATGATTATCAGCGTAGATCAATAGAAGCTCTTGCTAGCAAACAGCCCAGGGGAGGGTAAATAGACACTGTTGATGTGCATGTGAGTGTTTTAGTGTGTGAAAGAGATTAAGAGAAAGAACAAAAGACACAGAACTAGACAGCGACAAAAGAGGTACGGCGGAAGATCAGATCAGAGAGTCTTGATACAAATGCAATCCTGATGCAACATATTCCAGCACTGCAACACTTTCTACCGTTGCTTCTCTCTGTGGATCCTCGGGTCACAGGATATCTGACTCAAACCCAAGCTATTTAAAATGAGCAGGTAGCTAAGTTACAAACTACTCTATATAAAAATAGCTATGGTGAGTTGAAAGCTAGCCTGTTTATAAAAAAAAACTGATGAGCAATATTGTTTGTAATACATATTTAAATACAAAAAAATATATATTCAGACCAACAACATTATTGGTTTTATGCGACAATTCAATAAACAAGAGTAAAGGCTCATTCATTCCAAGGATGGTATCTTTAATGATAATGATAGATATAGTTTTAAAAATCGTTCTAAATGTAAAAGAATAGCAATGTAAACAGAGTCCACACCACAACTATAATGATGACAGCAGAGAGAAACAATAATGTTGGAATTATTGGAATCACTTTCTGAAACTGGTGTGAACGGGCCTTTATAGAAGTTAATGAGTAATTTATGTTTTAGACACAATACCGTCACTTTCTATATTTTTGTTCCGCCAGCCAAAATAATTCCACTATGGTGCGTCTTTATGTCTTTTTGAACACCAATATAAGCTACAAACAAGCACATCGGTCATAATGCAAAATGATTCTAAATGACTCCACTAAAATCTGTTTTTGGATGCAGCTCATCATATTAGTTTAATGCTTTAACTAGTTAGTGGTACACATGTAGTTGCCTCACCTGAATGTGCTTATAAAATTGTTTTGGATGTCTTTGGCAGAGAAAGCAGCTTTATCTTCAGACTGCAAATTAAACATTTAAACACTTCCCCCACCCTCTCCCCTCCTGAGACATGGTAAAGTATAAGGGGATTAGGCAGGAGTCATTTACACTGGAACAGCTCTGAAGGATTCTAACCCAAACTGATGAATTGTGATTTCAACGGTTTCCATTTTTCTTTAGAAACAAATCAAATGCAGATGTTACTTAGGAAAAACCATTAACCATCAATTGCAGCCAATTTTCAGCTGCACACCTGTAGAAACCAACTTATTTTTTTTTCATAATGTCTAAATGTTATATATACAAATTTATACAATATATATACTAATTAATTAGCACCTTATTTTAATAAAATTGTATGTTGTTGTAATGCTGTTTACTGTAGCTGTTGAAATATCTCCATGTTTTGTAATTTTTTCATAAATCATTACTATTGGTAACCTTTTACTGTACGTCTGTGTGTTTTGCAAATATTTAAGCAATAAAAAGTATTAGAAAGAGGTAGTGACTAAACCTCGTAACTCCATTGGATCTTCAAACTGTCAGTATAACTCCACCTCGCCTCTATCGTGAATGAAGTGCCGCACACATTTTGGACCATCTCTGCATGTTTGCAATGCAAGGGTTAAAAGAAAATCGTTATTTCCATAAGTACAGCATTTTCTTTACTCAAGAAACACTATATATAGCTATGATAAACTTTACAACTTGTAAGTCTATGAAAACATAAATAACGATGCACTTACTGCCTTTAGATGTGACTGTTCTAGACGGGCAAAACATGTCCGAAATTCTCAAAAAATTGCTGGTCAAAAACCTCCATTTAAGCTTGTTTTTTGGTAAAATGTTTAATATCATAATGACACATGCAAGTGTCTGACCAAATATAAAGCGACAATATCAACTTTGACAATACAATGTTTAATTCGTTTCCTGAAAAGTATTTTCATGGTTTTGGACATGCAGGGTTTCCGCCCAAGAGCAACAATATTTTTCTTGTCATTACCTGTTTTGTATATAATGCTTTGGTAATATTGTATGTAAACCCAATCATGCCAATAAAGTACTTTAAAATTGAAAATTGAATACTGTGCACATGTAAAGGTGGCTGTATGGATTGTACAAAGACAAAGGGGAATCCAAAATAAACAACAACACAAACATGCAGGAGATTTCTGGAGCAAAACTATCTAAATCACGTAAGTGGGAACGAGAACTGGTCCAGAGTAAAGGAAACACAGGGCTGTAAATACAGTGATAGAACAAAGGAAACCAAGCTAGACACATATGCAAACAAATGAGGACATAATCAGCAGCCCGACCGGGAACAGGAAAACAGGAACAAAAACAAACTAGAACACAAACAAACCAACGTACTCCTGACAAAACGTCTTTTTCGCTGATATATTGTAGGAACAAATTTAATGTCGTATTTAATAAAATAGCTTTGCTACTGAAAATTTTAATTGCCAATTCTTATTTTTTTATGAAATATTGCAGTATTTATTATATATCACAGCAATGGCAAACTACAACAATAAATTCCTGATGGACAAAATCAAGTCCCGCTCAACATTTTTTCTTATTCAAGTAGCCGTTTAACTCGGATATACGTCACAATATAGGCAAGAAAAGACTATCACAACTTTCATTTCAAACTCACAGTGTTGCTTTTAGCAATGCTACTGCTCAAACCTGGACACATCAAACGCTCCGATCGGCCCTCATGTTAATACACTCAACCAGATGAATTCTACAGTATCAATGCCAAGCCTGCATGTACACTATCTAATCTAATCCCAGACACCCACACATTCTTCCCCAATGCTCCCTGTGGTGTGTGCTCATGGGAAATCATTAGTGGCCGGTCTGAAACATGGCTCTTTCCTGCTGTAATTTACTCTGTGTTGTGGGTCTGTGTCCCTACGGCCTTGATTAATGTGATTGTGTGTGTGTTTGTCTCTGTGTTGGTGCGTGTATCCGGGCCCTTGGGGAGCTGTGGCACAGGAGTATAGAGATAGCTTGTATATGTGAGACTGTGTGTGATTGTTTCTCTCATTAGAGGGGTATTAATATCAGGCGGGCAACAGAGGATGTGCTGGCTAACAGTAACACCGAGATAAGAGGCATCTCACAGAGAGGCTCTTTAAATATCCAATGCCTTTTATCTGTACCTCACACACCCCTGAGAGACACACACTCATGAACAAAAAAACAAACACTGTTTTTGCACCTCGTTTCCACCATAATGGTTCACACATGCACTTCATGACATCAGAGCGCAATGTTTAATACAGACATATATCCTCAGCTGAAACAATGGCTTATCAGTACAGCCGAAAAGACAAAAGGGATAGAATGTGAAGGTTAAATGACAAACGAGGCAGGCCCAAGCAGACAATGCTGGGATTTCTGTTATAATAAAGCAATAACCAATTCAAGACCACACAATGAAGTGATTTTACATCTACTTAAGGAGTTTGAGCAAACATCCAATGGATGCAGGATGACTTCAAATTATTTAATTCATATTTATTTACAGTATATAATTAAATAATCGAAACTCTAATTGAAATTAAAATGCTAAAAACACAGAAAAACTTTGACTTCTTATTTAGAAAGTATATTTATTTATTATAAATATTAAATAAATAGTCTTGAGTTAAACGCGAGATTTAGTTTAAACTATTAAATAATAATATTTAATATTGATTTAAATATTAGCCTATATTTGTACACTGAATAAAATGTCCAAAAGGGTGATTTTATTAAATTAAAAAGGTTGTTTTTTAAGGTACATCCATCTGTTACAGGGAAAATATTTCAAGCATAAAAAACGTACATAGTTGACAATATCTGTTACTAAAACACATACTACAATCAACATTTAAACTCAAATCATATTTTTCCTCCTTCAATAACTATTGTTTTTATTGAAGAACATACAGTTTGAAAATTGCATTGAGTGAGGTTAGTGTAAAGAGGGGTGCAAAAAAACTGCAAAAAAACCCTGTAATGAACGATCAATGCTTATACTAATACTAATAATAATAATCACAGCCAGATTTTTTCTGAAGAAAATGTGAGTGGTGCAAAAGTTACTACTAGCACTAAATGTAGCCGAATTTAAGTGGTGTGCAGCAACAGGTTTGTGTGGGCTTTTTTTTTTTTTACAATGGTTTTGAATACGGCTCATCACATCAGATGTCAGGAGCAAGATCCATAAGCGTAGATTTAGCTAGGGATGACATTTTCCCAAACAGCTTGTCTATAAAACAAAAATCATTCTGACAGAGCATTTGACGGATAGCAATGCGTAAGATCCGTTTTGAGGGCATATGAAAGAGCCACGTCCGATTGAAATCACGCAAGAATACAGCGATTTCTTGGAACTGTCTTTCACAATTCTCTTTGGTCAATGGATGCATAAGCTGGAGTGATTCAGAGAATATGCAGCAAGTGCCGGAGGTCATGAGCAGGGGCATCACTAGGCCCATTTTAGTAGGGCTTTAAAATAGAAAAGAGTGATAATATTTCACAATATTACTGAAGTAAAAAAAATTGTAACTTAAAAAAATTACTAAATTCAATCAAGGAAAACCTTTCCACAAAATTAGTTTAGGTCTGCACAGCAAGAAAAAAAAAAAAAAAAACTGGTTAATCTAAGCAAATAAAATTTTGTTGAACCAAGTTTCTCTGTCATACTAACTAGCAATATCACACATCATGGTCATGTAACCAATCACAGCCTGAGCAAAAGCACCACTCTTCTGCGCAAAGGTAACCTCAAAACGCAAAAACATAAATCTTCAACATAACTGAACATTAAACACTAACAAGTCTTTCTCTTTATTGAAAAACCTATAAAATAACACTTAATTTAAAAATGTACTCTCCCATTTCAGTCCCACGCAAAGTATGCTGGGAATTACAGATCAACTGCCCAGTTAGTTGTCAACAAAAATGTAGTCACATGAAGGCATGTAGTCCTAACACAAAATTAATGTTAACTTCCATTTTACAAATTTAAGTGGATTTAACATATAATGAAATTACTTATATACATATACACAGTATCTCACAAAAGTGAGTACACCCCTCACATTTCAGCGACCATTTTAGTATATCGTCGCTGTCGGGCGGAAATCTCCTATGTCCAAATTTTGTCAATTTCATATTTTTTCACAAATTGATGCTATTGGTCAATCCCCACGTGGGTCTGTTATTTTTACAAATTATTAACCAATCAAAAGTGTTGAAAATAGCTTGAGAGCAAATCTCTTAACTCATTGGACACTTCAACTGTCTGAGAAGTCTCGTAACTCCACCTCTTCTTCGATCCGCGGGAGCCTCGCGGCATTTTGTCTCCTCAAGATTGAAATTCGCAACGATTAAGAAATCCTCGTCGAGCAACACGTTCTCTGAGGTTTTATCTGTGTTAAACTATGATATCAGTTATTGATGTATTTTAAATATCTTCTTATTACTAGGCTTATTATTACTAGGCTTATTATACATGTGCATTGAAGTTTTAAAATGTATCTAATACAATACTTGAATGGAATTGAATGTTTTGGATACCACCATTAAATTATTGTTTTTATTATATTTTACTGACTCGAAGTTCAGCTGTTAGGCCTACTTCTAGACTATGCCTCTCTTGGCACTGTGCATGTAAAATACCCCAAGTAGCAAGGGTTTTATTTATGGGAGAAAAAAGGGCTGTCTACTGGCGCCAAGTAAGCCTATCTTTGGATAACTCTGTTTTTTAGACAATAACAAGTGAAAATAGTTAGGTTAAATACATTTCAGTAGTTCAGTATTCCTGTTTTGTTAAAAATCGATAGCTGTAATGCTTCGGTGCAGAAGGAAGCCTGTGAGCCACGAAGGTAAGTTTGTGTGCAGATTAGGCTAATTTCCGCCTATTAGACAGCCTAGTCGGCTCATCGTTTTTTTTTATTGCATCACTCATAGCTCTTAAACGTTTAGGAATAGAATAGAATAGAATAGAATAGAATAGAATCGGGCATTTATATAGCGCTTTCATATGTACTACTGTACACCCAAAGCGCTTTTACAATCATGTCAGGGGATCTCTCCTCAACCACCACCAGTGTGCAGCATCCACTTGGATGATGTATGTAACCACAATCATTAGCTTTGATTAGCTTCTTAAAGCTTTGTCTCTTGTCAAAAGGCTCAACGCGACCACAGACTTTGATGAACACAGCTGGCAGCAGCGACGTCTGTGTCCGTACCATTCTTATCAATGACAGCATAATCTCGTATCTCCCTGCTTCCAAGTCATAAATCTTGTATCTCCGATTAAACATGATTTTGGGGAAATGTTGTGTTAATGTTGGTACACAACAGTATATGATAGCAATATAAGGTATAATACCAACTTTAACGATACAATGTTTAATAACTCCAAAAATATGCAAAAATATGCAGCCGACAGCGACGATATCTTCTCAAGGGACAATACTATAGAAATGAAACTTGGATATGTTTTAGAGTAATCATTGTGCTGCTTGTATAGCAGTATATATTTACTGTCCTCTGAAAAGACATACAGCCATTATTGTCAAAATAGCTGGCAACAAAAGTGAGTACACCCTAAGTGAACATGTCAAAACTGTGTCAAAAGTGTCAATATTTCGTTTGAGCACCATTGTTATCTAGCACTGCCTTAATCCTCCTGGGCATGGAGTTCACCAGAGCTAAACAGGTTGTTGCTGGGACCCTCTTCCACTCCTCCATAATGATATCACCGAGCTGCTGGATGTTAGACACATGGCGCTTCTCCACCTTCCGCTTGAGGACGCCCCACAGGTGCTCAATAGGGTTCAGGTCTGGAGGCATACTTGGCCACTCCATCACCTTCACCTTCAGCTTCCTCAGCAAGGCAGTTGTCATCTTGGCGGTGCGTTTGGGGTCGTTATCATGCCGTTCGGCCCAGTTTCTGAATGGAGGGCATCATGTTCTGCTTCAGAATGTCACAGTACATGTTGGAATCCATGTTTCCCTCAATGAAGCGCAGCTCCCCAGTACCAGCATACCTCATGCAGCCCCAGACCATGATGCTATCACCACCATGCTTGACTGTAGGCAAGTAGGCAATTTTCTTGGTACTCCTCACCAGGGCATCGCCACACATTCTGGACACCATCTGAGCCAAACAAGTTTATCTTAGTCTCATCAGACCACAGGACATGGTTCCAGTAATTCATGCTCTTGGACAGGTTGCTTTCAGCAAACTGTGGGCTTTCTTGTGAGCCAGCTTCAGAAGAGGCTTCCTTCTGGGACGACGGCCATGCAAACCGACTTGTTGCAGTGTGCGGTGTATGGTCTGAGCACTGACAAGCTGACCTTCCGCTTCTGCAACCTCTAGTCTAAAGCAATGCCGGCAGCACTCATGCGTCTGTTTTTTTAAGCCAGCTTCTGCACCTGACGCACAGCACGAGGACTCAACTTCTTTGATTGACCCTTGTAAGGTCTTCTTGGAAAACCTCTGTATGACCCTGGCCTGTACTGTAACTCAGTTTCAGGGTGTTACCAATCTTTTTATAGCCAGGCCATCTTTGTGGAGAGCAACAATTCTAATTCTCAAATCCTTAGAGTTCTTTGCAATGAGGTGCCATGTTGAACATCCAGTGGTCAGTATGAGAGAATTGTACTCAAAGCACAAATTTTAACTGCTCTAATGCAAGATACAACAATTTGTATGGTCATGTCAAGCAGACAAAAACATGAACATGATGAATAGGACATGTGGCTTTGCATGGTTAAACGCCGCACAGCTATTATCACTTAGGGTGTACTCACTTTTGTTGCCAGCTATTTTGACAATAATGGCTGTATGTTGAGTTATTTTCAGAGGACAGTAAATATATACTGCTATACAAGCAGCACATTGACTACTCAAGTTTCATTTCTATAGTATTGTCCCTTGAGTAGATATACTAAAATGTTTGCTCAAATGTGAGGGGTGTACTCACTTTTGTGAGATACTGTATATTTTGTGTGTGTATGCATTTTTGATCAAATAAATGTAGCCTCGATGAGCATAAGAGACCAATTTCAAAAACATTTCAAAAATCTCACTGACCCAAAACTTTTAAACAGCACTGTATGTTTTTAAGTTTAGATGTCTGGTTGACGTCAGATCTATTAGGAGCTGTCACAGTCCCTCACTCATGACAGGTGATGTTTAAAGCTTTTCCCTCAGGAGTTCTGTCTGAGAGTTTCGAGGTGCAATGAGTGAGTGTGAAACAGCACAGGTCTGTTCTGTTCTCATCCTCAGTGTCAGGTGAGATGTAACTACAGCAGAAGTCTGCATGCACCTCCTCATTTACAGCTGAGAGGTCAGAGGAGGAGGAGCTCCACTCCCTCGGGCACACATCGGCTTCCGTAACATATTTCTGCTCACTCCATCACTTTCATGCACCCTAAAAGTGTGCTTTTCAATCTTGTTCTCTCTCTCTCTCTCTCTCTCTTGTCACCATTGCTCCCTCACTTCTGCTCAGTAACTGGTAAAAATAGTGCTTCATAAATCATGCATTCTTTTCCAGAGCAAAGAAAGAGGGGGCACACTTTAGAGGGAGAAATGAGATATAGAAAGATCACATTCAATGAGAGGTTTGATGAGTGAGATGTCACACTGCCGCTTGATAGAACATGGCCATGGGGCTCTTCAGACTGGGATGTAATATCATTGTTTTACAGCAGAATTAGATTCAGGTAGGAACAAGAATCATTCTGGAAACTTCTGAAGGTGCTGAAGCCAATAGGATGAAAAATAGTTATCAGCCACCAGGACAGACACTGTTGCAAGGATCGGATGTAGCTTTTGGTTTGACACTGGACAGTTTAAAGTCAATCAAATTATACAGATGTAAAAAAAATGATCCTATACTGTGAAATGTTAATGTTACGAATAAAAACGTGTCAAAAACATACAATTATATCAATTTTAATATTCTCTATATAATAAATAAGGAAAAAATGTGAAGTTCAAAAAAGACATGAAATTGTATCATTAGTTATGTGATATTTGTATAGGCAGACCCTGTTTATTTATTATTTAGTTACTTAATTTAAGGTCAGATCTAATTGAATCAACAATTTATGCAATAATAAACGTATCTGAAGGTTTCACATACATTTTTCTTCAACTGTACATTCTGTCAGCTGTGACTGCTAGAAGTATTGCTAGGGAATATTCAATAGTCTTTTTACATAGGTAGAGAAATGTCCCTGTCATCCGTACTCAAATCTACACCCATGTACCTTAGCAGTGTCATTTTGACACATTTAAAATGTCAGTCTTCCTTGAATTCATTCCTCCATGTACAATCCTAGAACACAGGTTACATCAAGGGAGGAAAAACCATCCCAGAGATTTTGGCAAGCAAGACGTGTCCCTGGTTCAACATGTTTTGTTGATCCTGGCAGAGGTGTCAAAAGTATTCACATTCATTACTCTGGTAGAAGTATAGATACTAGGGTTTAAAAAGACTTCTGTAGAAGTTGAAGTATCAACTCAAGCTTTTTACTCAAGTTAAAGTATAAAAGTACTTGTTTCAAAACTACTTAAAGTATAAAAGTAAAAGTAATGTAAGGAAAAAAATCTCTCTCTCTCTCTCTCTCTCTCTCTCTCTCTCTCTCAATCATTTGACGCGATTTGCCCCGATTTCTCCCTCGCTTACCGCATCTAGGTTTCCTTCGGAAAGCCTTGCGCTGCGCACAACCAAATGTGACTACCGCCTCTCACAAGTTAGAAAGACACCACAACGCCAATCAGTTTAGCGATGTGTATTCAGGAGGCGGGACTCAGATCTAAACCGTTTGTGTAATTGGCCAATTATTTTTTTTTTAACGACGACAAGCCGGAATGAAAACAAGCCGAAATTAAATAGGAGTAACGAGGCTATTTTTAAAATGTAAGGAGTAGAAAGTACAGATAATTGCTTGAAAATGTAAGGAGTAGAAGTAAAAAGTCGTCTGAAAAATAATTACTCCAGTAAAGTATAGATACCCCAAATTTCTACTTAAGTAAGGTAACGAAGTATTTGTACTACCTCTGGATCCTGGAAAAACATTCCTGTCTGAAAATGTAGTCCTAACTCTGTCCCTACCCCTAAACCTAACCCTACCCATAACGTATCACTAAAATCAGAGGGAAATGATAGGTGAATAACACTGATGTAGAAGCACAAAACCCTGGTTGGAAGCCGAAACTTGACAAACTGTAAATGTATCCCTGAAATCTGATTGGTTGATTGGAATGTTGTTCCAGGATCAATAAAAAAGGTTGATCCAGGATCATGTTATACTTGGTGAAATCACATTCACCAAAATCACAGTCAGTCGGTTCCGATTTGACGGCACTTTACAGCCAACTGACAGACAAACATGCTCAAACACCATCTTTGGCCCTATTGGCCATCCTCCTTTTATCTGGGTCAACAGCTGTTGATCATAGAGAAGGGAGGAAAAAGAGGATGAGTGAAGGAAAGAGCACAAAACCCCTTTTCTTCAGCACTGTTCCCTTGAAAAATAAAAGCACACAAAAAGAGCTTAAACTCACAGATAATCACACACCAGACTGCCACTGAATGTCATGAAGTTTTTGATCGATTCTCAACAAAAGCTGAGCTCTAGTCGTTGAACTCAACCAAGGGCTTCACTGTTTGTGAAGCTTTAGCTTTTAAAATTCAGAAACTGTATGGAAAGGTCACACACCTACACATGTGCATAACCATCAGTGTTGAAGAGTAGATAAAAGCATCAATGCCACAAACGTAACTACACTTTGAGAAGTGTGATGGTAGTTCAGATGTTTTCAAAGTACTGTAGTATTGTAGTAAGCAGAAATGTAACATTACAATTTCTACAATGCTGTTTTTTGTTACGTAGAATTTTCTACAATAGTCAACATGCTCTCTGTTTCATACAAACTCATGAATCAGTTTGTTTTATTTTAAAAAAATTAGTTACATATTGTCCAGGGAAGTTCGGTTTATTCGGGAAGTTTAAAGGAATCTGTTCAAAATGATTCACCAAAATGATTATGAGTAAATAAATGTAAGGGATAATGCACATCCAGCTGGTTGTTTTCGACGGGGTGATCACGAAACCGTTCCTAGCAAGCGTAAAGTGCTGACTTCGGTTACCTTGATGAGCCTGTGTTATCAGTTTTTTCTTGGTTTGATATCAGGGGATAACATACAACTGAATGGTGCGATTGACCAATCAGAATCAAGCATTCCACAGAGCTGTGTAAAAAAAAAGAAGAAGAAAATGGTCTTCGTCAACAACACGCGCTTTTGCACCCCCTGCTGGTGAGATGGACTAACAGCAGATGGAGAGTATGTTCGGCAATCTACTGCTTTTCCTGCAGTTCCTGGATGTCAATGTTGAATTTACTGTCGAATTTGAACCACTGAATTTGTGGAAGCGAATTTGCAAAGCGAAATAAAATGGACCGAAAATTGCCTGTTGAATATTATAGGTTGTATTTTTGAATATTTTGGAAGTGAAATATGAAAGGTGAATATGGATTATTGAATTTTTAATAATGAAAATGTGTTTGAAATGTTTTTAATTGAAATATTCACAGCTTAAATATTCAACCATGTTGAATTTCAGCCCATAAAAATGCAAGCCCTAAAAATACAATGCATTAATATGCAAGCAGGGTTAATGCAATGCCTATTTTTTTCAAGTAGTGCAATTCAACAGGCTTTTTTATTTCAAAAACATTTGACATTATTTTACTTCCATATAAATGACAGCTAAATATCACAGCAGCTTCCTAACCATGTTTCCATCCAAATTGTGAATGTAATTAAAAAATTTAAATTTTGCAAAAACTAAATGTTGACCTGACCTGATGAGGCAAAATCACAGGACTTTTTTAAAATTTATTTGGTAAATGTATGATAGTTTATGTGTACGGAGCTTCACATATGACATGCAGAAAAAATAGATATTGTGGCCATGAATAAAGAATTCATTCCATGTTTTATTAATTTACTTCCTTGTTTTAGTTAAATCGTGATTATTTTTGCCTTTGTTTTAGGTAAATCGTTGTACTAATTTGTACCCTCTTTTTAATTTAGTTAAAAAGTACACAAATCTGACCACCTCAAGTGAGACAAGTGATTTTTCTAGGGTAATTTTATTTCTTTATGTCTATTTTATTTCTGTTGAAACCCAGCTAGTGCTACCCTCAAACTTGAGACACGCTCTCTCTCCGTCACACGCACTGTCCTGTTATTAAGCAATAAAGTACAGAACCAGCTTCACGAGCGTCAGTGTCAATAGCACTTTACGCTGAAGGACGCATTACCATATATATGGAGGTCTGGGTGAACATACAAACACCTGTACTGAGTAAACACAGACTTTAATATTGTATCTCTCTCAGATATCCAGAAAATGGATTGACTGAACGTTTCTAGAGCACATATATTTAGCAACAGAGACATTTGCAAGAGAGATTTGGACATTAGATATGGAAATATTATTATTCAGTGTGATGGCATATATTAACAGCCTTTGGCAATGTGTAGTAAGGTTATTTTTACGTGTGCATCACACTGTAGAGCTTTAATGTAAGGTTACATGGCCAAAAAGTATAAGATGTAATAGTTCCTCTAGGACCCCGCTGTTAAAACTTCACAGGAGCCCCATCAAGCAGCCCGATTACCCCTTCAGGAATAAATAACATGTTCATATTCCTCTTATCAAAGGCCTCTCTGATCTCCACAAATACTGCGTGAACCAAACACAACCACAGTCATAAACACACTTACACACACCCACGCTGTACCGGCAAACCGAAGGTGGAGTATTTTACACATCGCGGAGGAGGGGATAAGTGGAGATGGAGCTTTGATGAATAATGTGAGTGCATTTCGCTGCAGCAAGCGAGTGTGTGAGTGTCTTACGCCAACGGGAAGCTAGGTGTTAAAGTGGAAAGTTTAGTACGTCGTCCCCGTCATGCAAAAGCAGAACAAGCTCCACCATTGCTCACATTCAATATTTCATGAGCACTTGCCCTCCTGATCTCGCTAACATACGCTAGCAATTGGAGTGTGTTATTGCTGTTTAAACTCCTCCTGCCCCCGTGAAAGGGCCATCAGCGAGAAAGGTTTGTCGGTTCCTGGAGAGCGAGGGAATACTGTAAGTGTTCGGGTAAAAATGTTTTAGAGTGTTCTTATGCAAGCAGCGGCCAGATGAACACATCTGAAATGGTTAACGAAGGGAAACGAGTGGGAGAATTGTTCACTCTTTCACAAATAAACATCTATCCTGTGATGAACTTACTCTGATTCATTTGTAATACTGCAACTTTTTTGGTAACTGAAATGTTTCTACGGAGGCACGTGGTGATGGAAATAAAAGTGAGATTGGAGGAAAAATTATATCTCAACGCTTTGGCATTTCCTCTCAAAACTTTTGTGTTCCGTCACAAAAGTATTGTTTTCCCCAAGAAACTGCACTTCTCTCGCATAGGTTTTCTATTCACCTCATATGATTCCCCATCACCAGTTTTACACTCACCTGCAAAGTTTTGCAAGAGAACACAAAAGCACTGAAATATCATTTTCCCTCCCATTCCATTTTTTTCCATCACCACGTCCCTTTAGGGCAGTGGTATTCAAATGGCGGACTACAGACCCTGGCTTGGTTGCATCCGGACCACGGGAAATAATTACGTCATTTTACCGTTATACAGTTTAAAGTGAGCAGCGCGGCAAAATAACGGAGCGATTCACGCCACAAGAGTTTTTGGTAATGGTCTTTCGGCACTACATCATCTAATATTTTTATCAAGAGAGCCAAAGGTGCTTTATTCAAGCCCTGGCAATCTCTCTCTCCCGCTAAAGACTAAAGTGCCACATTAAGAGCTGCAGATGACGTGGTTATGTTAACAACAGTAGCAGAAACACGGTGAGCAGAAAGATAGATACTTTTACTAAAACATTGCAGAAAACGAGAATGCAACAAATACAATTACAATACAAATGCAATTTTTTTCTGTCATACGGATGACTCCGACCAGGTTTGTGACAAGTTCACGCGTGACACCTTTAGATGTTTTAGATGTTAGATGTTTCACCTTTAGATTATTAATCAGCATATTAAGAACATTTCATAATAAACAATGTTATGATTTGGAAAATTATTTAGAGATGGCAAGGGAAGACAAAAAACTTTAAAAATCAAGTTAACATTGTTTTGTGCTCATGATGAGAGTTTTGATTTTTAGATTACGTAAGTTGTTTGTTTTTCCTAGTTTAGTCAATATAAAAATAGTCCATACTTTTCTTAAGAAGTAAACCCTGCACCCCCACTATGTTTTCTCAGTCCCAAGGCCTTCTATATGCCATACACGTAGGTATCTAAATGTTAAAAAAAAACATTGGAAGAAATATTTAGTTCTTTGGTAATATTGGTAAAAATGCTCTGGCTCTTAAGGGGGCCGCACACCGGACGCGCAGCTCAGCGCCGCGCCACGCCACGTCTAGGACAACTCTCACCTGAAAATCCGATAACATCAGCAATTTTCTGATTTCTGTAAATAAATATAAAACTAAATGTATATTGCAGCACAGGGTGAAGTCCGTATATACATTAACTACGATTTGAGACACATAAATGTAAATTGTGCCAATGTAAATGGCACTCTGTGGCGCGGCAGGATTTTGAACACGGTCCTGAGCCGTTGCTGGGCGCCGCGGACAGACGCCGAAAGGCGCCGCCGGTGTGTGTACTCTCATAGAGAATAATGTGTTCGAATTTCGTCCGGTGTGCGACCCCCATCAGGGCCCAAGATTCTCATCTTTTATGACTATTTTGAGTGTTTAGGATTTATTATTTTACAAAGTAGGCTACTACTGCTGCCCTGATGGAAATGTATAACTGTTCCAAAAAACTATTGTCCGGACTCCGGGCCTCAGCTGGGAAAGGAAATATAGAGACCAGACCTCTTGGAACTTTAATTAAATACCCCTGCTTTAGGGACTCCATAGATTTTTGTTTTGAAAAGTTTTGTATATATGTGCATATTTTCAGACCTTAAACCATTTTTTTGGAGAACCATACATTTAAAAAAAATGTTTTTATTATTTTGATTTGAATAATTATTGAAATAATTTAAATCAATTAAATAATGCATAATAGTTAAATATACACATTATGCACTTTGTTATCTTATAAATCTAAACAAATGAAATATTACCACATTTTTATTTGTTTAGTATACATTTTATTGTTTAATAGTAAAGGCTAATTATAGGATTGCATTTACACGCCTCTAAAAAGACTGAAAAGTCATTAAAGCTGCATTCAATAACTTCGGGATTTCTTCGCTGTATTCTCGCTTTTTGCTCGCAGGTTTCTCTCTAGAGCTCCACCCACAGCTTCGGAATAGATATTTGACGACACTGTTGTAAAAACTCGTTGGCTATTCTCAGACACCAGAGGCTAGCAGATCAACGACATCAAAGCAGATGGGATATTCTTTAAAACGTCTTCTTCATTCGGGTTCGAACAGCGTGAGGGAGCGCAATAATGACGGCATTTTAGCAGATTTCTTTTGGCCGTAAAGCAATTGTTTACATCGCGAGACCTGATATCACGCGCCGCCCCAAAGTTGCAAGTGCGTATTTTCCGCTCACGGGCACCAGGGGGGTGCGAAACGACCACAATTCAACCCGAAATAAGTAATATAACCATTCCAATGACTCCGAAGCTGTTCAGTTAAGGTAAAAAAGTTACTTAGTTCACCTTTAAAAAGTCTGTGCTAATACACATTTTGCAATAATTGTTTTAAATTTATTTAATAAAAATTGCGTTACACTACTTTTTTTATATTTATTTTTTTAAAGTACTAAAAGAATCATTAATGACCATTAGAAAACCGAATTGTTAAGAAGAGTTGGAATTGTGCCAGTTATTACAACTAATATAGATATCCTGAGAAATCTTGATAGTTTTTTTATTTTATTTTGATAGCCCTAGGCTCTGTTAACAACCAATCAGAAAACTAGCCAATCAAAAAATCCCTGTGAGTCATTTCACTCATTCAGGTCTGCTGACATTGGGTTTGCTGACATGTCTTTGTAGGTTGAAGTTTTGGAGACAGAGTGTTAGCAAAATGGCTGAAATCGCTCAAATTCGCACCCTGTTACTGAGACCATGTGTCACTCACCTGTGCGCTGACTTTGCTTTTGGCCACCACAGCTTGTTTGAGAGCCTGTCTGATGATGACGTGCAGTCTGAGCACAACAGACTCGATGTCCTGCTCCCCTTTCATGGCAGTGGCGAGTGATCCCAGTTCCTCCACGTATGCCCTCCAGTGAGGCTGCACCTCCGCCGCCCCCCCTAGACACGCTCCCATGGTGCTGACGCACAGAGGACGGCACGGCCGGGCCTCCAGCATGCCTTGACAGTGAGGGCAGTACCAGAGCTTCAGCAGCGAGCGCCCGCAGTCCCTGCCCGCTCGCAGGTGCTGGGTGGTGTTGACAACTTCGATGCCCAGGTTCAGCGCTTGCAGGAAGACACGAGTGGCCAGGAGCGAGCGAGACAGCCGGGTCATCATCATCTTGGGAAATGACCCGAATGCAGAGGTTCCCCGCCAGGCCCCACGGAGGCATTCTTCCGAGATGCCCGTCACTGCCCCGTTGCCGAGAAGACGCCTGTATGTGAGAGGAAAAAGGCGGGAAAAGAATGTGGAGACCATGTCGTTTACATTAGCGTCCGAGCCCAGGATGTAGAGAGACATGTCCATGAATAACTGTGTTACGGCTCCACTGGCTCCGGTGCCCAAACCGGGAAACTCCTCACGTATCAGCGTCAGAGTGGAATTACGACCTAGACGGAGCACCATGTCAAAAGCCTCTGAAAAAAAAAAAAAACAGAAAGAAAGAGATAAATGGAAGGGTAATAACAGAGTACACTAACTCTCAGAAAAAATGGTGCAAAAGCTGTCACTGGGGCGGTACCCTTTCAAAAGGTACTACCTGCACACTTTTGGAGTAAATAAGGTACAAAGGTGTACACTTTGAAGAGGTACCACCACTGTGACAGCTTTTGTAACACCAGACACGCATAAATAAAAACGGCAATCATGCTCGGATCTGCACCAAAGCAATTGCTTTGAGTTCACCTGAACAAGGAGGTCTCGGCCCGATTGAAAATGAACTCGGTTCTCCTGAGGTGAGAAAGCAATCCAACCAAATGGACCAACAAACCAAGCAGTATCAAAATTCGTAACGGGAAATGTTATATAAAATGCAGCAGTGTCTGATTCTGTGAGTGAGCACATTAGTTATCGCAGTTGAAAACCAAAGAGCGCCTCTTCATCTTAAAATGTTGTATAATTGCTCTTCT
Organism: Rutilus rutilus; assembly: GCF_951802725.1. Classification (NCBI taxonomy): domain Eukaryota; kingdom Metazoa; phylum Chordata; class Actinopteri; order Cypriniformes; family Leuciscidae; genus Rutilus; species Rutilus rutilus. The sequence continues at coordinate 19,383,477 of NC_140219.1, read as the reverse complement.
CCATGCATTGCAAGAATACTGTCCCGACCAAGCCTTGATTCCTGCTCTGATTCCTGCTCTAACTGCATTTTAAATTACATATACTGTATATATTTGGAACAAAGCAAGTGATATACAGTTCGGAAATTCCCCTAAATGGCTCTCAAACATGAAAATACACTTTCCAAAATATATCAATTAAATAATTACATTAATATTAAACGTATAATTTTCCAATTTAACATTAGTAATTACGTATTGCCTCTGACTAATCTTAAATACTTTTTTTTTATATTACATTACATATTTACATATTACATATACTATTTAGACTATATAATATAATTTATTTGAGTCAAAACTAGTACTTAGACATTCTATAAGTAACTAAACTAGTTCTGTACACTGTAAAAAATTTCTAACCCTCCCAAATCAAAAATTTCAAGTGACCGATAACATCAAAATTTTTCAATTGGCCAAAGTGAAAATCTGTACATTTAATTTTATAACGTACAGAATTTCACTTGGGCCAATTGAATTTTTTTTATGTTTTCTGAAAATTCAAATTTTTTACAGTGTACTATAACTACAAGTAACTGTGCAACTACATGTCAACTAGCAGTCATTAAATTATTAGTGGACTGTCTGCTTAATATCTGCTAAAACCTTATTTTGATGGTTCCCCAACAGACATTCTACTGACTAAATGTAACTTGTCAACTTATTCTACTAAACTGAACCCCAACACCAAACCTAACAGTCCACTAACACTAGTAATTCTGTAAAGGAGTTAGTTGACATGTAATTGCAAAGTTACTTAGTAGAATGTCTTAAGTGGACCATCGAAATAAAGTGTAACCCAAATAAATTATGTTCTTTTGATATTTCTATTCATTACAGAATCCTGAAAAATATGAATCATGGTTTCTACAAAAACATTAAGTAGCAAAACCATTTTCAACATTGATACCAAAGCAGCATATTAGAATGATTTCTGAAGGATTATGTGAAACTGAAGAATGGAGTAATTTTAATATACAGTATATTTACTGTAAATGCAGCCTTGGTGAGCATTTAGAAAAAAAGTATCTTACCTGACACAGCTACTCAACTGTTCTGTTTACAAATTTGAAGACTGCTTGTGACGAAGGCTTCTGACTACTAGATAAGTTCTGCCACAAGAACTAGGTGCAACTGCATTAAGTACTAAGTTAGTTACTAAGCCCTTAGTGTGATCTTTACAAAATAGTGCAACTCGAACCATGACCTCGAACCAGGAAAGAAATTTCCAAACAGGTGTGCTAGAGAAGGTTGGAGCTGAACAGAAAGGTGGTTCTCCAGGAGCAAGTTTAGACACCCCTGATCTAAGTCATCAAATCTATTCATTGACACTCTTAACATTTTACTGATGCAGAGAGGTCAATGAAACTGAAATGAAAAGCCCTTGGATACTCAATGATCCACAGAATCTCTTCCTCACAGAGACACGCACAATCCTAATCCCTGAAAGACGATAAAAAGTGAGAAAAAAGGAAAATAGAATTAAAGCTTCCTCTCTAGATGAAAACCACAATGTCCTTTTAAAACAACAAGGGTGCTTTTCAAGAGCCTTATAGCTTTAAAAAGCGTTCATTCATCCGTGCAGGATGCTGTGAGAGAGATTCTGAGATTTTCAGAAAACAGAGCACAAAGAGACGAGACATAATCAGTAGCATCTGAAAGCTCTCTGTGAAGCCTTATCAGTACGCAGGCAAAGAGGGATTGCAACCGAACCCACCCAGGCAACCGGGGAGACCAGAGGCGAGAGGCTGAGGGGATTTAGGAGCATGTGGAGAGGAAAAATAAAGGCTAGAGGGAGGGAGAAAGACATATGAGTGAAAGAGAGGAAAAAGTGCCTTGAGTTCTTCATCCAGAGAGGGTGAAGGTGATTGAGAGGAGGGGAGTCTGTAATTAGACCTTTAGTCTGCAGAGCTGTGATATAAGCATGCTGCCGAGCAGACTGTTCAGAGCCACATACGTGAAGAGCTCCATCCATCTCTCCCAGGGAGTCCGGCTCTCAGGGGCACGGGATATTACATCAGCACAACATGCTGGAGGAGTTTATGGATTGCACTGATTGAGATGAGATAGAAATCACTTAGCACTATATCACAGAGCAGTTAAAAGTCTCAAGGTGCTTTTATACAACCGGACATTCACTCTCACTGGTAATGCTCAGAATTACATACTATCGTAATACTCATGCATAGGCGACCTTGAGTGTCCAGAAAGGCGTCAAATAAATAAAATGTATTATTATTATTATTATTATATCTGTAGTATACAGTGTAGACAGCATGAAAATGTTTTGTTTGCATGGGATATAACCAGATGACCAAAAAAAAAAAAAAAAAAAAAAAAAAAAAAGTATACACGGCAACAGAGCATAGTTTGCAGATACTGTTTGCGACAATGCAATGTGCTCCATTTTTTATTTACTGGGTCATGAACCGGACGTAATATCAACCACAACTTTTAACAACTCTTCGTTTTTTTGTCAATTTAGATGTAAATTTTTCATAAAAAGCACATAAAAAGCAAAATTATCATATTTACTTTTGAGATGGCAACTGACTACATTTGACTTGATAACCTCTATTAGTATAGAGTATCTACCCATAAACATTTTATACAACAGTATGCTACACATTTGTCATATGACCTCAATAGAGAGTAGAATCCAGATCTCAGTCTCAGTTCTCAGATCTCAGTTAATCTCAGTAATTTAAACATTTATTTTGCATGTTTAATCCCATTTTGCGTAAAGAATGTAACCTTTTGGCAGTTTGATCCAATGATGAGTCAAGACGGAGGTTAAATATCTCAGTTAATATTGCCTCAGGTTCATTTGTCTCACTGAAAATGGAAGGTCAAGTGGAGCGCATTGCATTGTGGGATACAGCATCTCACGCTGTGCACGCAGCACATTTTGGCAAATGCAGCAAGTCACCCGAGTATTTAATAGCCTACAGACACACATTTACATACTGTGCACAGCATACATACTGCATACTGCAACACCAGGAGTAGTATGGCATTTTGAACATTCCCATTGAGGCATACAACAGCAAAGCGGCTTAGAGATCAGCCGGCATACACATACACAGTCAATGAATGATGCCGGGGTGTGTTTGGCTGAGATTTATCATACCAGGGTGAGTAATGTGGTGTTTAGGGAGACAGTGTCTAGTGCTCAATGCTGATGTTAGCAGTAATGCAGCGTCGCGGGGACAGAAGCGAGTGTTTCTGTGGCTCACTGTAAGTTTGGGCTGTGAGTTTACCCGCCTAGCAGACACCACACAACACACACATACACACTTCTCTCTGTGATCAACGAGCTCTCAGATGCACTGAATGCCAAACAGGACGCTCAGGGAGACACTCTCGCATGTTAAAGAATAACAAAAGACACACATACAGAATGTCACACGCACGTCAATTTATATGCAAACACATTCATCACAGCACACCAACTCATGCTGTTTGCAAAAGCACCAGCATAAGTATCACACTCATGTCAGACAACAGTATTTATATTTATGAACAAACAGTGACACACACACACACACACACAAGATGAAATGTAAAGAGAAATCACAATGACATTTGTGATTAAACCAGGTTACCAGGTTATATATATAACAGAGTTGGAGTTAAGATACAGACCAAAACCTAGCCCTAAGACTTGGTTTTTCAAGAACCAGGAGGTTTATTTTACTTAATAGTGTTAATTTTAAACACCAAGACTAGGGCTGCATGACCTTGGTCAAAATTGGGTAATTTCCTGTAATTATTAATTTGTAATTAATATAATTTACATTCAAATAACTTTTTTTGTGTAGCATGCCATATTCTTTATGTAGGCTAAAACTAACCTAATTGCTGTTTATACATCAGTAAATCAAGACAGTGGAAAAATAGTCAATTTTATATTGGCCCTCTTCGGAGCATGAAAACAAAAACAATTGTTTAAATCTTGAATAATTATACACAGAAAGCAAGCATCGTGACAATATTAGAACACCCCATTATTACTGAATCTGTCACTCAATGCAACTTTCACTCGACTGTTTGAGCGTGTGTGTGCCACCGCTGACAACAATTCAGAAGTGTTTATTCCCTTTTTATTCACTGTTATAAAATATGCATTTGTGGATGAGACCGCTTACTCATTAGGACTGGTTTGTAGTAACTAAATTGCAGTACATTACAATGAAATGAAATGGAAATGCTTAATGCTGTCATTATTAGCTTTAGCATGATGTTATGGGCTGTTTTCTTGTCTGTGACCACAAGTTAAGACCCAAATCCAGATCAGATTAGAGAGTCAGACCAAGACAAAAGCCACATTTTAGTGTTCTTAAAAAGCCTCAAAACCAAGACCACCAGACTAAGACTCCATTTCTAGCTGATCTATATAAATGCCGCACTAAAAAACACCATAACCCATCAAATGCATATAGTCACAAAATTTCACTTTTAATCATGCATACATAAAGGCTATATCCTGCAGCTTTGTGTTACTAATGTCTTGAGGTGTCTGCTCCCAAGCCACCAAGAACAAAAGATGGAGAACGAGAGAGAGCTCTGCTTCTTTCCTCTATACTTCATCAATCTCTCTGAAAGCCTTGTGTAAGGCAGACAAAAGCCGCTGTATCACTTACAAAGCCATAGTGAGCTTAAACAGTGGGAGAGAGTGTCTCGCTCTCTTAATGCAATGCTGTATTTGAGCAGAGGGGTCATACAGATCACTGTTGAATTCAGTCTGCTCTTGTTTCCTGCGTCTGATCTTGGCTATGGGTCCACGGGCAGGTCTAGTATCAGGTGTCCTCTAATGGGTGAGCACAAATGTCTTACAAAATACAGAGCACTGGTGAATACGGTGGTTGCGTTTGCTAGATCGGTCTAGTAGAAGCCTGACAGCAAATCACCACTGGATGAGGATACCGTTTGACCAGGAGTTTCTTATCAAAGTTGTAAGCTCAAGGAGATGTTCACTCTTGAGTAAATATGGTGGACTCATTTCTAAATCCAACTTCAAGTGGTTCCATCATTTCATCTGATTCTTGAATCTGCTCGAACTAATAAAATATGCTTTGTATCTTAAAATATAATCACCATAATAATACACATGCACTGAAATATGTTTTCACTCAGAAATTGCTAGCAAATTTAATAGTGACGCATTTAAAGTCAAATTCTGTAGTAGAAAGTAGTAGAAAGTAGAAAGACTGAAATAGTATTTTCCTTGTAAAATGTACTCCGATAATAACTTAGTAACTTAAATAACTTAATTCTACAGTACAAATAGGTTCTGTACTCACGTCTGTAACGACACCCAGTTCCAGGAATGCACTAATATGTTGATGGTAGTACCAGTTTGCAACAATTATTAGTTAACACTAAGTTGTCAACACTTCGGAAAAAAATAATAATTTGTCGTTACACTACATCCTTATGCATCGCTTTCTGCCAGGACTTTTACGAGCTTTTCCCAAATCACGGAAGCGACCTCGATGTCCGGATTAGCGGTAGCATAAGCCATCAGGCAAGTGTAATTTAAATAAACTCCTGATGTACTTACAAACTTTCCAATGCCTCATTTTATGAGTACAGAACCTATTTGTACTACTGTAGAAGTTTTGTACCATTCTGAGCATTATTAGTGGGGTAATTTACAGGATACATCCTTGGATCCATTAAGCCATTCGGCTGATATCTCTAAATAAGCTCTAACTTTAATAATGTTCGACCAAGGGAAAAAAGGCTTCTGGGAGGGTGTTTGGCTCGAGGTCATGGTGCAATGGACCTTAGGTTGATTTTACTCCGAACCATCCCTTCAATTTTAGTACAATATAAATTTAAACAAAAAATGATATGGTAATTCAGACTGTTTATTTCCAAAAGATCATATTATTGAATTTAAAAGCTTGTTACCAGTATCTGCAAAATCCACTTTTGGTTGACATCTACCAAAGAGGAAATCCAGTTGCTTGTGTCCTGCTTTTTATATCACTGAACATACATGACATTGACAAAGGATGAAGCTGCGTTTTATTTTTACATATGAATCACGTCTGTTCTCTTTTCTAAAGAGAAAATATGTATATCCTTTCAGCTCACAAACTAAGTACCTCTTCAATCATGGTTAAGAGTTTAGATAAGAGTTACTCTGCACTAGGATGTTTCACAGGTATCTGATTTCCAACCACTCAGGTGATTTATCATTAATGCCAATGGATGTGTAACCAAGGAGCTCTGATGGTGCTATATTTATGATCCAACAGATAGATGAACGCAAGCCAAATCCATTCAGTCATAGTGTAAGGAGTATGCATCAACAAGGGCAGAGTGAGTTATGACATCACAGGAGGCCAAAATTATGAGTGCAAAGTAATTAAGAAACTCATAAATATGTATGATATTACATTTAAATCACTGTATATGATTTGTGAGCTGGTGAGAATCTTAAACACTTACTAGGGATGCACCAATAATGATACTGCGCTCGTGTACTCGTAAAAATGCTCCGATATCAACAACCGATGACGATACCACACAGTACAGTACCGTTACAAACTTGTCTTCGAACTGTTGGGGAGTTGCCGTTGGTTACTCCATATATTCAGGCAAGATCGTAAACTGATAAGCTAAGCAGTGACTACAGATGCGGTGGGGACTCTAATGAAAATGTAAATGTAAATCGAGTAAATCGTCATATGACGGATTTAATTGTTTGTGATATCCTGACTGGGTTAAATAGGCTCAAAATATTTAAGAATGAAATGGTGTGGTGATTATTCACGAAATGTTAAATGTTTTATTTCATGTTTACATTTAAAATTGTGCACAATCTAGTTGAATAGGTCATTTAAAATGTGTTAAGCATTTTTTGTCGTATTTTTTTTCTTCTCTTTAAAAGTCAAAGTATAATGTTAGAAGTAGAAGTTGATTAAGCTCACAAGTTGATGAAAGACACAATGTCATTGCTGGGGGCTTGTAGGGAAACCTTAAGTCCTGTAGAAGAATATTTAATAGGGAAAACAGATGAGAAGCTCATTGCCATGCAAAAAAAACTCACTCTAGTTCTCGCGAACGACATCTTACAGAGAAGGGTAAACAAATGCATGAAAAGGAAGCGAAAAAACATTAAGGCATTTTTTTAGAGCTTATGAATCCTGGAAGAAGGTGGCAAGAGCTAGGACAGGACTTAAGGGATTCTGTGTGAAAGATGACCTTGATAATATAAATCAAAATATTCAAGGTGGATATGACTATGTAAATCAAGCTTATGAAGTTCTTCAGCGCAATTCTCTTAATACTTTAGATATTGTGCAAAAAATGGATGCTTGTAATACACTAACTACAGAAATATGTGATCTTGTCTGTAAACGATTTGAAGTTGGCCTAGATCAAAGGACTTTTAAAGAAGAAGTTGAAAAGGAAAGAGTGCGAATGATTTTAAGTAGAGATGAATATAAATAAATTTTTGGCAATACAAATACAGAAAGCATCATGTCCGAGAAACTAGACAACCCATCAGTTATTAGTTCTAAAGCCTCTACTTAAGCTTCTAGCAAGAGAGTAGACACAGAAGCAGATTTTGCAGCTAAATTGGAACAAGCAAAGTCTATGCAAGAGATACAAGCTCAGACGGCTAAACTCAGTAAGCTTGAAAGTGAACGGAAACTTCATGAGTCACAGATGACGGCAGAAATGAAACGAAAACGAGCTTAAATTGAGCTGAATTTAGAAGAGGAGAGAACAAAGTTAAGAATGATGCAAGTGGATATGGATGTTAAGGTGGCTGCAGCCTGGATTCGAACATATAACCAAACTGAAGATAATGTAATGGGAGAACCAAATGCATCTACTTTTGCTGCTGGAATAACTTCAGATGTGAATTTAAATGATCATACAACAGTGGCATTACCCCTGTCACACATGACATCTCAGAACTTACCAGCTAATTTAGCTGAAGCAAATGCAAGGTCATTAAGTATAAATTGCCTGCCTGTTCCTGAACTAATTGTGTTTGCCGGCGATCCATTGAAGTTTGTAGATTTTAAAATGTCATTTACAGCTTTGATTGACAGGAAACCTATCCCTGTTAGTGAAACGATGCTGTATTTGAAGAGCTATCTTACAGGAGAAGCACATAAAGCTGTGGAGGGATTCTTTTATCGGAGCTCCGAGGATACATATCAGGGTGCCTGGGCAGTTTTAAAGGACCGGTATGGAAATCCATTTGTTGTGCAGAAAGCATATCGAGACAAGCTTATGAAATGGCCACTGATTGGTTAAAATGATTTTTTGGGCATTTAGAGATTTTGCAGACTTCTTAAAGAGCTGTGCAGAGGCTATGCCACATGTTAAAGGATTGGCCATTTTAAATGATAGTGAAGAAAATCATAAGCTGTTGAAAAAATTACCAGACTGGGCTGTATACAAATGGAGTAGAATTGTTGTAGAGGAACTTGATAAATCCGAAGAATATCCAACCTTTGAATGTTTTGCCGGGTTTGTTCAGAAGGAAGCCTGTATAGCTTGTAATCCCATCACTGCTTCTCTTTTATTGAGCTCTAGATCAGTAGATGAGAAGCTGCCTAAAAGAACAAAGGCTTTTAGTACTAGTGCCCAAACAAAACATCATACATCGAAGAAAAGTCTCACTGTTTCTAAGCCCAAATTGCCATGTCTTGTTTGCAAAGAAGAGCTTCATGGCATTGCAAAGTGCCCGGCCTTTGCTTCCAAGTCAATGGGAGATAAAAGGTCATATATACATCAAAATCATTTGTGCTTTGGATGTTTACGGAAAGGACATGATACTAAAGACTCGGCACATTTGTGGAATGTGTGGCCTATGCCATCCAACCTGTTTGCATGAGGAGAGAGAGAGAAGAGGTTTGGGGAAGTAGTGAACAGAGCTACTACCTCCACAGGAGAAATTGTCCAGGAAGTCCACAGGGTCTTGTCTCATGTGCTAATTCATAAAGCTCCTGCCACCTCTAGCATTGTCCCTGTCTTCTTGACGCCTGTAAATTAACCTCAGAAAGAAATTCGTACATATGCTCTTCTTGAAACGCAAAGTGATTCAAGCTTTGTTTTGGAAGATCTTGTGCGAGAGCTGAATGTAAATACTCAACCTTTGCAAATGAAGCTAAGTACATTGACTGTCACAGATACAATAATAGTTAGTCAAAGTGTGCGTGGAATTGAAGGTTTTCATTCCAAAAAACATATTATGTTGCAGCAAACATATACACGTGACTTCATTCCTGTTGACATATTATTTTATATACCAACTAGAGCTACAGCTCTGCAATGGTCTCATCTTAAACATTTTGCAAATAAATTGCCATCACTTCAAGATTGTAATGTGGGAATGCTAATTGGATATAATTGTCCTCCAGCTTTGGCTCATCTTGAAGTTGTAATAGGTGGTGAGAATGAGCCATTTGCACAGAACACTGAGCTGGGATGGAGTATAATAGGAGCGGTCAATCCTCACCTGGACAGGCAAGGAGCTCAAATATTTGTGACAAAGTTGCAGTGAAAGAAATGCCAGTTCCAGCAGCTGCAGATGTTTTCTGCAGTTCTGGAGTTGGACTTCAGTGAAAGAAATTCTGAAGGTAAATATGTCTCCCAAGAGGATTTGCGTTTTATACAGCTCCATAGAGAGGGTATTCATCAGAAGGAGAATGGTCATCTTGAAATGCCTTTACCATTTAAAAACTGTAGTTCTCCCACTTTGCCAAACAATAAGAAGTTGGCCATTATTCGCTTGCAGCATCTGAAGAGGAAGTTGAAAGCAAACCGCCAGCTTACGACTTCATAAGTTCGACTTCATAAGTTCAATTCAAACGAGAGTGAAGTTCTTTGCTGTGTAAATCCGTCTGAAAGAGCAACAAGTGTAGAACCTCTTGATCTTAATCCAGATTCAGCCCTCGTGGAATATGCTCTGGGCATTCGTTGACAAATCAAGAGTGACAACTTCAGTTTCAATATAAATTTGAAAGATAAGCCTGATACACGCCGTGGCATCCTGTCAGTCATAGCTTCTTTGTACAATCCTTTGGAGTTTGTGGCTCCATTCATTTTGAGTGGAAATAGTATTTTGCAAGAGTTGTGCTGCAGAAGTATTGGATGGGATGAATTACTTCCTGAAGATTTGTACCCATGGTGGGAGGAATGGAAGATGGGTCTTCAAAGATTGAGAGAAGTCTCAATTCCAAGTTGTTATCATCCACAAGATTTTGGCAAGAGTGTGAGAATAGAACTGCATCACTTTTCAGATGCCAGCAGTATAGGATATGGTGCATGCTCTTACCTGAGATACAAGAACGACAAAAATAGAGTCCATTGCAGTCTCATCATGGCTAAGGCTAGAGTTGCTCCATCCAAGGTCACAAGTATTCCTCGTTTGCAACTTTCTGCCGATGTGACTGCAGTCAGATTGAGTGTTCTGCTGAAATCAGAGCTCCATATTAAGATTGATGAAGAGTTCTTTTGGACAGATTCTCAAGTTGTTCTCGCATATATCAATAATGAAGCGCAAAGGTTTCATGTGTCCGGTTCAAACCGAGTCTAGTTGATCAGAGAGAACACTAATGTAAACCAGTGGCTTTATGTTGATATGACAAAAAACCCAGCTGACTATGCCTCTAGGGGACTTTGTGCATCTGATATCTTGTCAACAAACTGGTTGTCAGGTCCCGAATTCTTGAGGAAGGAAGAAGTCTATGAGGAATTCATTCCAACCAATGACTTACTGGTTGGTGATCCAGAGGTTAAAGCGGCTAAGGTTCTTGTTATAAGAAGAAATGACCATGCGGAAATGCTTGATTGTCTTTCAAGGTTTTCATCTTGGACAACACTTCTTAAGGTAGTCGCAAAAATTAAGAGACTGGGGTCTTAAAGGAAGAGTCTTGATGTTGACTGCCAAGGAGTGTGAGAGTGCTGCCAAGGCAGTAATAAAGCTTGTCCAACAGCAGGCATTCAGGCAAGAGATAAAGGTGCTTCAAGCTGAAGGAAGTCTTCTCTGTTCTAATCCTCTTTTCAACCTTGATCCAATTTTGAGAGAGGGTATACTTTGTGTCGGTGGAAGACTTAAGCATTCATCTCTCAGAGAAGAATTTAAGTACCCGTTCATTCTGCCAAATGATAGCCATATCACTCAGCTTATTTTGCTAAATTACCATTCTCAAATATGCCTTCAAGGTAGAAGCCAAACTCAGATGGAGCTTAGAGCAAATGGCTTTTGGATTATTGGTTGTAGCAAGTTGGTTGCTAAGTTGATAAACAGTTGTTTAAAAAGAGCGAGTGGAAGCATCCGCTTCATTTCTGTATTGTGGAATGGATTGTTTCGGACCATTTATTGTTAAAAGGAGCGTAAAGAGTACAAGAGGTACGTTCTGATATTTACCTGTTTTTATTCGCGAGCTGTCCATCTAGAGATGTTAGAAGATCTTTCCACAGACTCTTTTATTAATGCCTTGCGATGCTTTATTAGCCTAAGAGGAGCTGTGTGCCAACTCTTTTGTGATCAAGGTAGGAGTTTCGTCGGAGCTAGGAATGAATTAAAGGAAGCACTTAAACAGTGTGATGGCCATGCTTTGCAGATATTCTTGGCTGAGAAGCAATGTGAGTTTGTTTTTAACTCTCCATCAGCAAGCCATACTGGCGGTGTTTGGGAGAGCCAAATACGTACCATCCGAAATGTTTTGAATGTTACTTTGGCTCAAAGCTTGGGAAGACTTGATGATGCCTCTCTCAGAATGCTCCTTTATGAGGCCATGTCCATCGTTAACAGCCGTCCTCTAACAGTAGATGGAATAAATGATCCTAATTGCCTTGAGCCTTTAACACCTAATCATCTGATTCAAATGATGTCAAAGGTTGCCCTTCCACCTCCAGGGGAATTTGTGAGAGAGGACGTGTATGGTACAAAGTGCTGGTGCCATATTCAATATCTGATTGAACAATTTTGGGGTCGGTGGAAGAGACAGTATCTTCTGAACATATCCATGTGGCAGAATTGGCATACGGTACAGCGTAATCTCAAGGTGGATGATGTAGTTATGATAAAGGAAGACATCCTTCCGAGAAATCAGTGGGAGCTGGGACGAATAGTGGAAACAACTGTGGAAAGTGATGGTTTAGTGCGAAGAGTGAAAGTGCGAGTTGGTGAACGGAGATTATTGGGAAAGCAACTTAAATCTTCAATCATAGAAAGACCTGTTCAAAAGTTGGTGCTCCTGCTTGAAAGTGAAAGATGATTGGTGGGAGTGATTTGTCCCGATTGGTGGGAGTGTAAGCGACCATTTAACATGCTGTAATTACGTTCCTAAAACAAACAAAAAAGGTATGGATTGGGTTATGAAACAATTTGATAGACTTTTGTATCTTGAATGTCCTCGATGTACCTTGTGTGTGTGTGTATATAAATTGTAATCGGAATTTCGCAAACCCTTGTGCTGAAATTATCTTTTCTCGAACACCGTAGTGATCAGGTGGCATAGTAAGCTTAATAAAATGACGGGCGGACATGAATGTTGGACTCTGATTGTTGAGCCTACGTTGTTTTAATGTGGATTTTATGCTTTGCATCATTTGAAGTGAACTTGACGCACATCTGATGTTGACGAAAGGATTATCATATTTGATTTGCACTCTTTGGGGAGCGTAGCGAGGTATGCTGATTTTAATTAAAGAAATGAATGTATGAATGAATGTTTGTTGCACAATGTTATATTTGTGATGTTTATGCAATTCATCATGTTATGAGTCTATGTTTGAATTGTGGATCTTGTTGTTTTTATGTTATAATATAGTTTTCACGGTGCTGTGAGGTGCTGTTAGTTGGTGTACGGACAAAAGATGCTGTTTGAATACATCGCGTTGTCGTACATGGTGAATTAAAGGACGCTTCACGCATCAGTTGAGGCTCTCGGGATCCAAGGGGTTGCTACAACATTAGTTGGCTTAATTTGTTTAGCAAATATATATTTCCTTCTGTTATTTTCATGCTTAACTAAGCCTGCTAAAATGTATTGTATGAGTTTCCGTTACTTTCACTGTTCTTATTGCTCTATCATATTTTATCTTTCATTTAATTGCACAGCACATATTTAGAGCTGCTCCAGCCGGGCTCAGTGCTAAGGATTGGGTCAGTGATTCAGATGTTTAGATACCAGTGAAATATCACAATTCTCTATTACGATTTTGATACTACAGCAAAAAACTACTAGCCTAATTAAAAACATTATTAAAGTAAGCAGTCAGTAATAAATAAGATAACAAATAATCCAATCACAAATAGCACAAATAAATACAATAGAACAAAGTTTATTTGGGGTTTTCAGGTAGGCCTAAGTCTAACAGTTCAGGTACATACATTTGAATAAAGTAATCAAATGTGAAATAACACTGCATATTCCTCACTGTATAAATTAAATACAGTTGGATCTTTATAAAGTTACAAAAGTTATTCAGTCAAGAGCAGTGAGTGATTTATTTGTCCTTTGTTTGATTAACATTAAAACAAAGCAGCAGGTTTATTAGGCTGCTGTCCCTTTAAGACCGAATGTAGGGGACCAATACTGTCTACGCTCACTTGAGATATAACCGACTATGTTTACTAGGATACTCACCAAGACCCAAGATGTGCATTTTTACATAATTTTGTGTGAATTCGTCCATTCAAGCACAAGACGTGAAACGGCACGGTTTTCGAGTCATGCACTTAGGATGATTGCGTTCATTAAACTTCTTTACATGCAAACATCCTTTAATAATGTAGGGAACCACTCCTTATACAGAACATAAATCACATAATAGTTCATGTTTTACTTTTTAGTTTTAATTAACACAATTAAGTTTTAATCCAAATGACACGTGTGCTGAGTGAACGATCATCAATCAAGAGCATGCAACAAAAGCTCTTTAATATTCCACTAATTAGATACATTTACGTCATAGACAGACTTCTTTTTTATCCCCATTATACTTTGTTGTCTGTGTTTCTTTGTCTGGACACAAACACTGTACACACACTGCGTGGTATCGGTTGTTGGTATTGGAGCATTTTAATGAGTACAAGTACACAAGAGCAGTATCGGGCCAAATACAGATACTGTGAAGTTCCCTACTGCGATTCCCTACTATGAAGTAAATGTAGCAAATTAATAGAATGTTAAACAAATTAAATATTTACGCCTATATAGCTGGTGTGCGTGAGCTGATATGCTGATAAACACACTGAGTGGATTGAGCTCGCAGCAGCACAGACGCACAAGCTTGTCGAGCGCATCCCTTTTTCACAGACATTGCTGGAAAGTTTGTAGTTCGGTTGGATATGTCATTAGCAAATAAAGTAAAACAAGGCACATATTACTAACAGTAACTGACGGTAAAGAGAGAGAGCGAGAGACCACACTTCTACGGGTTTCCATCTCTTCCAAATTACAGTAGATAGCAGTGAATGCAGCATAAACTCATTGTTTTGGTTCAGGAGGAACTATAAAAGGAGGCTGCTGTTTCGGTTGCGGTGCTCTGTGACTGACGTCTGTCTAACGCTGTATGGCATGAAACGCACTGATGACGTGTGATGTCTGCGTGAGCAGGGTGCGTGGAGGTATGGAAATACATACGTTGTCAGGCAGGTAGGACATTGTACCATTGCATTCGGACCAAATGATTGGGCGGACATTTTATGGTCCTACGCCTTCCACAGACAATAATATACATAGTAAATGCATTTAGACCACTTAACTTAGTGATTGCTATTAAGAGGTGACGAGACTTTCAACCAACATAACAAAAATGTTTCTGGAACAAATCACCTACCCTGCCTTTAAGTGAACGTAAACAGTTGAGAAATAAAACGCATGTGTAACAGTAGGCTATATTGGATTTTTACATTCGGTCTTAAAGGGACAGCAGCTTAATAAACTTGCTGCTGTGTTTTTAATATTAATCAAATTCTATGCAGTGTTATTTTACATTTGATTACTTTATTCAAATTCTGTAGCTGAAAACTACTGTTAGAAACCTGAAAAGCACTGTTTATTTCATTTGTATCTTCTTTGTTCAATTGTATTTACGTGTGCTATTTATAATTGGATTATTTGTTCTTATTTACTTGTTTTTAATAATGTTTTAAATTTACATTAATTAGGCTGGTAGTGTTTGCTGTGGTATCAAAATTGTAATAGAGAATTGTGATATTTCACTGGTATCTAAACATTTGAACCACTGACCCAACCAGGGCTGCGTTTCCCAAAAACATCGTAAGCCTAAGCAGATCGTAAAAACGATCGTACGACTGATCTTAATATTATGGTCTGTTTCCCAAAAGCATTGTAACTTAAGTAGCACTTATAAATCATCGTAGATCTACGAGTGCTCTGGAGTAATCGTAAATCCCCAAGTGCATCGTAAGAAGTTATGAGGTCACCTCCAGGACAACCGGCAGATTACACCTTTAACTTTATTCAAATGCAATGTGATTATAATATAAGGTTTTGATTGTACTTTATTGTACACTTTATTACTCTTTTTTTTGTTGGTTAAATTAATGTATAAATTAAATAATTAAAAAGGTCAGAAAACAAAACAAAAAATAATCATTTAATTTAATTAATTTAAAATAATTTAATCTAATAATTTTAATAAAAATTAAATGAATGAACAAAAAATAAATAAAAGAAATTCTTTAAATCTGTTAAAAATTACATCTCCTCTAAAAGGACATTAATTTCATCTTTTTGAAAGGTATCTTTTCTTTCTTTTTTTTTTTTCAGCCATTTTGTCAGTGCCTCCGCCTGTAGGTAGGTGCTTTATATAGACTTGTCTTGATTGCTAATCCACAACAGATGACAATTATTAGGTTAAACATTCAGAATACAATTCCATATAAGGTTATATTTCAGCACTTCGCAAATGGACAGCGACTCTTAAGTAGCACGTAGAACGCGTTCTTGCGCGTTCATGTTAAGTGCATTTTTGGGAAACGCGCGTGGAATTGCGGCGAGCGTTCGTAACCTTGCACGTAGAGAGCTAAGAGCTAAGATATCGGGAAACTCCTTAGCCCTGAGCCCTGCTGAAGCAGCTCTAAATATGCCCTGTGCGAAAGATGAAATAGATAAAATAGCAATAGAATGAACAGTGAAAGTAAAGGAACCATGTACAATACATTTTAACAGGCATAATTAAGAAGGAAATATATATTTGCTTAACAAATTAAACCAATGAATATGATTTCATATGTTAAGCTTGTTTACCTTAACCATTTTTGATTGTGTTTGTTATGGTAGTTGCCCTCTGTGTGTTAATAGCACCTCATTGCCACTGCCATAAAGGCAGTATCGTTCTTCTACAAGATCATAAAGCCATGTAAGCACAAGGTGTTCACAAGGTTCACGGGAAACTGCCATCAAGACACTGACCGCATGACCCACACTTCAGGACCATTTACACAAATGGACTTTCAGCAGGGCTTCCTCTTATACACTATAGGAGGAATTTAGAGTGGACGTCACATTTTCCATGTGTAAGAATGAACAAAAAGAACATTTACAGTAATAAATACAGTATAAAGCTCACAAAGGTCAATGTCACAAATGTGCTTATTTGATTAGTGACCTAGAAGTAGTGCAGAATCTTAAATGCTTTCTTATTCGTTTCATTATTCTTTTTTAACATTTAAAAAAATCCTAGAACTTACTTTATTTCCAGGTTTAAATGGGATTTAAAAACATTTCAATGTAGTGTCAGACTTTAGGACCCAGCTATACATGTTATATCTTTATCTCTCTGATCAAATTTTCCCACTTTATTGTCACATGACAAGACATGTCTTTAATTTGACTCTAATTCGGAGGATTAAAATATTTTAAACATCAATAATAATATTAGTAATATTAATACAATATAACAAAAATATCCAAATTGATTCCAGTTGTAAAATGTAAAGTATGTTAAACAGACAGACAGACAGACTTGAACTTATACGGAACATGAAACATCCCTCTACTCCCTCTTTACTGTTTTCATCTTGAAGCAGGAAGTCAAAATGCACTGTTCTCGCTCCACTTTCTGCAGACCCTACAGGTATCAAAGCAGTCAGTTTGAAAGGTGAACATTTATAGAAGAGTATTAATTTAGATTAGACTTTAATCAATACATCAATCCAGCGAGCGCTCGCTCTAAACCAGTTGCGTGTTCTGACATATGCAGGCCCGCTGCAGTAATTCAAGCTGCTCAGAGGCGTAGTTCGGACATCCATCAGAGGCTCATACACTCATTATCCCCGCCAGGCGCAGATCATCAATAAATTAGCCATGCAACGAGCCCAATCAATTTCCCTGATGGAGTGTCACCTCTAGACGCCGGGGAGAGTGATGGGGGAGAAAGCAGTGGCACCTGGCCCCTCCCCCGCCGGACCGCCAAGGAGCTTGGAACCATCAACGCTAATAAAGTCTCTATCTGCCAGATGTAAAGCGTGCTTCATACATCACCCGTAAGTTATATGCATTTGGAATGGCTCCATTGATTAGGGCCGAGTTTGTTTGCCCAGACGAAGGATGAGGGAGCGTGCGATAACTCAGAGTGCCCTCGTAACTCGAGCGCCACACCTGCAGAGAGGTTTCAAATGGGTGGTCAGGGTCTGGATGCCAGGGGGTGATGAAGTAGCGTGCGGGAAGCTGCAAAAGTGCAATGGTGGAGTGGTAAGAGGAGGATAATATTTCCTGTAAGGGAGGAGAAGGATTTCTGGTAAGGTCCCGATAGTATCGCTCCGGCCACGGGCTGGACGGCATTGGGTTACCAACACACTCACTCTTTTCCGCCTCTCTCTCCACTCCTCAACCATTTTCATTGCCTGAGAGACCTCTCTCATTCATTGACAAATGGACTTCTGGGAAGACACACAAATGACTAACCAAAGAACAGGAACTGCTCTCTCCTCCTTCACTCCTAGATCTTATTATTAGAGAATCAAAGCAGGCCGTATAATGCAGCATGTTCATGTGATATCAACTTCATTTCTCGCTCATTAATCCTTTTAAATCTTTTCCAAGTAAACATGCTCATTGTTTATTAAATTCTCAATTCGAAGGGTCAGTGGATGCAGCAATTGGCGCCAGAAACACAGACAGAGTGACCGCAGTGACTTTTTTTGTATGGATCACATTGATTTCCTGTTTTGTGACTTTACAGGGGGCAAAGTTGAGTCCAGACTCCAGAGGAAAAAACACAACCTCTGTGTCGGACTGCCGCTGCAATGCTCCTTAACAATAGATGGCTGACCCAGATGCACACACACACAAATTTCTGCTTTATACAACCACCTGGCGCTACTTCATCTAAATCTTGGTACGAACCTTGGTGGATCCAGGAAATCAAACTGCATTGATTTCTGAATCTCAGAATCTAACTGTGAGCTGGTGAAGATAAGACAGCACAATTTGCCTTTATAGGCTATATACATAGGCATGACATTTCCAGGTCATATTTCACCTCAGGTTAGTGGTGCAATGGATCACAAAATTCACGGTTCAGATCATTTACAGGTTTTGAGCCATGGATCGGATCGTTTTTCGGATTAGCAAAAAAAAAAAAAAAAAATTTATATACAGTATATATATATAAAGCTGTATTTTGTTGTTTTATTAACATTAATGACACAGACAACAGTAGGAATATTAGGTGTCTGCTGTCACTTTCAGACTGAATGCATGAACCAAAAAAACTGACAAACATCCGGTTTCTTTCAAAACTAGTCACTTATGACACAACCGAGGGAATACTTGCTGAGACAGGTATTTAGACATCATTTTGTGTGTATGTGTCCTTCAAGTGCAAGGAAACGCGAAAGAGGAATCAATTCGGTGTTCAAGCGCTATATCTGAAACGCGCCTCTCTCTCTCTCTCTCTCTCTCTCTCTCTCTGCTTGTGTGAGCTTCGGGTGCAGATAACGCGCGAGTCCCGATTTTCGCCTCTTCTTCCGTGTTTAAAATTGTTTGAATGTGTAAATTGGCAAGACAAAACATGTCCAAATTATAAACTTTCACTCTATGATGGTTAAATTTAACAGGTAATCGCGAATCCCATGCGTGCCGAACCGTGGGGCCTGGTCTCCGTACGGACCACGGATCAACTGCGATCCGTTGAACCCCTACCTCAGGTATAAAATATTAACAACATTATAATAAATAATCAAATTCAAATAAAATAAAAAAATAACAAATATTATTACTTATAAAAACTCTTTCTTTCCTTTTTCCACCCTGTGATTTTTAGGTGAAATTTGACCCAAGAGATTCACCCACATGCATGCAAAAAGACAGGTTAATGTGTACGTGAGATGTGAGGGGACAAACGTCAGCAGGTGGGGAAATGGGCGGTATGTGATCTGGAGGAGGTGAATGGAGAGCTCAGAGAACCTGCCAGCACATGTGGAGAGAGAGACTCACAGGCTGAGCTTTGAAGCCCCTATCAAAGACTGCTGGAGTCTTTGGCAGCATCCCAGACACATGAAACATGTCCTCGCAAAAATCCACCGGAGTCACCACTGTGACCAGACCTTGCTGCTACTTAAGGCCTTGGAGTTAACACACAAACATGCATACATCTCTCATTTTAACAACAGGTGAGGATCATTGGTAATGGTCTACACTCCAACACAAAACCATTTGTAAGGAGTATTTTTCATTCCACCAACCTGAATGAAACACACACACACGCTCATCCCTCAAGAGCACGGAGCACTCCACGTTTTAAAGGATTGAAAACTCAAAAGCGGATAAATGAATGTGTAAATAACTGAAAAAGGAAGCAATAACAGACGTACTGGCACAGATATCCACTCAAACAAGATTCCCCTCCTCTGCATCGTCCCGTTTCTCCATGCATGGCGTACAAAGTGCTCACCCCACACCTCTTCCAGGCCCTTTCCCATCCCTCTTCCTCCTAAACATCACTCCCTCTGTCCCAGTTATCCTCCCTGCCTGATTCCTACAGAGTCAGATTCAAGAATTTACACAAATATTGCCCGCTGAATGCATATTAATAACAAACTCTAATAAGAGTACAACACTGATAATGAAGGGGAAAAATCTTTCCTTTTTTGAAGTGGGGTTTTAAAAGCAGACAAGCAAGGGGTTGAATTTTAAAATGAAGCAGCGAGGGGATAGAGATGTGGTTTGAAGTTCTTGTACCAGATACGAGTGTGAGCGAGGGAGTGATAGTCGGCGAGAGGAAAAAGGCAGGGAAGAGAAGAGAGTGAATGGTGCACAGAGACTGGGAGAGACACTTTGGGGTCATCTGTACTTTAAAAGTGTTAAAAGAGAATCAGAAGCACTCAGACGAATCTTTCAGCCTGAACTCTTTACATGGGTTGAACTATAATCCATTAAACAGACTAACATCTTATCGTTCTCATTCTGATAGATGATAAATTTAACATTTATAACTTCAATCTCCATATTAAAGATGTTCAGCGTTGTATACTACACTCTTGAGAGATAAATTAGGGAGTGTTTGCACAGATTGTTTAATGGCAAGTAATCAGTGACATACTATATATCTTGAGGCCTGTGAGCCATGAAATGGGCCATGTTCACAAATGGGGATGTCATGCACAGGTATTTGTATCAGGGTGCAATAATTCATGTCACAGATAAGCAAAACTATCTAAGAATATACACTATCATTACACAATTTGGGGTTTTTGAAAGGTCTCTAATGCTCATTTATTTGATCAAAGATAAAGTAAAACCAGTAATGCATTTAAAATAATAGTAATTTAAATGAAAAATAACAATTTCCTAATGCATTTAATTCCTGTAAAAGCTGAATTTTCAGCCTCATTACTCCAGTGTCACATGATCCTTCAGAAATCATTTAAAGACACTATGGGCCCTATTTTAACGATCTGAAACGCAAGTGTCAAAGCGCAAGTAACTTTGTGGGCGGGTCTTGGCGCTGTTGCTATTTTCCCGGCGGGATAAATTACTCTTGCACCTGGCGCAAATGTAAAAGGGGTTGGTCTGAAGTATAGCTTCATTATTCATAGGTGTGGTTTGGGCGTAATGTGAAATAAACCAATCAGAGCAACATCTCACATTCCCTTTAAGAGCAGGCGCGCTTGTTCTAAAGCGGATTCCTATTATAACGGCGGATTTGCCAGGCGCACGACAGGAGCGGTTCAAGGCCGAGGAGACCGACGTTCTCGTCAGGGACGTTGGGGATGGAGAAACACACCCAAATTAACTTCGGTTAAACAGGCGTATGATAATTTGGGTAAATGTGTAAGCTAGATGTATGCTTTTATAATAAAATGTCTATCTATCTATCTATCTATCTATCTATCTATCTATCTATCTATCTATCTATCTATCGTAATAATGTATGATTTGCAAAAAGGATAACTGCTGCGTCTGTGTGTAGATGAGAGAATCAAAGTGTATGCGCGTTGTGCACACGCTACATTGATTAAGGCCAATTAAGGCCAAGCATGCACCCTTAAAATAGCATATGAATAACATGCGCAACGCGCCACTGACTTTAAACAGTTTTTTTTCAGTCAGTGGCGTAATTGTTTTCTAAACCTGTAAAATAGCATGAGGGAACGTTTGCGCCGGAACACGCCTCCTCTTTGCGCTGAACCGCCCCCGGGAGCGCAAGTGTATTTCTTATTTAACCGACGTGCTTCTGTGGAGGGAAAAGTCCGCTTTGCGCGGGTGCAAAATAGGAATGATACATGCGTCGGTGTACAAAGTCAATTGCGCTGGGTGCAAGATAGGGCCCTATCTCTTTAAATTACTGATGGATGGTAATCAAAAAACTAGGTATACTTAAAAAAAAAAAAAAAAAAAAACTATTTTAACCAATCAGTGAGGGACATGAATGAGAGGGAACTGCTTGTATTACTCTTGAATGGAGCTCCGAGCTAAAAACTGTCTTTCACGTCAAAGTCAGGCACCTGTACACCTCCAAGCCGTCACGTCAGTCAGCATGTGTCGTGTTTTTGGTTCACTGCGCACATGAATCAATAATCAGCATTCTAGCAGCTAATACGTTGTTTCTGTTTATTGTGATTGAACACCGTGAGGGGCCTCCCCGCAGCCATACGCCAGTGCGGGTAAGTGGAAAAGCCACACGATAGTCTAAATGACTGGTTCCCAAACTTTCTCTGCTGCGTGTGCAGCTCACACACCCCCGCCTCTCGGCTTTGGCACGGTTTCAACAGACACCGCAAACACATGTGGCAATCAATTCCCACCGCTTTCCACAATCTAATCAGATTTCTTTCCGAGGCATCCATTAATCTCTGAACTGCAGATAGATCAACTGAAATATGATCGCTTCAGCAAACTCTAAAACTGCCTTACGGTAAAGGTTAGATATAGGGAGCAGCTTTGCACGACTCCTCATTTTGTCTCAGGACACAGGAGAAGACAGCTGTGCTGAGATCTATGGATCAGTGTTGCTACATCAGCTGTGAATCACTGCTCTTCTGGCTCACCCAGCGCAGCGGGAGTCCGACCGTCAGCCAGGCCAGACGTTAGTTTCGCTCTGCGGAGCAGCACTGGGTAATGGTGTCCAGACAGGTGAGATCCATATCAGTAAACGCGTCTTTGACAGACCTAAATGTGAAGCACACAGACTCGGCTGCAGGTATGGCACTAGATCAAGAGGACCAATTTTTACTACTTCAATTAACTTTACAGCAGCTCAGTGGCAGGGCTGGGATCAAACCCTGTCTTTTTTTGGCTAGATAGCGGCGCTGGAAAAGGCTGCAGGCTGTGACTATCAGGATCTGATATAGGATCTCATGAGGAGTAATAACTTACTGTTAAAGAGCAAGATTGCTAGCGGTGAGGCATTTTATCGTAGAGATGGGGGAACAACGTTAGACCTTCTTGGCCCCAATCATCACATCGCCAGCACTGATTATCTGTATTTGTGTCTCGTAATCAGCATATCTAATCCTACAGATTCAGTCAGCTGTTCACAATGTGTCGTTTATCTTTTCTAAAGGTCATTCCACAATCCTTTTAGCAAAACAACATGGTACATTTTCAAGGTTTATGCTGATGGGCCTGTAGAAGCAAAGCACAATTTTCACCTCATGGCAGAAATGTGGCAAATAAATGACACATTCTCCCTGTGAGTCTAGGCTATTTACAGGGGATGCTGAGGAAGAGTTCACACCTTCACCTCCCTCTCCATCCAGTCTGACGCTGTGGGGAGAATCTCATTTCTGTAACTCCCAGAAAATGTCAAAGATCACCTGCTCTGTAGAAATGGATATCCCTGTTGAAAAGACCTGCTGGCTGTGAATTGCCATGCTGGTTTAGAAAGATGTAGACTGGTTAGAGCTGGTTAGAGGGCTGGTTGAGCTGATGACGGGAAGCGACTCATTTCCGTCATCATGTGGTCCCTGACATATTTATTCAGCAAGGGTGCAATAAATTGATCAAAAGTGTCAGAAAAAACATTTATTATGTATGAAGGATTTCTATTTCAAATAAATACTGTTCTTTTGAACTTTCTATCCATCAAAGAATCCTGAAATAAATGCATCACAGATTCCACAAAAATATTAAGCAGCAAAACCATGGAAGCAGAATACGCACTCATGCCCTCGTTCAGTAATAGAAGTCATTACACTTTCCAGGAAATCCCTTATATGGACAAGGGCATCCAGCTATTGCTGTAGTAGCTGAATAAAAAGCAGAAACGTTTTGACTGATGAAACAATATATGGTTTATGTGTGTTTTTCACAACATCATGGGGTATTTTCATAATAAAGTATATGAATAATGCAGTGCTAATTGACATAGCCTTTATTACAGTATAAATACTATTAAATGTGTTTTCTGCTTACTCTGTGATCATTTTTTTTTACATTGTATAAAATGTATGTGAGTTTGAAGTAGCCTACATAAACCAATCATACAATTGTTATAAGGAATATATAGGAAAAAATATTATAGAATACTCATTGTTTAGTGGTGTATTTGATTTCTTAGAGGTAAGAATAAATGAAACCTGTCAATCAGATGGAGGTCAGAAAAAAAAATGGTATTACACTTGACACTTCTGAAATGATGGCTACGCCCCTGAGTACAACTGTTTTCAACATTGAAAATAATAATAATAATATGTTTCTTGAGCACCAAATTAGCATATTACAATGATTTCTGAAGGATTGTGTGACAGGAATAAATTAGGTTTAAAAAAATACATTTAAAGGAGCTGTATGTAAGAAATGAATTTCAATTGATCATAAAATGGCCCTGATATGTCACTAGACATTAAGAAATCATGTTCATTTCAAATACTTATATCACTGACAACAGTAGTCCGGCCAGGATACTGTCATTTAAAAAGTGAAGTTGCAGCCCTCAACTGATGTTGATGTTGTCATCTTGTGTTTTGGCCTGAAGCGCCACCCTCCACCTATCTACCAACCACGAAGTCAGTAGTGTTTTGGTATCCTGGTTGCCAGCTCTGCTCTAGTTACCACAGCTGCAGCTACAAACGTTCCTGCTGGATCCTGCAGCCTATCTGGCAACCTCGAGTCATGGGGGAGGGGGAGGGGATACACCGCTCTACAGTCATTTAAAAGTGATTGCAGTACCAGTTTTGGCCACAATCTTACATACGGCTCCTTTAAATTATTTAACTAATATTATTTTACATTATTATGTTCTATTAAAATGATATTAAACTAGTATACAATGAAAACACATTCAAAAGAGATGGTTCTCGGCTCATTGAGTCAATGGCTCGAGAGCCACTCAGTCTGGATTCGTACACAAACCAGTTCAACTGATTAATTGAAACGATCTGACTGACATAATGATTTGTTAATACATCAGTGTTCTAGCCAAGCTGATGGACTAGTGAATCCAGCACAGTCGTTATGATAAAGCTGTTTGTTCGAGTTCATATAGTCATATGCAGGTCTTTTCAGCAGTGATAACAGCGACCAGGCCTGGGGAAACTGCTATGAAAAGTCTAAATGTAAACATTTCATCTTTAAACTAAACTCAAAGCTTTTCAGAGCGCGTCTCCTGCAGTCGCTGTCACAGCGAGCGTGTTTGTGCAGAAGAAAGAGATAGGAGAGGTGTGCCACCCACCGCTGCAGTGTCTGTTCGACGACAGACCTCTCAGTTAGTTGGTTTGTTTTTGTCTCTAGTTTGTTAGCTCTGTCCTTGATGTGCTTCGCGCAGAAGCACCCCGGAGCCTCCGCCGAATCAGGTGCTGCTCTGATCAAAGGCTGACGTGAGCGCCGCACTCCTCCCTCTCCCTCTCTTACGATTGCTTTTCATTCCTTTCTTCTTATGTCTGTTCATTTGCATCATCCTATTCTCGGAGACCCAAGCTACATTTCAGGCCTCACACTGTAACATTTGGTTTTACCTTATTTTCCTACCTTTGTTCACAGACCAATCCTTTTAAAGAGAAAATGTTGCCTTTGAAAGGAAAATCAAATGGTTATAAGCAACAAAGCACATGCTGACGGAGGTTATAGGAGGAGGTTAATCTACACAACTAAAGGCCTGTTCACACCAAGAATGATAACTTTTTCCAGCTAATGAACGATGAAATCATTGCCAATCATTGAATCCACCCGAATTTAAGGCCCGTTTACACGAAAAGCGAACTATAAAGATAACTCACTATATGAATGTCCACACCAGCAGATGATAACATTCTGTTTATTATAATCGTGCATTGCAGTTCTGTCATCTGTATTTAAATGCTCAAGCTCTTCAAAGTAGGGTAAACTGTTTGGCTGTCAAAGTTTTTATCGCTCATCAGCTGGGGAATAAATTTGTTCTGAAAAGGATTCAAACAGTGATTGTCATTTCTTCAAAATGGTATTCGAATTGCTTGTTTTTTAAATATTTGGTGACACTTTATTGTACAGTGTCCTTGTTACATTGTTACATGTACTTACCATAGTAATAACAGTAAACTAACCCTCAACCAAATCCTAATCCTACCCAAACCCTATAGTAAGTTACTTAATATTGCTCCGTACTTAAATATATAATTACACTGTAACAATGTAACAAATACGATGGAAGAACAAAACACAACTTGGTTAAGGTATTTATCTGACAAAATGATTAGTCAAAAAAGGCAAACTACAGCTAGAGGTTTTATTTTACTATGCAAAAACAAAATGCACTGAAAACCAAAATGCTCCCAGGAAAAAGCATACATTGACTACAACATAATTAGTTATTAATATTGTGTTGGCTCTCTTGTTTTTGCATGTGTTCATAATTTCTTTGTATGACAGGCAGGCCAAGAAGTATGTCCGCACAAATAAAGCAGACTGCACAATATGCTTAAAATCTTTAACACATTTTGAATAATATTAGAATAAAGGGTGAAGATGGTAATTTTTCTATGTCGGACATCAGGCCACTGCTGCATATATAGGTAATTTTTACTATTTTTGCTAACATGTAAGTAAAGGCATGTTGTCCAATGAGCCGGTTGGTTTGTTCCCTGTGCGTTTTTTAAATCCCCTGAAATTCTCAGAGACCGAATGCCCCAACGTCCCTCATTACGTCCTTCCCATCGTCCCCTAGTGCTCACCTCAGCAATACATACATTATTATGAGGACTTCTGTCAGCTACACAATAGAAACATCCCTACTTTTAATCATAGCACCAGCCAGCTGGGATAGAGCCTCCTTCACCCCTCCACCCTCTCCTCCCTTCTCATGTTTCTTCTTTTTTTCTTGTTCTATCCATTCATCTCCCTCTCTCTCTCTCTTTCTCTCTCTCCCAGAAGTCGTAGTGATGAATAGTTCAGCGCTGGCATCTGATGCCCACCAGCAAGAGGCAAGGCCCTTTTCAACAGCTCTCCTGGATCAGGAGGGGAAAAGAGATTAATTAATCCGGCAGACTGGGAGGCAGGACACTTTGGGTATAGAGTTTGTGTGTGTGCATGGAGGCTGATGAGCTCTTTAAATAAACGCCACAAGAGTACACACCAGAGCAGCCAGAGGCAGGGCATATGAGACCGTCCTTGACCTCCCAACACACACACACACGCTCCCAAACTGTTCCCTCAGAGACTCCTGCCTCACAAATCCACAGTCCACTGCTGATTTTCAGTCCAGACATTGGGGGGAGGGTAATGTGCCTGGGTTTGCCCTTAAATGCACACCGCACCACTGCGCACCTACATTACCACGCCATATGATACGGTACGGAGGAGGTAAATGAAGTCATCATTCTGACCGCTGCCGCGTCCTTCAGACCAGCTGAACGGACTGGTTTACCTGTCGCTGACGGGGTGGTAATGTTAGGAGATTACATTTAAAAAATAAATAAAAAAGCCTTTCCTTAACTAAATGTTCTGCGGCAGTACCATGATACAGTGATGTTGTCAGATGAATGTAATATATTTACATCATACCCCAAAGCGTGTAAAAGAATGTCTTATCATGGTACACGATTATAAACCTGTTTGGTTGACCGAACAGAAAGGAAGATTATTTCATTTACTCTTGCATTATAAAACTTTCTTTCCTGTAAAACACAAAATATTTTTTTTAGAGAATCTTTCAGCTGTCCAGTATTATATAATTTTGTCAATACAATGAAGTAATTTGGGTCCAAAAAAACAAAAATGTTTTTTCCCCCTCTTTTTTTACACAAAATATCTTCTTTTGTTTTCCACATGCAGAAGAAAGAAAGACAGACATTCAGGTTTGGAACGGCATGAGGGTGAGTAAATAATGAAGGTTTTCATTTTTGCGTGAATGAATGAACAAACGAATAAATGAACATTGATAGAAGGATCCAAAGAATTGATGCGATATTAACATGTATAGATGTTGGCAATACCATGGTAATTTTAAATGGAAAAAATTACTGCTAAGGATCTAAAGTACTGAGACAATACCAATATAGTTATACTATAGTAATACCATGGTACTTTTTTCAAATAAATAAATATTGATAGAAGGATCTAAAAGTATTGATGATATGTTATACCATGGTACATTTTAGATAATTTTTTTTTAAATAAACTGATATTATATTGATGCAATATAAAAATGTATAAATTCGTATCATTGTACTTTTTTTTTTTTTGTGGTGAGGAATCTAGAGATGCTGAATATAATCAGTCTTCAAATGATATTCCTTTTTATTACTTAGTGGGTGTAATTTTTCACATCTAGATATGAAATGAAATTCAAATGTGACCCCACACTAACCTTATATTTGAAATACACTACACAGAATTTGATGTTTTAACTCGTCATTTAGCAGATGGCTTTCAGCCAATGAGACTTACTCTAGACTAATTTCACAGACGGCCTCTTTGGAGCACCTGTGGTTAAGTGCCTTGCTCAAGGGCACAATGTTGATAGAGCGGGACTGTGATCTAACAGGAACTATTGAGTTTCTGGGTCATGTTACATGAGACTGAACCAGCAACCAAGTAGCAGCTCAGATCATTAACTATTAGGGTACCAGCACCTCATTGGCAAACCACTAATGCGTCTACAGCGCCAAAATGTCCAGCGACACTTAACAGGACAGGCCTTGTAAACTAGGCTATAATGTTAAACAGAGATGAATCTATAGTGACTCCTCTGGAGACACAGGAAGAGACACAAAGGAGAGGAGGAACTGGGGAAAACGGAAGGCAGGAGTGGAGGGATATTCCCATCTGTCTCCCACCCTCATGGATGAGTGCAGTGACCCAAATATAGGGGACGGGAATAGCAACAGGGTAGAGGAAAGAAAGGAGAGGAGGAGGAGTGCATCAGAAAGATGAGAGATGTTCTTCCTTCTTTGCATGTCTTCTCTTGGGCATATAATCAAACAAGATCCAGAGGGAGCTTGGAAAGTAATGGAGGCAGGTAAGCATGAAATAGTCTTGAGAGGGGAAATAAATAAAACACAGGTTAGGTCAGTACATACTTTTCAAATAGGTTTTTAAAATGTAAAAAATAATTAAATAAATAAAAATAGCAAGTCATGCAGCAAACGGTGAAGGGGTCTCACTTAAAATATTTGTATGAAATCTGCAGACTTTGTGGCCTTGATAAGATTTTTTAATTAAACCTGAAGTAAAAAAAAACAAGGACAAGTATACTGCACCGGATAGGTCACCTCAGGCCCCGACTGCTGATAAGTGGATTTGTGATTCAAAGACAAAGTCTTATGGTTTGTTCACACCATGGATGATGAATATAACGTTAACCATAAAGATAAAGTTCTAAAAATCATTCTAAATATAAAAGTCTAAAATACAACTACGATAACGACACACAGAAACTGTTTTTTTCCAGCTGATGAACGATAAAAACATTGACAGCCAATCAGAATCGATCCAGCTTTAAAGAGCTCAAGCATTTAAAGGGACAGATAAAACTGCAGCACGTGCTTGCAATAAACAGAACGATATTGTTGGTGTGGACGCTAATTTAGTTATTGTTATAGTTATTGTTCTTTGTGTGGACAGGTCTTTACTCTCTTTATAGTGTACATTTTTTCCTCACCTCTCTTTCACACTCTTATCTGCTATATTCTTTTGTGAGTCTGAGCTGAACTTTTCATCATGCGAAAGCAAATCAAATGCAACACATAATAAAAACAGTGGAGAAAATCTGCTGTGTCCTTCTAAGAAACAGGCAGAATATAATAGTATTGATGAAGTGAGTGGAGACAGATTCAAATATTCAATATGGACTATCAAACTTTGCTGCCTGAAGGAAACCCCGCAGGATCATAGAGTGATTTCTGTTATAAGATCAAAACATAGGGATTAGTTTGCAGGATGAAAAGCTCTAATCACAAAAAGGCAAAGCTCTCGACTGAATGACCAAGAGCTGCTGCACGACTGTCACTATCAATGGATGTGTCTCACAGTAATGGTCCTCCTAAATCAGAAACCACTCTCCATTCAGACAAATGCTCAAGTAGATATCCCCATTATGTCCTGGGCACTGGAAGCAGGGGGACTTTTGTAGTCTGACTAAACTGAATTTATTCAACTAACATCATATACTTCCACTACCGTTCAGAAGTTTGGGGTCAGTAAAAATGTTAATATTTTTGAAGGAAGTCTCTTATGTTGACCAAGGCTGTTATAGTAAAAACAGTAATACTGTGAAATTCTGTTACAATTTTTCTATTTTAACACATTTTGAAATGTAATTTATTTCTGTGAATTTTCAGCATCATTACTCCAGTCTTCATCACATGATACTTCAGAAATCATTCTAATATGCTGATTTGATGCTCAAGAAACATTTCTTATTGTTATGTGTTGAAAACAGGTGTGCTGCTTAAAGGGATACTCCACTTTTTTTGGAAATAGGCTCATTTTACAACTCCCCCAGAGTTAAACAGTTGAGTTTTACCGTTTTCGAATCCATTCAGCCGATCTCCGGGTCTGGCAGTACCACTTTTAGCATAGCTTAGCATAGATCATTGAATCGGACATGACCATTAGCATCTCTCTCAAAAATTGAGAAAGTTGAATCAGGTGTGTTTGATTAGGGAGACAAAAAAACGTGCAGTGTTGGGGGGTACTCCAGGACAGGTTTGGGAACCACTGGGTTAGACAAACTTAGTCCCGGTCACGTTGGAAGTTACTGAGCTGGGGACTATTTTCAGGCGCTGCGTCATATCATTACGCCTGCTGCACTCATGGTACGGCAGCAAAGTTTCTTGATTATTACGCAGGAATGAGAGTATAGTTCCTAGCCATATCAGCCTAGAAAATCGCAAATATCGAAACTCTTTGGTCATTTTTTTGAGAGAGATGCTAATGGTCCTGTCCGATTCAATGATCTATGCTAAGCTATGCTAAAAGTGGTACTGCCAGACCCGGAGATCGGCTTAATGGATTCGAAAACGGTAAAACTCAACTGTTTAACTCTGGGGGAGTTGTAAAATGAGCCTATTTCCAAAAAAAGTGGAGTATCCCTTTAATATTTCAGTGGAAACGTAATACTTTTTCCAGGATTCTTAGATGAACAAAAAGTTAAAAAGTTTTTTTATTAATTTAAAGGTACAATATGTAAGAATTTTGTACTCGTACTTTATTAAAATAAAACAAAACAAACAAAAGTCGCACACAACGCGCATTCACCGTGGCAACCGCGACGGCACAAAACAGTTCAAAAATGAGAGCTCGGATCCACCGGTTTTCTTTCTCTGCGTCCAATTCTCTCTCGTTCCAGCGCGCGGCTTATAAGCGGTCTCTCCACGCCGATCACTGCAATAAGACACAGGTGTTCGTCATTTGCACTTGACCTACTTGCGGGACGCTCGTCTCTTCTCTCTCCCATTACAGACCACGCTGAACCACGCCCCCCTCGCCACAAAAAGCATGTCATTATAAAAATAGAACTTAACCTCATCCATGAACATGATTTTTCGATTCCCGTCTGACTGATTTACATCCACAGTGGAGTTTAAAACGACAGTTCCCATCATTCCACGCTCCTTCACATCGTCATCAAGCTACGCCGTTGTTGTTGTTTGGAATGTAGCGCCCTCTAGCGGCAAAAAATTATTGCATATTGTACCTTTAATGTGTCCATGCTTAAGAAAAGTATTAATCTCTTTTTTAAAAATCTTACTGACCCTAAACTTTTAAATGGTAGTGTATATAATATTATCATATTAAAATTGCATTGCAAGTATAAACTTTGATTTTCTTAGTTTAAACAATTGATTTCAAAGGTATAAGTAATCGGTTATCCCCACACTAAGACAGAAAAATGACAGAAATCTGATCTGAGCAGTGATTTATTGATCTACAAAATATCATATACAATTAAAAAGACATGAATTGATGAATCCTATGGTTAATACATTTTAACGAGTGATATTGACAGGGCTTTTATTAAACAAAAATCCCCCAAAATAAAACAAAAATTAAACAACAGCCTTGTGGGCAACTAAATAAAGAAAACCTCATCCTCTGGGTTTGCTGCTTTCAGCTGCACAGTATGAAGTGCCTGAACTCACATCCAGCATTACAGTCTGACCACAGTCATCACCTAACGGCTCTGCCAAGGAGTGTCAGAAACTGCACACACATATGACCCATGAGGCCAGCTGGGTATTACCGAACAGGAAATGCACTCATCAGTTATGGCTTAATATACAGTGAGTGTCCACCCACAGGTCCAGTGGGTTATTGTAGGGCTCTCACATTGACTTAATGCTCCATGTATTGATTCTGTTCACATTATCATTATCCTTCACTATTGTTACAACATTAACCTGTCTGGTGTATCATTTGCAGAAGCTCTGATGATAATACACCAGTTTTTATACCATGATAACACACAAAACATTGCTATTAATATAATGACTGCAGCCTGTCTGTTGTTTAATTACAGTCAATTAGAATATTACCAATAAAATAAGTGTCTATTAAATAAAGTGTTAATCTTTTACATGGGGCAATAGCTGATGAGGACGAGCATGAGGGCTTTAGCGCCCCTTAAAGGAAGAGTCCGACAGGAAAAAAGAGCAAACGGAGCAAGAAAGAAATGAGGAAAAACCTTCACCTTCCCTTCCTCTTTACATTTCCCCTTTGAAAAAAGAGATGGCTAATAAAATATTTATCATGCCAGGCAACAGTTTGTGTCAAGATGAATACATCTCTGACATTAAAAGCTCAGGGGGTGAAGGAGAGATATGAAACGAGAAAAGGGATATATATGAGTTCATTGATGGTGCAGAAGCAGTGGTGAGTGAGGTGTGAGGCGAAAAGAAAACAGAAATCAGAGATATAAGAAATCAATGCAAAGGCAGAGAAAATGGAAACGATGGAGAGACAGAGGGAAGCATGAACTTTAATAATTTAAAGAGGTTAAGAGAGGGTTTAGAGACTGTGTTCAAAGATTAAATCCATTAAATGAAGAGTCTGAGACACAGGAGAATATGTAGGAGGGGTGTAGTAGATTTCAGCTGAACACAAAATAAACAACTTACACTTCACTTTAAACCATAGCATGTAAAAAGCAGTGTGATATAAAAAGATAAACTTGATCAACTTTAGCCAACCTAATAAAACTGACAGGCTAGACGTGTTCGATGACACATGTTCGGACCGGCTGTGATGTGATCACATGCTTATATTGACAAGTTGCAGCTTGGTCACCACAAATTGTATTCATTTAGGACAACTGAGTCTGATTATATAACTTGGTGTCATGCTAAATCATACCCCCTTTGGACCACAAAGGGTAACTGTTTTCAAAGTAAAAAAAAAATTTCTGTGATTACATGTAAAACTGATTAGCACTATGCTAAGCTATCAAGCTACCCAGTTAGCTTGTTAGCCACACAAGTAATTAAATCAAAAAGAAAGACATTTTTAAGTTGATTAAACTGATATGTCATTTATACAGTAATTAAGAAGACATTAATTAACATATAGTAGTATTAATTAATACATTAGAATTTTTTTTAACATTTATATTGGGGGCATACAATCCTACATCTCTGTTTATGAGTGCAGGATCAATTGAGCTGTCCATGGTGCTGAATTATTTGACAAGTAAACTACCAGCACACAAAGGGGGACAAAACATCCTCCACAGAGAGTGTGTGTGTGTGTGTGTGTGTGTGTGTGTGTGTGTGTGTGTGTGTGTGTGTGTGTGTGTGTGTGTGTGTGTGTGTGTGTGCGCGTGTGTGTGTTAGAGAGAGAGGGAAAGACAGAGTAAACATCATTGCACGCTGACAATCAGAGCTGTCTCTTGCTGTCTTCATAACACCACCGACATGGCAGATATCAGTGAAGTGAAACTGAAGACCCCAAGGACACAAGGGCGGGTGACGCAGCTAAAGGCATCGAACCTCGTGAGTGACAGGCCCTCGCTATGAAAGCGTGCCACCTAAAAGCCCTACATCCGAGCCCTGAGCGACACACGATCGCTGCTGTGAGTGAGCCGAAGAACCAAAAGTTCAGCGCCCAGCGGGAGACCATCTCAGCTCTGTCTACGGTTGCGCTCTCATGCATGGATTCTGAGTGCCGTGCTATCTATGCCAACAGCCCTGGCTGCACGTCTGGCACTGACACTAACATGCTCTAACACACTCAAGAATTGCAGCCTGTCACAATGGGCCATTAGCCTCCTATAGGGGAATCCCAAAGACAGAGCAAGGCCAGGCAAGAGGCAGGCCATCACTTGGCTAAACTAACAGGCTTCCCTAACCGAATGCTGCCCCGGGGAGAGGGGGTTGGAGTCTCTCTGTCACTGCATTTGGCGGTGAGAGATATCGCTCCTGGACACAGGGGGCCGATACTGTGAAAGTTTGTTTAAAGCGCCTGGAGCCTCTTTCCTAAAGAGCTGTAATGCTGACCCAATACAGTTGGCAAGTGACAAAGGGTCTGCGGCAAGATGGATGCATTGTTGCTGGCAAAAATGAAAAATGTCTTGCATATAGCTGGCTTGACCTAAACTATTCTAAACTATTACAATATTAAATCAATCATTGTTCTCACATGACAGGGAGTAGCAACTCTGACAGCTCCATTCGAAGTCAACAGTCTATTCATCTGAGAACCTTGAAAAAAGCATTTGTTTCCACAGAAATATTAAGCAGAACAATTGTTTTAAAGATCATAAGAAATATTTCTAGAGCTGCAAATCAGCATATTAGAATGATTTCTAAAGGATCATGTGACACTGAAGACTTGAGTAATTAAGCTGAAAATTCAGCTTTGCATCACAGGAAAAATAATATTCAAATAGAAAACAGTAATAACATTTATAATAATGTAGTGTATGTCAAGCAAATGTCTTCAGTATCTTTTATTAAAATGTTCCGCCTTTGAAATTACTTTTATTTTTTGGCTCGATGTCGACAGGTAACTTAATTAATGGGCAAATGATGCATTATTTTAGGCTATCGGTTTAGGCAATGTAGCCTAAAATCTTGCCCATAGTTAACATAGTAATTTAATGGTCATTTATGTCAATGTTAGAAAGGTTACAGCAATAATAGCAAATAATGTTAGAATTTGAAAAAGAAATGCAATCATTGTAATATTTTGTGATGTTCTCAGCTTTCAGCGTACACCTTGTAGAGTTTTTTTCCCGGAAGGATAGTCCTCAATCATTTTTTCTTTTTAAATATCCAGAAATGCAGGAGTACAATGGGTTGTGAATGCTGTTTCATGTTGACTTTAAGTTGAGAAAGGGAGAGGAACAGGAGAGCTGAGGTTTTAGGAAAGTGAGGACCTGATATGAGTGTAATTGATGATATCTGAAATTCTGATGACAACCTCCAGTAGGGTCTGGCAGGACATTTATCTCTGGATAAAGAGAGATATGATAAAACAACTGACAGAACACATTATACCGCACTATTGTTACCGATGCACAATTTCAGCCAACACTGTGTTCTACACGTCTGCAAAGTGGTCAAACATAAAAACTCCTAATAATACTTCCTGTGCTTGCAGTCACATAAAAGAAAAAATGCAATAGGAGAGGACAAAGCCGTTCAGATTGTCCTGCAATGCCAAAAATAATCTCTTATATTTAAACATTTCTGAGGAAAATGCAACCGTTGCTGTTGGGTGTTGTAATCATCTGTCTGGCTTAATAATAATAATCATTTATTGTATTTAATTGATTGATAATTAGT
Organism: Rutilus rutilus; assembly: GCF_951802725.1. Lineage (NCBI taxonomy): Eukaryota > Metazoa > Chordata > Actinopteri > Cypriniformes > Leuciscidae > Rutilus > Rutilus rutilus. The sequence continues at coordinate 19,347,785 of NC_140219.1, read as the reverse complement.
ATGATTTTGTACTAAATTATCATATTATTATTTTTATATGCTTGTTCAATTATAGCAATGCCACAACGAGTTACTTCTCAAAGTTTAATACAAATAATAATAATCATAATAATTTAGTTTAATTAGTACATTAAAGTAGATTTTATAAACATTCCTTAGAAAAAAACATAATTGGTGTGCATCTTGAGACAAAACAACGGCACTGACATATTTTAAGATATTTCGAATTTTTACCTGAATTTTCCGGGTTTACATTTTCCTACAGTTTACTTTCTGGTGACACATGCTGTACTTTCTCCATTCATTCAGTCTGCTTAAACCCTGAGAAAATTGTTATCTATCAAAGATTTAATCACTCTCTAATGACATTCACAGTTTTCACTGAGGCTGTCTTAGTAATATCTCCCAACAGAGATCCAAGAGGTCCGCTGCATTAGAGAGTTTCCCCCACCTGTCCAACTGAGCTCTAATGAGGCCAATGAAATATCAAACCCAGCATGGAACCAAACACATTCCCATGTTCGCTCTTCCAGTTTCACACATTGGAGAAAAACAGCAGATCAACAGATCAATACTGCCTTCAAACACACATCCATTTTGGTACCAATTATGTTTTGGAGGCACTCGGAGGGTGTTTTTACGGCTGGCGTATTAAGGCTCCTGCTCTGTAATGCAGTCTGTGTGGTGTGAATAGATTGTGAGTGTTACGCAAGACACCGAAAGGATGTCAGAAAGGCTTTTGTAATTATGTTGGCTGGCTTTGATCCAGTCAGTCAGGCCTCCCTGATCTTGCCACCTGTTGAAGTGCAGTGCTGTCTGAGGCGGGTTAATTAGACGGGCAGGAACGGCCTCTGCCGAAGCCGGCAGACAGAAAACACACACACACATCACACAATCATACGCATGAAGGCAAAAGTTACTGTCAGGTGCATCCACCCACAAAAACAAACACACAAACGTACCCACACACAGGAAACAGGCCCAGCAGCACCTGTTTGTTTGCTCTGGCACTGCAAGACTAATTTGAGATGCTCACTGTACTTGCATCTGTCTAACCAGCAGCAGCCGTCTGGCTCTATATCACAGCGTACAGCGGCACTGAGAGTTGAGTCATCCACTAAATCCGAGGATACATCAGAGGATACTTTTGCCCTTCTGCAAAAGTTGTGTGTGACTGTCACTGAGCCCGACGTCCTTGGTCACAGCAGGACCTTGGCATTTTGGCACTCGCCTAGGACACACTAATTCAAAGATGTCAAAAGGCTTTTCTTGCTTATGCTTCCTTCCAAAACAATATACACAAGATCATTCAAGGTCAAAATCTGAACACGCAAATGCCTTCACGTATATGCAAATGTGTATATTATCAATTATACATAAAGATTACCACATATAAAATGAGAGCTGAGAATGTTGGCTGCATGAGTAGAGAGAGGAAGAAGAATAAACACAAGTGAGCACATAACCCAGATACCAAGATGTCAGTCATTTAATGTTGAATCAAAACATTTTGAAATAAAACATTCTAACTGAACTAAAACTGAGTTGAAGTCTGTCCTCTGTGTACTGGGAGAGGCCAACATTGAATGGGTTGTTCAATTGCTTTCTTAATCATGTAGTGTTTTTCCTTCCCCAAAGGTCCACTTATAATCTTAGTATTATAACGTTTTTGTGCCATAATTTAGACTTCCATTACCATTTTATACTCTCTCTCTCTCTTAGGCCTATGTCTACTTCATTTCTCGTGTTCTGCTTCTTCTCGTGCAAAGCTGAATTGTGCGAGCCTTTCAAAGGTTTCACAAAAAATTTTAAATCACCATGAAAATAAAAGCAAGAATTCATACTTTTTTTGTGTGCCCTTCTTTAATCAAAATCAAATCACAATAGGGAAGAAAATACTATGTCTGTTTCGTTGATCAACACTGATAATAATAATAAGAATGGTTTCCTTAAAGGTACATTATATCATTGCAAATGGGAGTGCGAAGAAGTAAAAAAAAATTGGAAAGGTGTGAAAGAAATGATAGAGAAGATCCTTGATGTTAACATTCCATTGTCACCTTTACTTTTTCTATTACATTTATTTCCTAAGGAGATCAAGTTAAAAAAGAAAGAGTATATATTTATAAATATATGCATTATTAGGCTTATTTCTTTAAACCGGAAAAGTATTTGTGCACCAAGGACGTTGGCTAAAAGAAATGGTAACAAACATGTCAATGGAAAAGATGACTTATATTTTAAGGGACCTTTCAGATCGTTCTTAAAATGTGGTGGACTTGGAAAGGTGTTAATAAAAGACTAAGAAGTGAGGAGGTATAGAATATCAATGTAAAATACTGAGAGGCTGGTTTTCTTTTCTTGTTTTCTGTTACATGGAAATGTAAATGTACATGTGCATAGTTAAAACGGAAAAAAAACAACGAATGGTTTCTTGAGCAGCAAATCAGCATATTAGAATGATTTCTGAAAGATCGTGTGACACTGAAGACTGGAGTAATGAAGCTGAAAATTCAGCTTTGCCATCACAGGAATAAAATTAATCAAATTTCACAATGTTACTGTTTAACTGTATTTTTTTGATCAAATAAATACAGCCTTGCATCACCAACATGCTACATGTAAATTCTCCACTGAATGCAGTCTATACTCTGAAAGTATGTGATTTGGGACACGGATTTTGGGTTAGTTAGTTTTTAATTGAGTAATTGCAAGCCATTTCTAGCTAATGTTCAGAAAATCAGTTATTAAAGATACAGTATGTGCAATAAAACTTTATTAAAAACAAAAAAGAACATTTGATTTCCCATTAAATGGCCCCTTTAAGCAAGACAGATTATGCAAATGAAACTCAGACGGAAGTAGAAATTCATATTACTGCATTTAGAATGTAATTGAAAAGAAGTAAATATTGATTAAATCAATTTAACATTGAGGATGTGAAACTAAGCACTCAGAATTTACCCAGGAATGTAGCAGTGTATATAACATAGATACGAACCTCTCAGAGAATTTGTGAGGAAGAGAATACACAAAAAAGAAACAGGTGCGGATGGTGGGGAACAATAAGAGATGGGGATGGAAGGAAAGACAAAAAAGAAAAGCATCTCTCAAAGACAGCAGGAATCCAAAGCACAAAAGAGGTTCCGAGACAAGGACAGTGCGATAATGTATATGTGCTGGTGCTGTGTTCAGTCAGAACTGAGCCTGAAGTCATAGGAACAGAGCAGAGGAAAACAGAAACCCTTGGACAGACAGAACAGAACATCACCAACACTCTTCTCCTCTCAAACTCCGTTCTTTTGATCTCTGTGTCCAAAGGAAACATCTCAATGCTGCAGAAATATCATGCTCAGCTGAGACTGTGACTAAACCCCAGGAGATTTAGCTCAAATTTAGCTTGAAACAACATCAGACTTCAAAATATTCAAATATTCCTTACATTTTCACAGGAAGATGTCCTATTAATGCAACGTGAGAGATAGTCTTCCCTTATGTGGGCTATAAGGCATTTCTCATAAACATTATGCACAGCGAGAAGCGCCGCTGGAGTGTGCTGTAACAACAAACATACACACACTCTCTCTTAACACTCATCAAACCCTGTCTGACACATCTTTAAGTTTTTGAAAAGTTGCAGACAGTCCCAGAGCCCCTTACAGAGACACTGCAGAAGTTTAGAGCTATGAGTGCAGTCATTCTCTATTAGATGAGTGCTGGTAATCCATCATATATACTGTCATCTTGTACTCATCATTTACTCATTATTGCCTCATGGCATTCCAAACCTATATGATTTTCTTTCCTTCGTGGAACTCAAAAAGAGACATTTGCAGAATGTTGATGCTGCTTTTGCTCTTACAACGAATATAAACGATGACCAGAGGTTGTTGAGCTTCACAAGTGCCAAAAAAACTTTTTTCACGATTTTCACTCATCTTTAGAACATAAATGATTTTCAAGAGGGAAAGAATCCAATGTTTCAAAGATGAACAAAGTGTTATATATTTGGAATGACATGAGAGTGAGTAGCTGATCATTTATATGTGAACTATCTCTTTAAGACTGGAGTGTGCAGTTATATTGACCTATGATTATTTTGCCTGTGGTGCATTCACCCTTACTGAGGCTGACAAACACCAGCCAACTATTTACTTGACCACAGGTTCAACATCTCCTCCCAACACTCATCTCCACTCACACACACAGCCCAGCAATCAGGTCATCAAAACACTCAGAAGACTCCTCCAAAGGACATAGACAGACACACAAAGGCTCTCGACTGCTGTGCTGTACAATCAACGGCCAATTAGGCAAAGACAGACATTAGAAGAGTGGATCGAGAGAAGAGATGAAACAATGAAACAATGAGGGAGGGAGATGAATCAGACACGACTGAGAAACTGTTTGCATAAAGGCTCTAGCGTTGCACGTCCTCATATTACACATTGCTAAGAGTCATTTCAGCATTTCAAACAATAAAGGTAATAATGAAACTGTCTCTTCTTCACTCCAATTGTCGCGTTTTGCATCGCAGTTTGACATTTTTCCTATCAAACGGAGAAAAAACAGTTTACATCTCGTGGTGTTTCCGTGACTGCTCAAAGCACATGAACATAAGGCACGTGATCGTTTGCTAAGCATCTAGTCATGACCTTCCAACGCTGCATCGTTTCACACTGCACACGTTTGGCACCGCAATGCAGAGTTAACACCGCAAATTAGAAGGGTTTCATAACCAGAGGTAAAAAAGCGATGCCAACCCCACTTCTAAATTACAAGAGTGAAACGTTCCTTCACCCGTGGTTAAAAAGACAATAACCCGGAGTTAAGCACAGTGTGAAAAGCCCTATTAGGTTCAGCCTCAAATGACACGCTCACATACCATTCACTCGTGTTTTATGTATACTGCACACAACATCAAAAGCTGGCTGGAAATGAACATCTCCAACTTTACAACTTTTCAGAAATCATGGTGCATTGCAATGTATCAGTCCACAATTTGAAGTCTCTTATGCTCACCAAGGCTGGAATTATTTGATCCAAAATATAGTAAAACCAGTAATATTGTGAAATACATTTACAATAACATCTTTTCTCTTTGAATAGAAACTGCTTTTGCATTCTCTAACAAACATATATTTGTGTCATTATATTGTATATAATCTGCAGGCATCAGGGAACCGCTATAAATATGCGAGGTATTGAAATCGATTTTGAATGCATGCTCGCTTTTTGCTTTCACATTCGCAATCACATGCACTTATTAGGAGCCAGCGGTACTGATTTTACAAGATAAGATATTTATCAATGACGCTCAGGATCTGTTGCGCACCAAATCCTCTGACATCTCTCCTTACTATCTTCAAGTGATAAGTGAAATCTGACGTACTGTAATGTAACCAACTACCACAGCAAGCCTAACCATGTCCCGTTAGGGGCTCCGTATAATGCGTTTTTCCGTGTCTTTTATTGAAAGTCCATTTTGCCACACTGACACGCTCAGACCCAGTCCAGCCCTCTGGTGAGGACACAGGTGTATATGTGTGTGTGAGGTGCGAGAGGTGTGTACAGTGACAGATGGAGAGGGGCTGGTGGGACAGACCACAGGAGCAGGATGGCCTGAGACTCAAACAGCAGAGACGCTGTGGGGCACAGAGCTTTTCCTCACACCTACAGGAGGCCCAAACGCTCTCAGCCAATCAGAGAGCAGGTGAGAGAGGGGAGGGACAGGATACAGGGTGGAAATAAATTAGGGGCTACATGGCAACAGCCTCATAACAGATCCCCTCTCAACATGAGATAGAGTGAGAATGAGAGAAAATAGAAATGAGAGAGGGAAAGAAAAAATAAGTCAAGAGAAAAACACAGAAAGAGGTCAGGAGAGAGAGAGAGAGAGAGGTGTAAGTCTGAGGAAGAGGAAGAGGACTAGGTCATGGCAGTGTTGAATGCTTGAGGGCGTCTCTGTTCACCATGTGGCTCTGAATAATTCACCCTGCAGGTTAAGAGAGCAAGCGTGCATTAGTTGTGGACTAGTGCTCCATCTTCACATTTAGTGATAGCTGTAGCTTACCAAAGAGTGAGAAATTGTGTATAAAATGGAACAGCACAATTGGAAGAAAGAAAATAACAGGAAAAGCGTGAAAGAATTTTAAAAGAGTGTGAGAAACACTCACACAAAGAGAAGAAGCAGGAGGGAAAGAATCCAGTATAAAGTAGGTTCAGAAATTAAAACTGCATGAACTCCTGACCTTCCTCTGACTTCTCACCATACAGCAATAGATGGATGTTAGGGCCGCTGGGAACCAACCCAACACATTCAAACACATCCACAGATGTGAAGGAATAGTTCACCACCATCTCCCATACAAAGCAAGCAAGCAAGCTGTTAAACTTAAAAATAAAAAAAACACCATAAAAAGCACTTGCGGACTGTATTTCAAGTCTTATGATATAGCATTGTGTGGAGAACAGACCAAACATTTTGTATTCCCTGATAATTTCGCTTCTTTGTTAACTCTCAAATCTCATTTGTGCTTTATCATATTCCATCATGACTGGTCAAACCTGTAGCAGAGTGTCTTGAATAAGAATTTCAGTGAATAACGACTTATTCCCCTTTTGTGGAAGACAAAACATTATTTGGGTTTTGAACAAATTGAGGATGACAGAATGATTAATTATTATTAAAAAACTGCTCTAAGGGACAAGATTTTTGTTTTGACAACACAACAAATACCATACCAACAGCATACCATATTTTCCTTAATTTAAATGAAAACTAAGATTTGACACCTAGACGTAATGATGTGAGCTTAGGGAAAGCTTACTCAAAATTCTCATCTTGATATATCTGGATATATCAACGACAAATAAAATGAATTGGTCAAAATGGTACAGTGTAGATCAGCTAAAATCATGTTCTGTGTAGCAGAGCAAACACATCAACTGGACAGTAAAAACTGTGTGTGTGTGCTCTTCAGGGGATTCTAGCAGTGTGTTCAGCATGAGTAAACAGTTGATATGAGTTACTTAATTATTAATACAGGACAATTTCCTCGGCAGGCCAGAGCAGAGGATGCTCAGCAGCTCACCTTTAACCCTGACAGCAACAATCCCTCACTGACTTCTGCCCACGTTTCAACTAGGAGCCCTTCATTCCTCTTTAAATGGCATTTGGAGCGTGTAGACTGATGACGGCCTTGTGTTTCAGAGACTGTTACATGCTTACGCAGTTCAGAGCCTTACATCCTCATTAATGCCTGTCAACAAAATTATCCGTGACAGACTACAGCAGAAATGACCCAAAGGAGAACGCTGCCTCTCTGCTATGCGCTGTGAATCTTTTTTCTGAACTGATGCAGACCTATATTGCTGCAAAAACTGTGCTACACACAGTAGGGTCTAAATTAATTTCAGGATGTCTTAGGACGGGCTCAGACTACAGGAGTTTTAGACCATTTTATCCCTGATTTACCCCTCCCGACAAACTGAGAAATCTTGTCCAGGACCTTGGTCAGTTCCGATGTTCGGCACAGATAATCTGGTAATGTGAGCCGTTTACAGATCGAATCTTAAACAACCCGATCTTCTCGCAGACACATTGGGGCTGCCCTGATAATATCTTTTTTTTTTGTTGAAATTTGGGATTTTAAATGGGGATAATTATGGCTATGCTTACGTCAGCTCACAATAGTCAATGAGAGACAAGTCTTAATGGAGACAGAAGTGAATGAGAAAACTTTTGAAATGATAAGCTGCCGTACGCGTCTGTTGGACAGCGGAGATGGAGGAACGGCTCGTGGAAGTGTGGTAACAACACGACTGCTTGTATAACGTGCAAAAAGGAAATGTGTCTACAAAGAATATAGTTACAGTTAAGTTGTCACAATCTCCTCTTTCCCATGAGATCACATGAGACCATGTGTGGTGCTCCCTCTGGCATGATCATTTTGCTATGATGTGCCATGATTTTCCACAATTTCTTGTAGTATGTGCAATGCATGTTTGAGATCTGAGATAAGAAAATCTGTGAAGATTCACCTTATGTGTGTGATGCAACCAGATTTCATAATCGGGTAGGATTTTAACCCCCGGTTTCACAGACAAGGCTTAAGCTAGTCCCAGACTATACAATACATGTTTGAGTTGTTTTAACTCAAAGCAACTTGCACTGACATATCTTAAAATGTTTTGTCTCAAGGTGCACACCAGTAATGCTTTTCTATGGCACATTTATAAAAGCTACTTAAATGTCCTAATTGAACCAAGGCCTAATCCTGGCTTAAACTAAGCCCTGTCTGTGAAACCGGGCCAAAAACTCCTCTAGTGAGCCAGGCTTTCGTATTAGGTTTCTCTCTTTTTTTTTTTATGACAGCAGCACTAAACAGCATGAACTCCACAAGTATGGGTAAAGCCTACAGAATTCAATGAAGATCATCTGAATGTCTGTACAAAGAGGTCACATGATCAAAGTCACTAACTTGACACTGTTCACAAACATAATCTTGAATATTTCTGATTTTGTCATAATGTTTCTTTTGTTTTATTATTTCCATATTTAAACAAAACAACAGCAACATTCAGTTAAATTTCTCATATTGTGTTCTGTGGAAGACAGAAAGTCATTTGAGTTTTGAATAAAATCAGGACGAGTGAATGATGAATGACGAAACCCTGTCGTGTTCTCTGGAAATCAATGAAGAATTCCTGACTGTCTGTACAAAGAGTTCAAATGATCAATTTCACTAACTTGACACAGTCACAAACTTGATTTTAAAAATACCACATAACCTTAAATATTTCTTATTGTCATAATGTTGCTTTTATTTAAATTTGAAAAAACCCTAAAACTTATTTCCATGTTTAAGTTCGATTCTACATCCCAGATTTCCAGTATGGCCTCAGACTTTTAGACCCCACTGAATGCATTTCCTAATGCCCCTGATCCTTTTTATTAATAAAAATGCCCTGTCTAACTCCTGCCTGTCTATCCATCATAACCCTCCCTGTCTGATAGTTTTGAGAGGAGAATGAATTATAAATGAATGGGTGCTCAATCTGGGGAAAATCAATACTAACAAGGTCCAAGTTAACTGTGCCGGCACGGTGCTTTCCCCCAGTCTGCGGCCCGCCACACCGCTCCGCACGCACACACTGATCCAGTCTTCAGAAGCATCTCACCCGCTTTGCATGCAAACTATCAGCGGCCCGGGCAGTAACCAAGCCTTTTCAGCAGATAATGAGGATTGCTTTTCAACCGATGCGGCTTTTCTCTGCAATAACATTCAAGCTCGTAAATGAATGGAGAGAGCATTAAATGCCTCCTCCTCCACTCCTCCAGCGATCCATCTATCAGCACGGGTGGCCGGCGCTGTCAGTCGGACAGAGAGGTGGGAGGGGAGAGTGATTGAGCGTGGCAGAACCTCCTTCATCATGCCACTTAGCCCCACAATTCCACCCAGGGAGCTACGCTACGCTGGAGGGGGAATTGATGAGAATCTCTCCAAGTCTCTCAGTTCTCTTTCCCCACCCAAACATTTCTCCTCACATCAGCCCATCCAAGCAGAGAGACCCTCACTTGCCCTCCTGTTTCAGCCGCCCCAATCTCCAGGGCATCCCGTCCCCGCTTCACATTCTCCTGCTGGGCTGACATATCCTCGCAACATGTTCCCATCTTGAATTATTCACCTACACTGCTAGGGTTCACATACCCTGCCATAGACAAATAGGAACAACCATTGTTTTAAAGCTGAAGGGTTTCATTTCTGTGCCACTAGCACTACGAAATGGTACTGAAAAAATAATGATGTTTTCAACGGGTCAGGGTTCGGCCGGTTAACATGGATGTTTGCTCCTGCTGGTAGATGCCGTAAGGACAGCAAAAAACCTTCTCCAATGACGCCTATTCAAAATTAGCTGTGTATTGTGATGAGGAAAAAAATTGCAAATCAACATATATTGTTAATATTTATTTGTATTACTGTATATGTGTCACGATTCATGTCTGTGTTCCCCTGTCTCATTCTATGTTTAGCAGTTCACCGTTATGTTGATTAGTCTTCCCAGGTGTTTTTCATTAGCCACGCCCCCTTATCTTGTTTAGCTTGTCTGTCTGTGTATTTAAGCCCTGTGTCTTGTTTCAGTCTTTGTGAGTTATTAATGTTGTATGTTGGCTGTTCCTGAGTCTCTGTCTGAGTTTATGATCTTTTGAGTTTGTTTAATAAAACCTGCTGCAATTGGATCCTGCTCCTGCTTCTGCTTCTGCTTCTGCTTCTGCTTCTGCTTCTGCTTCTGCTTCTGCTTCTGCTTCTGCTTCTGCTTCTGCTTCTGCTTCAGCGTAACAATATGGTGTATGTAATAAATATCTAGAAATATAAAATCATACAAAATTAATTTGAATATATAAAATACCTTTTTTTTTTAAACATAAATGAATAATTGGCCAAATATTACCACGTACATATGAATAAAATTAACATAACACAAACATACACAGCTGGTCAGACTCAATGATGACAACAAACCTGTAATGAACAGTTTGTGGTTACTACATGTAATATTCATCATGTGTACGCGGAAAATTTACATTCTACTACGAGAAGCAGAAAGTGTCCGACAGCAACATATATCGTCAATTGGTTAAATCCAGACACTGCCGAAGTCGAACACATCTGTTGTCACATGACATTCATGATTGGCTGGAGCACAAAGAAGTTACAAACAAAGATAGCTGATTTTAAAGCATGTGCCAATAAGACGATTGCTCATAAAAATATATATATATAATTATCAGAAATGTTCTCATCGCGCCATAGTTTTTACAATTGGTTTTAAATGTATTTTCTCCACATAATACACACTGACAGAAGAAAGTATTTTACCATCAGAAAAAAATTACACTTCAGGCTTAAAAGACTTACGGAAATCTGCCAAAGTTACCAGTCATGAAGTCTTGTTTCTGTGGCTTTTTGACCTTGCTGGATGGTTTGAAGCAATGGTACACTAAATTGCAATATAAACACATTTAAAAGCATGGCCATTATAACTGCAGGTGATGTTTGGTACGACTGACCTGCTGATCTTGCACTCCCACATGGGTCAAGCAAAAGAAGCCAAAAAAGGAAGACATGGAAAAGGTAGCGAATTAGAGAGAGTTAGATAAGTCAAGCTCTTCCACTACTCTCAGGTCTTTGACATGGCCGTGGCAGAGTTGAACACGTTACGTATTGCATAAGCTGCTCAATAATGCAGGGCACTGAATGAAAAATACATCAGCCTTGACTTTGAATGCACAGGCGTTAGTAGGACGCCGGGAGCCTCAAGGGGGCAGGTTTAAGATGACAAACACAACCTCCTACATGCAAAAAGGACAAGAGGTTAAAGAGAGACAGCATAAAAAAGCAGCTGCAGAAAGAGACAATGATTTATGTATTTAACGGCTGGTTTTGTTTACGCCACAATTTCAGATTTGCTTTAAACTCATAAAGTCTCTTAATAAAGGTTGAGACTGTGACCAGACTTTGAACTGAACGCTTCATTGACATTCAAGCCAATAGACATTTTTCAATCTCACACCCAACTTCTAGAATTTTTACCAATTTTGCAAGGACATCACACAAATGTTACAGCAATGGAAAAGAGGAAAGACATGAAAGACGGGGGGGAAAATCATTTAAAACAGACAGCTCATCAAGGATAAATAAATTTGGAATTGATACTCTACTGAAACTGAATATTTGTACTTTTGCTCAATTACATTTCTAATGAATGTTTTTTTTTTTTTTTTACTTTTTACTCTTAGTTAAAGGTAGGGTAGGTAATCATTTTTCTAAAAAAAAAACATTCCAAATTTGTTTAAACTGTCTTTATATACCAATACATAATTAAAATGTAAGTACTCTGAAAAAGAAAATATAAAAATCGAGTGACTGTAGACCTTTTAATCTGCAATAAACACAGCTCATTATTTCCATTCACTCCACCCCCTCCCTTCAGAGCTCCTTCCAAAGCCACGCCCCCAAAACACATGAACGCGCGACGCCAAACGCTCAGGCTGGAACAAGACGCATTTATTACCTGAGACGAGTGGAGAGGAAGGAGCGCAGTACATACAATGACATCATTTCAGAATCACATGTAATAAAATACCTAACTTTATCACTATGAATATAAACAAATAAGATTTCTTTTAGTACTCACTATCAAGCTAGCATATCGATAATGGTAAAGTTTCATTCGGTAACGAGCTATATTTATAAGGCAAAACTAAAAACAGGTTGCATTGATACACGTTTTTCCATTACCATCAGTTATACTGTGATGAAGGTGAATTTCGTGTAAGATTCATAACATATACGGTGTTTTGCATGTAAGAGTTTCCATGATGAAAACATTGTTGACTCTAATGAAGACTAACGTACACTCCGAGTCCGGAGACAAGTAGCTACCGCATCGTCGGTTCGAGGACAGGTCCGGGGTTGAGGGCGAAGCAGAGGAGGTCGTTCAAGAGTGCGGGCAGGGTCCGAGGAAGTAGTTTTTGCCTTGTTTGCCTTCGCTGACTGCATATGCAGGTGCTTTGAGCTGAATATTTCCGGGAACGGTGACATGTGATGAGTGCACGCAGGGCAGCGCGCGCAGTGGGGCTCGGGGCGGGCACGAGACATGAAGGCATCTGATTGGTTCTTTACATTCGCACCGAATGGCAGTGATTGGTCAGAGTTTTTACTGTCCTGCAGCTGCTACACAGGTCTGATTTTTTTTCATTCCTTTTTCTAAACACATAATGTATTGACTACTATCAGGATGGAAGGACCATTTCACCCAGTATAAAAAAAAGTGTTTCTGAACAGGATTACCTACCCTACCTTTAAGTTCTAACAAGTCTAATAACATTCTTATATTAGGCTATATGATTAGTGACCATTCTGCAAATTTTAATGAAATTCATATTTCTATATTTCTATATAACTATATATTATTTTTATGTATATTCTATAAGTAAAGTGTCAAACAACTATAAATTAGCAGTCTAAATTGAACCATAAACAATTTTAGGATACAGGTACTGTCTACATTTACATGCATCGCACATACTACATCTTACATAACATCCAGTTCCTTTCTAGAGCCTTACATTGTTAAAACACAGGGGGAAAAAAATGATTTAACTTGTTGCTGTACACAATATGTGCATAAAAGGTAAGGTTGTTTTCAGTCAGCAATTTCCAAAGATAAAAACAGGTTTTACTTATGATTTTAATTAGATATGTTTGTTTCCCAAACCTTCACTTTACTTGAATTTCCAAATATTTTGCACTTCATTCCAATCAAAAAAAAAAAAGAAGGGGAAAAAAACTGCACCAGCTTTTCAGACACCTCCATTTTGTTCAACATCTTGGGTGTATTGTGAATGCTAAACCCAAGTGAATTTAATGTGTCTAAGCCCGCTTAGAGATGTTCCTGTGGTGAAAGAGTGAGTGTGGTGTAAAGGAGTGCTGTTGTCGGGAAAGATGGTAGGGCGTTGAAAGTGGTGCTCAGCTGACGGGGTTTTGATGGTACTATTTCAGAAAGCTCTTTGATCCAAATACAGCTCTTGTTTGTTTGTTTTCCATGATGAAATATCTCAGCACGGGAGACATGCAAGAATTTGGATCATTAGCATAGCGTAAACAGCCACTGCACAGGACAGCACATGGCAGAAAATAGTGACGGATTACTCCTTAATATAATCCGCTGTTTCTTCACATCTACTAAATCGCATTCTCAAATAACCCGTCCGTCATGAAGTCTACTGAACTGTGACATTTATGGTGGCAGATTGTACATTTGTGAGAGATCATTAAGCATAATTACTAAATGTTCCCAGCTCTCAATATCACTGAGACAAACAGAGCGCAATCTTACACCTTACGGTGCTGAAAATGACTTTGTGGTTTTGCATGATTAGAAAAGAATAGAGCTGAGTTGAGGAATCGTGAGAGAGAGATATAAATGCCTTACGCACACGCATTCATCATTCGGCGTAGTGTGCAGGGAAAACGCATTAGACCGGCCTGTATTAGCATGCGTTGGTGAGAGTACACAAACGCTGCCCATGAGACTCAGCATTTAACAGAGACTCAGAGGGAATACGAGGTGAGAAAAACAAATCCCATATAACCTACTGCCACATTGATGTAGTGTCATGAGGCCGGAGGAAGAAACCGGCGTTAATGCCCTCCGTAGTGCATATCTATGACTGGGTGGTGGAGTTTATGTGAGAACTCAAATGGGAAGCAAAGTAAGAAAGAGAGAAATTGCACCATGTATAATTCATGTCCGTTTAGCGCATTGTTTGTCATGCGCTACTTTTCCTATTTCTTTTCTCCTGCTCCACAGCTACTCGACGGGCCTTCCTATAGCGATAATAAGTCACTATAAAACATATCTTCATCAAAGTAAAGAAATAAGCCTGTCTCCAACACCACAAGACACTGAAAAGAAATACCACACTTCTCACTAAATTGAACTCTCAGAGAGTGGCCCGCTTTTCTTTCTGGGGCGATAATGCAGCCGCTATTGAAGATTTCCCGAGCCACAGTCACAATGAAAATGCAAATAGACCCCATGCAGAGCAGACTGGATGCCACACTATCAACAAAGAGACAGCCGCAGAATTCTGGTCCAAAAGTGCGGTCCAAATCGAACATCAGGAGGGTGATTAGAAACACACACAAACCCGACTCTGTCAGGACAAAGCACATGCTTGAAACCAAAAGCAGGGGAAAATACTCATACCTCAGGGGATGCAACCGCAACTTTAAGCCCCCGGAGTGGGTGACAGACAGGAATAAGCTGGTCAGGGAGGAGCCGAAGGTGTAAATGGGGGTTTTAAACGTGTTGCAGAAGGATTTGTAATAGTACACTTGCTACATGTGCTTATGACAGAACTGGGGCACAAAAGAACTTGGGTGTAAGTTTGCAATGTTTGAGATTTCTGGGCCAGACGCACTCGTGTGGGCGGGTATTAGAAACAATCTGCATGAAGGAATATATGATGAGCTGTTGCCCTGTGATGCCCTTCCTCCTTGGTGCTGATTTTCCCCTCAGCTCGGTGTCTCTCCTGAGCTCCCATTGACACTCAGGAGGCCTTTCTCCTCCTCACCATCTGCTAATTCAGGGCCAGACTCTAATCACCTGCTCCAATGCACCACTCTCATTCACAAACACCAGGCAAACCGTCTGCCACCTCGCAATGTAATTACTGTCATAATCAAGAGAGCACTGCTACCTCATAGCTTTACTCATGTAGATGCATGCAAATGTATGAGCCACAATTAGACCTTAATACCACGGTCATCATGGTTAATGTTTAGACGCACATTTATGCACGATGAGTCATTATGTTTGGTGAACTTGTGATGAAGTGCTTTTATACTTGTTTATTTAGATCAATTATGCATATTTGCTTTAATGGTAATATCATGTAAAACTGGATTTTACTTGTTCTTTTTAAAGGAAACTATCCTGGGTTGTTCAGAAATCATCATGGAATCGATGTCACATCCATGAGCACATTAACATATGGTCGCCCATATTTACATTTCAACACCCGCTAACTAGTCAGACACTCGGTCGCCCCGATTTACACCATTTATGACCTATACCGATCAATCCTTGAGGTCATTTACATGTCTAAAAGGTACAGCAGCAAAAACAGTCTATGTAGTTTAAGGGACAGAAAGAGAGTTAGAGCAAGAAACATTGACCAACATTATAAATAATAAAAAAAAGAAAAAAGAAAATATAAAAGCTGACCAAATACTAAATATAGCAAAAACAACAACAAAATATATAAAAGAAAATAAATATAATTGAAAAATGTAATACAATAATAAAATAAATATTTTATTTTATTTTATTGCCCCTGAAACAAATCTGACCAAATAAAAATATATATAACTATATAAATATAACAAAAAATATATATATATAATTGCAATTTATAATATGAGACCAATATAGAATAATCTATATTGTTAAATAGTCAATCACTTGTAATACTTTCCATTTTTGCAAAATTAAATTACAGAAAGAGTTTGAGCATATAAAGCTCTACATGAGAAAATAATGTCCTTTACTTTCAATTCACTATTCCTGCTTAAGGGAAACACTTTATTTTAACACCTCAGAGCTCTTGGGCAGTTACAGAGAGCAGTGCTTAAGTTAGAAAGCAATAGATAACTGATGGCATAAGGCACCTAAGAGCTTCACTGACTGTACTGTAGTTAAAGCTCATCCTAAGCAAACTCTACTGAAGTGTGTGTCTCTCTGCTGGCCCTGCAGTCTGAGTCTCTATACTGAGTCTCTCTTCAGAGATAGTCACTCTCTAAGCTGTTCTTCACCCTCTGAGCTTTTGGTCTCTTTACTACTGCACAGAGTCTGAGAAGAGAGATCACTTTGATGATTACACCAGGCTGGATCAGACTCCACTAGACTCTGCATATTCAATCGAGCACCAAAGACCTCGATGAGCCTGTGTGCCCCTACGACACCAGCCCATAAATATCCACAGAGCCTGTCTGAGAAAACTAATTATAATTGTTAGAGAAAGATGCAGTGATGGCAAGTATATTTTCACTCATCAGGCAAACGAGGCACAAAGGGCTTGTTTGCGAGATGGCACAGACGTTTCTAACCATCATTAAGTTATTAAATTCACCCTAGGCGGAGAGTAAACAACTTCAGATGGCTTTCATGGCCGATCCAGCTCTCCGTCAGCCAGGCCTTTATTGGGTTATGGTGAAACTTCGACAAAAAGCTAAATGACTCCGGAGAGAGAGCGGAGCGGGTAGCATTAGAGAGGAGTATGCCGGGAAAAAGTGGGATGGGAAAAAAAGATTGAAACTAAGACCAGACGCCTAAAGCACTTAAGATCGAGCAGCACTAACAAGGTTGGGATGACAATTGGACATGCAATGTCGACTGAAATAACCTTTGATTACTTGTTGCCGCAGTGGATAAAGTGGCTCACTGAGGTATAGCAGAACTGAATTGTGGGAGACTGTTTTTTAAATTTCTGCTTGGGACCAAACAAGCCACCGACTGGCACAATGTCTATTTCAACCAGACATCTGTTAGAGGGATAATGAGGGATGATGTAATGCTTGACTAAATATGACTTGCTTAACCATAAGCCTGAACTTTAGGCATGAAATTAGCATACCCTCTGTGTAGTCTGAGCTAAATGTGGTCTTAATTCTCTACTGTGAGTGTAAAGTACTTCTACCCCTCCTCTAAAGATCTGATTGAATACTAGAGAGCTAGTAACATCTGCTTTGTCTAGAGCCATCAGAAAGTGTGTGTGAGTGGCTATCCTTCTCCAAACTGCACAAAAAAAAAACTTTTGAATGGTAAAGAAGTCTCTTATGCTCACCAAGGCTAGATTTATTTGAAACGTCATTTTTTTACCATTTAAAATAACTGGCAAAGCTACATTTTCAGCATCATTACTCATAGCATCAGATTCCTTGATGAATAGAAAGTTCAGAACAACAATTATCAGTAATAGATATCTTTAGTAACAAACACTTTTCATCAATTTGATGCATCCTTGCTAAATAAAAGTATTAGGCCTAATTTATTTCTAAATAAACCCAGACTTTTAAACGGTAGAGTGCAGAGTGATATATAATGTGGAAAGGGCAATGAAATATTCAGCTGAACTTTGCTCAACTATCTTTTGGTTATTGTATTTTTATTTAACACAGATTTTCTTTCTAATTTGCAGAGCCCCTGCAGTGCTGCCATGGACCCCCTGTTGAAGACCACAGATCCAAATACTTTTGAGGGCTGATATTTCAAGCAGTAAACAAACATTTGCAATGTGTTTTCCATATCTCTCTTTTACTAGCCATGTCCTAAAGCAATATACACAGATTGCACAAAAAAAAAAAAAGCATTAAGCTAATTTACTCTTCTATGTTCTTTGTAGATTCATGGAATGCTGTTATTGGCTTGAAAAGGCATTACAAATAAAGTTGACTTTTATCCTATTTTGGGAATAATTTGTTATGCGGCAGACACTCTCACACAGAACTCATTCTGGCTCTCTGTGCTCACACACATCAATACCTAAAGCATGTCTTTCAACGGTGGATGAGAAAATGGATAAATTAAGCATGACTCTCTTTTTATATTAGTCTTTGAAATGGGGATTACCTGTAAAAAAAAAAGAATTCCAATAAAAAAGAGCTGGTGTCATTTACATGCTGTGTACCTTCCCAAAGCGGCTAAAAGCACTAGCAGCTTCGTGTGGCACTGCAGATCTCGCTGATCTCGCTTCATCCCGCTAACAGGAATTAAAATTGTCTGTCAATCTGATTGACATGTGAGACCAAACCACCTGACTTGGGTTTCCGCTAGGGTTTGGCATCCATCTTTAGCTCTAAATTATTCCCTCCAGCGTTTCATTAATCGCCAGTTCAGTTCAACATGCTGGCAGAAATATTGTGTTTCCATCAAACGTGATCTAGATAAACTTTCTTACTTAACTTCATTTAATGAACAATGTCTGCTAGGCTAGGCCTATATCATTCAATGTCACTCATAATGTTAAATTCGGCATGAAACGGAAATTGTGACAGTATTTTCTTCCCTGTATGTGTATTGTGACATATATCTGACTGAAACGGCTACAAAAAATGTAGGGCAGTACTTGATTTTGTCCATTGGGAATTGATGGTTGCGGTTTGCTATTGCTATGTCTTGTGAGTGACAGGTTGTTCCGCCCTCACAAAAATACATCACAGAAGAGATGTTGCCGCAAGTGGGAGGGTAAGTGATTTTGATTAAAGATTACAAGAACACTTATATTTAAAAAAAATAATAATAATAATGATGTGCATGGATAACAAGAATTGCCCGTTTTGATTTCATGACGACTTTAAAACATTCACACAATGTGGTTCACTGCATCATCTGATGAAGGAAGGTGTCTAATGGAAAGTCCTTATATGGTGTCCACCCCATTTTTCAGACTGTTTTTACACCCCTGGTTTGTAGGACAGAGTGCATCACAAAGTGAAGTCTTAAAAATCCTCTTTTATCACCCATAGGCTGATTCCGTTTAAGATTATAGAGGCATTTAACCGAGCCATTGACGTGAATCAAAACAGACACACTGTGACTAACTGCGATATAAGACCGATCAGGGGACCCGAAAAACTGGCGCACAGTGCTCATCACTGAATGCCCTGAAAAAGTCCCTGTGACAGAGCCTCTTAACTTTTATGACTGTTTGGCAAAGTTGACTTCAAAGAGCCGATTCTTTGGCGCTGCTTGCGGTTTGTGAGAAAGCCAGGCTAGCGTGGGGAGGGGCAGCAGGGGCTGATGGGAGTCGAGTGAAGGGAAGGGATGGAGGATGCTGGAGTGGAGAGCAGAGCCCTTTGATCTGTGTCAGCTTTGAAAAGTACAAAAGAATCAAAAGCAATGGGAAGAGCAGCACAGAAGATTGCAAACAAGGCCCGCTCGCAATTCCCTGCGAGAGCGTGCAAGGGAAAAACACGACGAGACAAGAGCACATTTCAGAAATTCTGAGGGGTGTTTTCTCTCAGGTCTAATGCTGAAGCAATTAGCATTGAACCACCTCCCTGAACAGACAGGAGCTAGCCAAATCCACCATGCTAACATAGTTAGCGCAACGCAATTAGTGGGGGCGACCCACTCATGCCAAATTACATGATTCATTAAACTGACCAATCAGGACGATCCATTTATCAATCAACACATATGCTACTTTCCATTTGTAATTGGCTTTACATTTGAAGTCAGTGTTGGAGAAGCAACTTTTAAATTAAAGAAAGGTTTGAAGGTACTTTTATACCAAACTAGAGACTATCTAATGTACACTTTTAAAAGTTTGGGGTCAGGAACGTTTTTTAAGTCTCCTACGCTCACCAAGCCTGCATTTATTTGACCAAAAATGCAAAACTGTTGTATTGTGAAATGACTAATATATATTATACACACTGATAAAAATGGTTCTGTGGTTAAATACTATACAGAAAAAACTAATGTCATTTCTAAATGAAAAGGTTAGTTCAGGCATGAATTAAAAAAGCAAAGTTAAAGGGATAGTTCACTTTAAAATGAAAATTCTGTCATCATATACTCACCCTCATGTTGTTTCAATCCTTTATGTATTTCTTTCTTCTGCTGAACATAAAGGAAGATATTTAGAAGAATGTCAGTAACCAGACAGTTTCTGGTCCCATTGACTTCCATAGTATATATTTTTTCCTACTATGGAAGTCAATGGGACCAGAAACTGTCTGGTTACTGACATTCTTCTAAATATCTTCCTTTATGTTCAGCAGAAGAAAGAAATACATAAAGGATTGAAACAACATGAGGGTGAGTATATGATGACAGAATTTTCATTTTAAAGTGAACTATCCCTTTAATTATATATTAATACTCAATTCAAGCTCGTAAATATCAACGTTATAAAATTAAGTTAAAACTACTTCACTTTTCTGATATTGGCGTTCCAATAATTGATAAGGTTGATTTTTCGAGGTTTTCCAGCTGTATTTACACAGTTTTATCATTGCTTTTGTTTGTAGGTTAGTGACTTGCCACATCTGGAGTTAATTTTCTCCTCAAAATGGCACATTCATACTCAAAAACGATCCACTGAATGTTCATTGTGTATTCTGTACCAAATATTGAGGTCTCTGTGTTCGGGTGCGTAACGTGTTACTTCTATTATGTAGATATGGTTTCTGAACAATATCTATTGTATTATTTACTTAGATCTTTCTAAATTCTTAAATGAAGCAATTTTTTCTAAATTCAACCTTTAAAATATAAAGCTTTTAAACAGATTAAGCTTACGTGTTTTCTTTTGAGCTCTTTGTGAAAAAAAATAAAAAATTCACTTGATACACATGCATTGATATAGTCAGATATTTTCTTTCAGCTGCATCCCCAAACTCTCACTTTAGCAGCAGTGTTTATTCCTCCCTTGTAAATGTGATTAAAATCATTATATTTTTCATAACAATCTCTTCATCTTCAACAAAGAAGTGAACTGCGCCATTTCTCTCGTGATGATACACTTTCAGGTGCAGGTGCTTCAGAGTTGATCACAAACTCTGGATCAAACTCTGAGTTGATAGAGATCTTTTATATCGAGCGCGCTGAATCTGATCTAAACCAGGTTGGATTTGTATGGTTTTTTCAACTCTAAACATACTCTGAAACTCATGCAACATGCCTCTGGTCTGCTTAGTATCACATGCTCACAACAGGCGATCAGTTGCCTTTGCAATGAGCCTCCAATAGATTTCTGCAAGTGTCCGAATTGCTCCTATGATGCCTTTTTTAACATGGAACCAAAAAAGTGCATGTCCTAATGTCCTCTTATTATAAAACCAGTCACAACTTTTTATTTCTTAATTTCTTTATCCTTGCCAATCTGACATAAAAGACCAAACTCCCTTGCACGTAACTCATACACTAGCGTGTATCTAACACAGCAAAACCACATGGCCATCTCAAGGTGCAGTCACATTAACTGCTGTTCGACACCTTTTTTGTGAATGAAAAATCCAGTCATTTCAATATGAACACATGCAATTGTGAATTTCACGTGAGGGCGGAGAAAGATTTCCCCATGTAAATTTTGCAACAGGTTAAAGTCAGTCATGCAAATTCACTATGTAGACCAACAGAAAGCTGCTTGCTTTGACAGTGACTTGCGTGTGAGAATTGCTTCATAAATATTGAAAATAGACATTGTAACTTTTACACTAATGTGACCACACCTTTACACATGCGCTCATTCAAGAAACATAAGCAGAACTAAATTGTTCATAACTCACTGCGACAATCTATGCAAAAATGACTTTGCAAGCAGGAATTCCATGAAGTTTCATGAATCAGTCCTAGTGTTTATAAGTCATTTTTTTTGTTGCATACCTTGAAAGAGGGCAGCATTCTGAATGATGAGAACTTTGAGCTGAGCGCTGGTGGACTGGAGACTTGACTCCATATTCTGTTTGGCAGTGAGCAGGTAGCGCTCCTCCATTTTGCGGGAACAGCAGGTCAGGCCTTTCGGCTGGCACACCTGCAGATCTGAGCCTGAAGAATAGGAAAGAGACACGAGATTTGTTACAGGCATTGCAATAAATAAGTAAAAAGATGTGACACTTTATAAATTCCATCTAAAAGTGTGTTTGCTTTGTGAATCAAGCTTCAGAGAGAGCTGCAGAAAATGGTTTCTTTTAGAGACTCATTGTTTACATGACCTATTCAAATCTCAAAGAATGCAACAAAATGAATACCTGCAACTTAATTGAAACATTTTATTTAATTGTTATGCATTGCATTTCATCTTCTTGTCTTATGCCAAACTGATTAGCAGAGAACAAACACTCATTAAAGGAAAACAAGATAATCAGGGAGAACATCTCAGTAAAGACAGACCCCAAGAGTCTACTACTATGCAAAATCTGTCCATTTAGAATCTAAAACAGTAAAACTCCCCATGTGGACTGGATGAAAGAGACATGGACGAACAGAAAAAAAGTCAACACACTGACAGGACGTCTTGTGTAAAGGGATGACGTGAATGTAGAGATGACAGTTGATTTATTGACACCTGTTATACTGGAATCGAGGCTTGAAGGTTATCTATCAAAGAGCAATAATTGGATTTGCTGGGAGAGAAAAGCCTATTGAGGAATACGTTCCCTGGAAGAAGGTTCTTCAGTTCTTGGCTCACATATGAATAATGATCTAAAAAAGTGAATGCTCTGTGGGAAAGGAAAGAGAGCAATGCTATCTGATCTCTGTTGAATCAAACATCAAGGATACAGAAAAGAAAAATGACCAATGCCTGATGAAGTCCCCCGTGTGTTACAGGCTTGGAGGATTTAATATATATTTTCTGTCAATTGGACATGGCCTAAATCTTACAGAAGTTCATTTCCATTCATTTATTTAGTAGCTCTTTTCATAAATTAGCATAAAACATCAATTCTCCTCACATTTTAAATGTTACTTTGTGAATCGAAAATGATTTCCCACTGAACTAGAAAAAAACAGCACACAATACTCACGTCTCCACTTGCAGAACTTTCAAACGTTGAATAACTAGTGAATAATAACACATGTAAAGGATTGTTTCGGGCAGATTGCATTGTGGGATTCCATTGCATTCCGGTCAGACAGACCTCTCTGCATGTGAAGCAGGACTAGGAAACAGCTGCTGTGAAAATCAGTGAGATTATTGCAAATGTTTTCCCTGGGGCTTCGGATCCACATTTGGAAATGTGTCCAATTATCTTGCGATTACACATGCAACGAGAGAACTTACACTCCGCAAAGCTTCAGCCCTTTCAAATTTTCATTTCCATTATTATTTTGAAAGAGCATCTTGCATGCAACTTTGTTCTCAGTCACTCTCTATCATCTCATGCATCTTAGAGCAGTGCTTTTAGAGCCGAATGAAGTGTGTGTGTGTGTGTGTGTGTGTGTGTGTGTGTGTGTGTGTGTGTGTGTGTGTGTGTGTGTGTGTGTGTGTGTGTGTGTGTGTGTGTGTGTGTGCGTGCGTGTGTGTGCGTGTGTGTGTGTGTGTGTGTGTGTGTGTGTGTGTGTGTGTGTGTGCTACCTGAGGGGGTGGAGGTGGCACTAGGTTGATTGATAGTGCTGTAAACAAACTTCAGAGGAGTCCCAATGCTCCAGTTCACACAGACATTGAAGATGATGATGGGGTAGGAGAAAAGGAGGGCATGACACAATCTGGGCAGAAACGAAAATGTCACTGCTCTGTTTAAGGTAGGCTTTTTGCTGCAATATGGAATACTGTCATAACTATTATGGAGCGTCAGACTAAAAGGGACGGCACTGTTCTAAAAATAAAACAGAATAAGCATTTGCAGTCTGATGCTCTCAGATACCACACTTCCTCATGGAGGAGACCTGCCTCAAAGGGATAGTTCACCCAAAAATGAAAATGCTGCCATCATTTACTCACCCTCATGTTGTTCCAAACCTGTATGATTTCCTTTCTTCTGCTGAACACAAAAGAAGATATTTTAAATAAGGTTGGTAATTAAACAGTTGCTGGTCCCCATTGACTTCCATAGTATTTTTTATTTTTTTTCTACTATGGAAGTCAATGGGGACCATCAGTCGTTTGGTTACCGACTTTCTTCAAAATATCTTCTTTTGTGTTCAGCATAAGAAAGAAAGTCATACAGGTTTGGAACAACATAAATGAGGACAGCATTTTCATTTTTGGGTGAACTATCCCTTTAACGTATAGGCTTAATGTAATGCATTCAGATTCAGTCAGGTTTAGTCATTAGGGTTCCATTTTTACAACAAATACTGGAGCCAAATGGCCTGTTAATGGCTCTCACACTTACAATATTCTTCAGATAGGATGGAAAATTGAACTGAAATACTCTTCAGTAATTACTATTCAGAGCAAAACCAGTCAAGCACGATTCTGAAGCTAATCGCAGCATCCGAAATTGCATACTGTATAGTATACTTACTTTGTGACCATTAAAAACATACGTTCTGTATAGAATGAATGTGTGTATATTATGAATTAAATCTGGGCATACTACATCTGCCATGTTGTCACTGTCGTGTGACCTTCAGCGTCAGTTCTTCACTACCATTCATAAATCCTCTCCAGTGGCCTCATGGTGTTCATTAGATGCGCACTTCAGAATCTCGCCGAATGTAGTAGGTAATTCAGGTACTTGTTGCCTGTTTTACAGATCGTGCGAATTCGGACATACTCAGCTCACATACTGTTTTTCATCTCCTAATATATCATGGAAGTAGGCATATTCAGACGACGCAAATGACTCTTATGAGCCGGTGTTCTGGTGATTTGTGCTACCTGCTCACTATGTGCTAACAGTCATTTTTCAAGTTAAAACATGGTTAGTGTGCTTTGTGGGACACAAAAGAATCTGTCAGATGACAGTGTGAAGTATGTAAAAAAAAAAATGTAGGTAGCACATCTTGACAGGGAAATAATAACTTATCAGAATGTGCAACCAGCATAACTAACGTTCATGTTGTTTGTGATATTTTGAGAGACTTTACTAAGCTCCAAACCAACCCCAAAATCTAACCCAACCCTTAAAACTATACAAATATTATAAAACATATAATACATAATACAAAAACATAATTAGGCCTGCATTGCTGTATACTTACGGTTATTTATTTATTCTTTATTTCGATGGTCCACTTTAGACATTGTACAAACTATAAGTAACTCTGCAACTACAGTGCTATGCATAAGTTTAGGCAACCATGCTAAAGTTGACTAAAAAGAGGAATAAAAAATCATATTTTGTAACTCTCATACAATAACATATATGAACATACAAGATATTTTGAAAGAAAAACTTTCATTTTAGGGACAAACAAAATGGTTTGGAATTTGGTGAGTAAATAATAACTAAATTTGGGTCAAGTATCTGTATCTCTAAAATTCAGGCTTGTGAGACCTCAATCAGTGTAGTTACTGAATGGTTGTTCGCATGACAATGTGTAGTAAAAAAAAAAAAACACATTATGAGTTTTGTAAGTGGTCTTTTATTTATTTTTTAAAAATAAGGGACTGAATAAAATACTTTTTTATATTTTTGTTCTGTTGTTGCACATTTATTATGAAAATGATCACATCATTTGGCAACAGAATTGCATTTCTGCTTTCCAAATATTTCTTCCTCAAATCAGAACCATTAAATTCCTACGATTCCCATTCTTAGTCAGTAGTAGTGAAAGATTGCTGAAAGAACTATCACACATTAAATTGGCACTCTTAGCCAGTTCATCATCAAAGATGAGAATAAAAATCCAACAAGTAGTCTTAAAATGTACTTTACAAGTTTGTTGATTGAAATAACTTAATAGACCATGGAAGAGATTAAAATGCATGTGATTTAAGTGCTGCCAAATTTTAAATCCCATATGAAAATGTGAAGACAAAATGTCAAAGAAATTGCCTTAGGGGAAAGGAAAAAAATGCTGATCTACTAAGCTCACAACGCCTGTTAGGAATGGGTAAATAAACACATTCGCATCACATGATGTAAAAAAAACCACACTTTCTGATCACACATCAGCAGCACACCAATACGGATATGAAACAAGAAATTATGGGCAAACCTGCCATATCGTATAGACGACACCTTTCATATGCGCACCGACAGGCTTAATATCCAAAATCAATACTTGGAAAGGACCGGCGACAGATACGATCGAGCTAATTTCAGATTCCAAGGCAAATTTATTAAGCTGTCAATAGCATAGCGAGTAGAGGGGATGGGGAGAGCTGGCAGAGGAGAGCAGGTATGAAAGGAGAAAGAACTCAGGCAGATTTAGTAATTATCTTCAGCAAAACAGACAATTTCATCGGCACGTCTGCTGTTTGCAGATGATAAATGTACTTTATTAGAGAAGTTGTGAGCTGTCAGAGAAAAGTGAAGGACTTTACAGGAGGGAGATTGCTCCCAGCAGAGATGCATAAACAAATATTACATCACAGTCTCTAACTAAAGACTGCTCATAAATACGGCTGATTAGATTGTTTGTCTTCTGAAAATGTAACAGAAAACATTTGTTTGAAAAGAAAAAAAAAATCTAGATGCCTTGGTCTGCAGAAGAAATATTCTGTATTGAGAATGTGACCATATAGACCTCAATTTGTTTGTCATTTTCTACGGCAGCGGTTTTCAACCTTCACAGACCCTATAGGACCACTCACACAGACATTAAGCCAATTCATTAAATAGATTTACAGATAGATTTACACTAATTTAGTCAAGGTTAATAAATTAGAATGTCCAAGATAAAGGAAAGTATTTTAAAGGGGTCCTATGAACGCTCAAAGCGGTTGACCAATCACATCACACTGGACTAGCCGTCTAATCGGAGCACACTGCGCTTTTCGGAAGGAGTGGCTTCCATAGACAGTAGGCCTATATAAACTGGACACAGCGACCCCATTGGGATTCAACAGAGACAAGTGAAGTCAATTAGAAGCTCTTACTTCCTGGGGGTCGAGCGTACTGCGCAGACTCAAACTGAGCTTGACGACGTAGATGTGACATGAGCAACCCGTCTGTCTTCTAGTAGCTGTGCCAAGAGAAATCTGAATCATTCCCTTCCGAAACTTGCAGAGACGGTGAGTGTGAGTAGGAGGTGTCCATGAGCTAGGAGCAGGAGAAACTTTTGCTAAGTATTCTGATTAATTATTTTGTCACTTTGCCTCCACGTCCCCCCGATTGCCCGCGAGCTCTGCTGCGACAGAGAGTCGCGTGGTTATGACGCAATCGTTAGCCTATTTTTACAAAAATTGCTTCTACGGGGCCATAACGTAAGATACAAGGTAATGGAGCCTTTTATACATTTTTGTGTTTCTTTAGAAATAAATAATGGACAAATGGAGTCTTTAAACGCCTCAGATGTAAAGTTATTCGCTGTCAAAGTGATGCCAAAATGAATGGGAGTCAATGGGATGCTAACAGCAGATGGGGGTCCGCTAGCACAATGGCGGCGCCCGGGGAAACAATGCCCCCCTGGTGGCTTCATACAGACAGGAAGTAAACAGAGACTGTGAACTGACAGACAGGGAAGAGAGGTGCTGCAACAATGTAAAATACGTGGAAAAATAATGCTTTTTGAACATTTAAGCTTGAAAACAATCTACTGGAGCCAAAAAAAATAATTGAGACTTTGAAAAAGTGCATAATAGGTCCCCTTTAAAATCTAGTTTAAAACACATAAATACATGTATGTGTTATATGGTTGTGACTTGTGACCATTTAAGGCAAAAAAATATATTTAATGTGGCATAATCACATTAAGTATAAAGTAATAACATTTTACATACACCTTGAAAACATGAACTTAATTATGCGTAAACCTGTTAAGTAAAGTATTTTTCATAAATATCATTAAGTTTTTTGAAGGTTGCATCATGATATTTTAAAAACAGAACAAATGTCATAAACTTGAAAAAATGTCATTTTAAAGCCTGGTTTTGTCATAAAAAGGTCAAATTATCTGATATTTTAAGAGATTTATTGCCCTTTTTCTAAAACATAAAAGACTATATCTTGTAAAGGACCACTGATAGATACAATCAAGCTTTTTTTTTTTTTTTTTTTTTTACTTTTTTTAATCATTATGATATCAGGACAGTTGTATCACCCTGATATTTTTTACTTTATATTCCCCAAAAATATTATATGTAATATATAAAAAATTATTTTAAATCGGAATTATAAAACATGTTAATCATAAAAGAGGTATATTAAATTCACAGAATATATTAAATGCATTTTTCTATTTTGTGAATAAATTATTGGCTCCAAGAAATGGAGCTTAACAAATCATTAGTTAGTCAGAAATGTCATGAAGTGTGTATTGCATTATACATATTTACCACTGACCCTTTGGAGAGGCTTTAGGGACGTCTGGTTGAACACAGTTACTCTAGTCTACCTGGCTTCTTCCATATGCGAGTCATGACACACTCACTTCCTTCCTTATCAACTAATATTTCGAGAGATTCCTGAATCCCTCCTGCAGCCTTGCCCAAAGGCCTCCGGCGTGCAAGCATCCCTGCCGGAGCCCAGATGAAAAAGACGGCTGCGACGAATGCTTGGTGAGTGCTGTGTACACATTTCAGCCTCACGCTCCTCCTTAACAAGCCTGAAGACACAGAGCGCAGCCAGATGCATGCATAAGAGCGATCTTAAGAACCATTTATAAAGCTATCAGCATGCAAGTTTAATGGGGGCTGTGGGGAAAACATGCTGTGTTAAAATACAGAAAAATGTTAAAAGGATGTTATTAGAAGCATGAATTATAGAGCAACGACACATGAATTATGACATTTCTTTTTAGACTTGCTTCAAAGACATCGATTAAAAGAAGTGGAAAGTCAACGGGCTGATGAAAGTATATGAAGTATATGATTATGAATTGGGCTCCTCTGCAAGGAAGGCAGGAGAGTTAATGGACTAAAGCAAAGCCATCTGTTGTCTTACAGTGCCATTGGAAATATTTAATGAAAGAAAGTACCTCAGACTTCCACAGCATGGAGCACACATGGGTAAGATTCAGTTTGGGAAAGATAAAGTAAATAAAAGCACAATAAAAGACTTCGGCTCACACAAACACACTGTGTTCCTCGGTTCCAATCAGCTCAGGAAAATCCAAGATATGTGGTTTAATGGAAAGTCTGACCATAGTCATTAGTAGAAACTTTCATGGCTTGTGGGCATGTGATCCCTCACCTTCAACTTTAAATGGACTGCCAGATACATTGACCTAAGCCATTATCTCATAATTACAGAAACTGTGTGGGCATTTATCAAAATATGAAGGTACTTCACTGCCCCGGGTACTGTCTACTGCCCCTTGACACTATACTAAGGTCTCTTAAGGACTTCATATTATACTGTGAAAAACGTTAGATCCTAGAATACTCGTGTTCAAAAAGACGCTTTGAACAACTGAACACCTACTAAAGGTGATGATGTGCTAATTTTTTTCCTGATAAAATACCTTCGTACATCCCTGAAACAACTAAGTAATCCATTTCCCCCAAAAAAGTGCAAATACTGTAGCGATATCAAACCATTTGAGCATCCTGGCTGACACAGCCTGAGTTTGAGGCAGAATAATCTGTTTGACCGACCAATGGCGGATGTGGTTTCTCTATTTTTGCAATTCCGTTTGCTGACAATATAGGGGGCACCGAAATTACCAAACATCAAACTGAAATAAGACGCCATGCTCAGCAGGGTAGTTTATCATTTCTATGAGGACTTGCTCCTGATAATTGGAAAAACAATACTGTCTGCACTGAGAGGATAGCCTTTGATGGGGTGAACAAGTGTCTCTGTAATGGATTCTGCCATTAAAACAAGCGGCACAGAAGCCCCTTAACAGCCTATAACGCAAGCTCTTGAGGGAGGTCAGTGGCACTTCATTAGCTGGATCTCATCCGTGAGTACCAATGGACGGGAATACAGCTCCCTTTCATTTCATTTTGATCAGAGAGACTGCTGAGAGATGGACTCTGACTTCACTTTGTACTCAACCCGCTGAACCCCTCATTACTCATACAGTTGGTTTCTTCAGCGGCCGCAAACCAAAGAGACAACACCAAACCATTCAGTTCAACTCATGAATTTAACAACGGTCATCCTTATTTGAGCACTCATTATCTAATAAAATATTTGCAGGGGATGGCACATCAAAATGTCAGACTGATGTAACGAACATACGAGCATCTAAGTGCGAAGTGTAAAGGTGCCTTTGAGACTACAAAGACAGTCAGCTGTCTATGTGCTTTGACATTCAGTTCTTCCTCTCGGGGCGAGATGGCGAGGGAGAGAGATATCAAAAAAATAAAACTCGGTTAAGACGTGCCAGCGGAGACGAGAAGGGTAGAACCTCCTGTTGGCTTTTTTGGTCTTGTGCCCCCCAGGCATTACATGCGGTATGATTAGAATTCAGTTCAATCTTCCTGCAGGGTGTGTTTCGGCATGGCATCCTTGTATTCCATCATCAATACATCAGTCATCACATCCTCTCTTTCCTCTAATGTTAGTCCATCCCTCTCCTGCACATGCTACAGATCTTCCTCTCTTCATCCCACTCACACATGCCAAAAGAGATCACATTTGGCAGCTAAACAGAAGCACAGCGGTTGCATCCATGAAACATCAACCCAAATTTCACCACGAGCACCAAGTTTAAAGCCGGGGGTTTACTGGGGTTACAGCGCAGTGGATACAGCTGCCTGTTGTGTGGTTCAGAAAAAAGGGTCTTTGAAGGTGAATGCCGCATTTACAATACGAGAAACAGACCAAAAGAAATGCATGTTTCTGTAAACTATCTGTCAACTTTTGGGACTAATGCAGGAACTCAGAACATGAGATGCGATGCAAATCAAGCAAAGCATTAAATCTGCAAGCAGACTGCGAGAGTGAATGTAACTCTCAGTGGAATAAATAAAATCACTAAGGTGACAGCTACACTATACGGCCCACAGTCATTCCCATTTCCATTTAACATTAAGGTTGTCTACATTCATTTGCCACTTCAAGGCCAGCAACGTGCATTGGGTTCGGAATAGGTGCTCCATTATTGGACAGCTCTTTTTGCTGAATGCTCTTTGCGTATGAATGGAAAAGTTTAACAAAATTTTTTTTAAATGATGCTGTTGTTAAATGTAATGATTGGATGATCTAGGACATAAAGGGAAAAGTTATTAATCGCAGTTTCTCCTCTAACGCATCTTTTATGGCATTTTTCTAAGCAAGCATGTCTCTTAAGATGCACTTAGCCAACACATAAATCAATACCAAACAAGGGGCCAAACAATTAACCTCACATTCTTTCATAGTCTGACATAATACAAGGACACCCAATTAAAGTTTCTGGCTAAATATGCTGGAGCCGCGTGGTATCGGTTCATATAATGAATCAAAATGAATAAAGCCAAAGGCTTCGCCGCACCACTAATTACTGCACCAGGCATAAAGTCCAGAGCTTGGTGCCGCTGGGATTATCAGGCCTGCGGCACACTTCCAAAAGAAAAGAAAAAATTTCACAGTTAGTCCTTTCTCTGAACGGGCTTCAAAAAAGCTTTTAGTGCAGGATTGTACCCATCAGGACATAAAGTCCCTTACCATCTACTCACGAAGAGCACAACCATGCTTTCAAAGAAATTCATCTGAAAACTGCAGGGCACTGCAAAAAGATAAACATACATGAGTTTCATTTCTTATGCATGCAATCCGGTAAGTTTTCATAATAATGGCAGTAGCCTATATAATTTAATGTATACCAGATAGTGGATACAGGTTCTTGCAGTCCAATAAGATATGCAACGCAATCACTCTGTTACTTTTCTTAAACTCTGATAAAGGTTAAAATGTGTTAAAATTCCTCTGAGGAGGCGAATGACTGAATATCACTCTGTTCCTTGTCCTTAACCCAATTGCAATCCATTTAAATTGCAAATGCGAAGTCTGCAAAAAACGAACAGAACCTCTGATTAAATGGAACTCTGGGAAGGTCACTTTATATCTCCTAAAAGCAGCTGAACCGTAAGGGATCACTCAGGTTTACGCTCATTTTCCTGCAGGTCGAATCACATGGCATTAGAAAGACTCCAGCATCCTTTATCGTGGTTCAGATTATTCCAATTAAAAAATTGTAAAAAAAATTAAATGGACTTGCTTAAAATGCAAAACTTTTAATAAAATAGAGTGACTGGAATGGAGATGTAAATGTATCTATTGTTCTTTTTGAGGCATTTGCTACCACTGGAATTGGGGGGAATGATACTTGCACATAAAGCAGCCCGACAACAAAATGCAGCCACTGGGGAAAAGCAAGATCCTTTTCAGCAGAATTTTTGTTGTTAGGGCCAAACAAACTCCACTCTTCTTGTTTCCACCCCACCCACCCCCCTTCTCTCCAGCCTCCAATTGAGACAGAATTAAAGCCTCAAGCAGCTGAGGAGAGACGTCAAGTAGAGTGTCAGCCATCCATCCTGTCATTCATCTCAACTCATCCATCTCCTCAGCTCTCCGTTGGGAAATGTAGCAACCTCAATAAACACACTAACACAATTCGCCTTCTCCAGCATGACAGGTAATTCACACTAGGTATGGCTAAGAGAAATACATTTACAGCTCTCCTCGGGCTACTTCTGCAGCCACTCCTCATAGCTGAAGATGACAATCCAGTCAGGACACTTATTTCTTATCTTATCTTCAAACCTACTGATAGATCCTCTCACATCCCGCAGAGTGAAAATAATACCACACGAAATGGGCTACAGTAGATTCAAACGTTACATAAATAGAATTGTGTAAGTACTAGTAAAATAGTGAAATAAGTACCAGTAAAGCTATGGGACAGTTATTAGCAAAAACTGGAAACCTAAGGTGAATTATTGGTATTGAAATAAAGATCCCTAAAGAGTTCAATAGCAAAAAAAAATAAAAATCACAATTTGGTACCAGTAATAGTTATAGAATAACTAGAAGCAAAAACATTAACACTACTATCTAATGAATAAATAATGAGAGAAAGAGAAAGAGAAAGAGAAAGAGAGAGTGAGATGCCAATCACAGTTGGATTACATAGACAACTAATAATTAAAATAATAGCCTACTAGAAACATAAAAAAGTAACTAAACTTAAAGTTTCCTCTTATGACAGTTTTACTTTAAGATTTACCAATAGGATATTTCAAACATGCATAATTGGATATATTGATCAATCGTATAATGTAAATTATAAATGTTTAAATATTCTTAAATCTACATTTAAACTATGGGCCGTTACAAAAAAAATAACAATAATAATTCTCATTTAGAGTAAGCGCACCGCATTACGCAACTAGTTTCCACTTTACAGTAAATACATAGGCTACCACAT
Source organism: Rutilus rutilus (assembly GCF_951802725.1). Classification (NCBI taxonomy): domain Eukaryota; kingdom Metazoa; phylum Chordata; class Actinopteri; order Cypriniformes; family Leuciscidae; genus Rutilus; species Rutilus rutilus. The sequence continues at coordinate 19,314,293 of NC_140219.1, read as the reverse complement.
CGTCAATACGCTACAAGTCTTACTGAACACCAGGTAAAACTTTTAGACATCATGTTTTTGAAAGCTTTTTTGGACAGGAGATTTTGAGATTTTAAAATCACACAGAAAGTTGAATCAACTGATCCCGATAGCTCGTTTTACCTGAGACTGGCGTTTCTGGGGTCCATTTCATCCCCGGGTACAAAAACTGAAAGGACGAGCGCACTTCGCGACAGTCCAGCATCTGACTGTTCGGCCGAGAGAAGGGCAGCATCAGGACGCACAGAATCAGTGCACCGTTCAACTTCAGTCCAGGCATTATCAATCCAAATGATAGAACTATCAGGAGTAAAAGGCTTCCTGGGGACAGGTCTGATTACAAACGCAAAGGAAGTGAGCAGGAACGATCTGCGTTGCTTGAAGTGAGCAGAAAGCGATGCTGTGGACTCAGCGGCAGTATCGCTGAAGTGAGTGAGTGTGAGGAGAGTCCTGTGGAGGGGCTCTTCATCTCCACCTCATTAACAGACAAACTTCATGCGCACAAATCAAGCCCACATTTCCCTGCATAAGGAGGGACTGCGCGAATTCATGATCCTTGCATTATTAAAAGGAATCGATTACAGAAGATCACCGTTTGGTATTGAACTGTTTCGTTGATATTAAAGTTATGGTTATGAAGACAGGAGGCGCGTTATGAATCGGTCATGCGCAGATGGAGACGAAGATCAAGTCTGGGCTACTTCACAATTCAAATGGACTTTTTCCCGACTGGGAAAACGTCTTAAGCTAATTTAATTTGTTAAAAGGTGTAATGAGATAATATCGAAAGGGGATTGTATTTTCTGATCATTTCTATATTGCTTCTCTAACAAATTTACATTTTCAAACTGATTTCAAAATGCAGAGCAAACAACAAACACATTTGTCACATTTCCAGGTATCTGCTGCCATCTGGTGTTGGTAATGGATATTGTTACGTACAGTCACCATCAAATCTGTGCAATCAAAATGCGAGCAGAGGCGGTTTAAAATGGCTTCATAATTTTATTGAGAATTTACATAGTTTCATATTCAAAGTGGGAGGGAAATGCAGGTAATGGAATCTAGCGGATTACAGATGGATACCGTGCAATTTTTACTGAAGATTTTCGCCACTATTAAAATTGCAAAGTCATCCACCCGAAAACAGCAAGACAAATATTTGCATGCAAGTGCCACTGAAAGTATAAACAAACAACTATATTTTAAACATACTTTTGTAATGTAACATACAACAAAGTGCTTTCATTTATCTCTATAGAAATCTATGCATCTTATATTTTTGCTGTTATGATATATTGCGTCTTAGAATTATGGCAACGCTTGCAGCTCAGCATACATTTAAAATAAAGTTTTTTGCTTATTACAGTTTCTCTCAATCGTTTTGGCACATTTCCCTAAACTGTAAGTGCAATTGTTACAACGCTTTGCTGGAACATCACAACTCTTATTGCATGTCTGCAAAATGCAGCAACTCACCCAAAACATTTAATTCATTCTTCAAAACCTAGTTATTGAGTCAGTAAACTGGCCAATGGCACCAAAATATAGTGTTGTCATTGTGTGAGCCACACTGGTCAAACTGTTTAGATGTTTTTTCACCACTATTTGTTAAATACAAATTTCATGTTTTTTTTAAGTATTACTGATCAATTTAAATAGATTCAGACAGAAGGTAAAAATTTACTGGGAAAAGTCAATACTGTAGTACACAAAAAGAAAATGAACATTTGTATTTATACAGTACATTTTTCACAGAAATGTTACATAAAATTCTCAGTTGCTTGTTCATTTTTACACACTTCCTATTGCTCTTCCGTGACAAGAGATTTCAGTTTGCATGTAACATTTCTACAAATGCATTTGCATATTGTTGTCCTATTGTTAGTTAAATTGCTTCTATTGCTCTTCTCGTTTGTAAGTCGCTTTGGATAAAAGCGTCTGCTAAATGATTAAACGTAAATGTACAAAAATAAATGTATTGTATAAATACAAATGTATGGTGATTTAGCCGTCAGCAAACTCCATATATACAACATTGGTTGATTGATAAATTGTGATTCCTATTCATTACAATGGCAGGCCGTTTGCCAATTTAGCAAACATTACAAACATTCCATGTCATAAATATTTATGGAATATAACATGTCTGACAGATTTGAATCACTGAATGGATTGTTTTGCATGTGATTGCTCACACAATGAAAGAATGTTTAGAAGTTGTAAAGAGTTTGACAATTTCACTGAGAATCAACTCAGTTTTAATCAAGCCATGTGCATTTAGTCATTGTGCAAATTGCAGACTATTATACTTATTCTTTTGCAATTTGCACTTGAGAATTGAGCCAAAGCAATTGAGAAAAGCTAACTAAGCATACATGCAATTGCATGGTTGTAAATATCATCTTGAGCGTAGACAAGTCAGTTATAGAAGAAGTTTGTCCCTGGTGCAGCGAGTTTTGCATGGATTTGCACAGCATGTTGTAATAAGGCTGGATGCAATCCTGCAAAACTCACCCCACATAACAGGGCTTTTCCATAAGCAGCAGCAGCTCCAGAGTGACAGGCAGAAGGCGACCGGCAATACTAGAAGTGCAAACATTGCAGTAGATTCACTGGCACTACCTGCACTGTGAGCACTTTGGAACTGCCAGGACAAACTCATATAGATCATAGAAAAACAATAATGAAAAATATATATATACATATTGCAGTGTTATTAATAGCATAGTAATGTCAAAGTAGAGCAGGAACTGCATGTGAACAGAACTTAATGATAAATGAAGTTGGTTTTTGCTTCCACATGCTGATTATACAGCTACTCCTGCCAAAAGGAGCATCTAGCGCAGTAGATACTAGACTACTTCACTAACTACACAAGATGCACCTTAACAGGAGGGCCATATTAATATTAAGTTAGGTTTTTCCTTGAAGGACCTGAACTCCACCATTACACCTTCATTAACGATCCATCTTCATAACACCTAGGGAGACAAATAAAAAGATTAATCTTATTATATTATGCTTGCATAGTTTAAGAATTAAAACATATATGGCTGGTCTCAGGAATCAATTAAAATGTACACCAGAAAAATACAAAGGTTTAAATGACTGTAAAAATATTTCCATCTATTTAACTAGTAATTTAGGTCGTTTCTACTTGATTTTAGCTAGTTTTTCAAACAAGTAATTAAATTCTAAATGGATAAGTTAAAACTTATGACTGCAGGTTGTAACTGTGGATTAAGTTAATTAAGGTAGGCAATTTTAGTAACTTTCTTCACAGTCCGTTTGGAGTCTGACTGAACGTCAGTGATTCTCGTGCTTGGCGCGCTTTGCTCGTGTTTCATTTGGGTCTCTCAAAATGGAGGATCTTCAACTGAAGACAAGTACAACTTGTTGAAAGTTCTTCACTGTTATACGAGCTAATTGACGAACCAAAAACAACGTCTACTCCCAAAAGTGTCCACTCAAAACCCAAGTCACCTTAAAAATGAAGTTTTCTTCACCTTGTGTTGTCTAAATACTGTATTTATAGACCATAGCTTGTACAAAAAAACATAAAAAAATAAAGAATTGGCGCAAGACGCCGCATTACGCGATATTTCGAATCACGAACGTCCAGAAACGAATGAAAAACGATGAATGATGAATATTCGCCTGAGACTGAAACAGGTCGAATCTGCAAACATTAACTAGGCCTCGAGAGGTCGGTGCCCGATCTTCTGCTTGTGTGGCCCACGAGCTTTCCTTTCAACGACACAGGCTGTCGTTTAATCGGCAGCAAACCCTCCAACGACAGAATTTATTACGCTAAAATTAAAGCAAATCAGCTGAAAAGTTTCTGATTACATAAGAGTGTGTATGTGTGTTATCAACAGGAAACGAAATCATAACATCTAACATAAGCAGACGACAATAACAAAACTGAGTTAAGTGAGCCGTTTTTAGAGGGTTAAACGACGGGCGCCTATAGCTGTTTTTCCATAACTCGTTTGCGTTAAAATGAGGTTAAATGCTCTTAATCCAAAAACTACAGTTTCTCACCAGAGTTTGGGTTTAGATAGAATGGCCCTTGCTTTGGAGAAGGGTTGCGGAGCCACGTGAAACTCACCAGTAGCCTACTTTCAAATATGGGTTTGATAATAAATTGAAAATACACCGAATACACCAGGTTTGAGCTTCAAACTCGCGTTTTTGCAGTGTCTGAAATTATTAAACTCGATTTAAATTTAAAATAGGGTCCAGATTTACTCAGCAAAGTAAGTGATTGACTCGCCTGTACACAAACTGTTAGTAAAACGGGTTAAATATTAATCAGCAAAATCACGTAAAGGCAGACGTAATGGCTTAATTTCCTTTCCAAACACTATTAGAACGGATGGCTTTGATAATAACACAGATTAAACATTAGATTTCTTTGATACAGTCGCAAGAAAATGTTAGTCTCGTTATTTTAAAAACGAATTTCACTTACATGTGCTTAGTTAAGACAAAACAAACACACCTCCAAATATATCTAAGCGTTCAAGAGTCCATTAATTGATCCATCTCCTACATTTGTCTGTTAGCTCCCCAGCTGCTCCACACACACAAAGCCTGTCCCACCAACAAACACTGTCACAATTTCAAAAGTTTCCACAATCATATCTCGCCACCCACGCGTGAACCCTGGTCACGACGAGAAATAAAAAGTTGACGCTTTTAAGGCCTCCGCATGAGTTAAACTAGCGCGTATTCGCGTAACCTCCGAGTTGTTTGGGATCATCAGGTTGGGCAAGGTTTACGAAAGAGGCGCGAACATCTCGTCATGTGATGATGGGCCTCCCGAGCCTCCTCCTCCTCCTCTTCTTCCTCCTCCTCCTCCTCCTCAACTCACTCAATCCCCCCACCACAACTCACACATCCGCTCTCCATATCCCATTTACCACCACTTTCACATCATTGGAGTGCTAGTCTGTCTTTTTATTGTCGTTACTCGTTATTATAACATAAAGCAATTATAGAATTATAAAGCTATTAAAGACTTATAAAGCAATTACACTGTTGATTAGAAAAAAAAAGTGTTTATGTTAAATTTGCCTATTTGTTAAATTTGAAAAGTTGAATGTAAATGTGTTTTTATGTTGTTGACAGTAACATTTGTTTCATTAAAACCAAATACAGTGCAATCTAAAATTAGTTGACAGATTATTTTCCCGATTTTTGACCGTATTACAGTCTAGGTAACACTCATTTAATGTATTAACTAACATGAACTAACAATGAAAAATAATTTGTTACAATATTTAATAATCTTTGTTTATGCAAGTTAATAAAAATCTAGTTGTTCATTGTTTGTTCATGTTAGGTGCATTATGAAAACTCGTGAGATTTGTTCGTTTGGTCTTTTGTGGTGTCATCCACACGTGCAAAGCTGGTTGATAACTGCAATAAAGTAATAACCTTAACAGTTAGGCTACTTGTTTATTTATATTATTTAGGCATCTGGAAGCTTATCAGTTTGACAATTTTCTACTTCATTGTGCCATAAGAAGTCAAAGTTCAAACTAAACTTTATTTGACATTTTTATTATTTTACAATAGCATTTGTTTCAGAAAAATAGCAACCTATAGAAACAATAGCTATAACACCACAGTTGTGATATAAATCTATAGTGAAAACTATATTCCCATAACAGATTATAAATTCTACAAGTTGGACATGAATAGTTAAAAAAAGCAGCCCAAACACAATAGGACACACTAGTGGGGAAAAGCAACAAATATGTAGCAATGTTTTACTAGAAATTTTAATGAAAAGTGGGTAACAAAAATCATGATTAATTCACATAACAATCATTGTGTGCATAAACACTGTGTAAAATAGACATTTGTGCATTAAATGGTCCACATACCAGTGAAGAATGAGGTCTCAGTATCTTACTGCGCAGATGTTTCATGTTCAAACCATGTCGCCACTCAAAATAGACAACAAAATGTTATGTCATGCATGTAATCGTAGAGCATCCCCTTCTTCTCGTTGGGGGTGGTGAAGGAAAGTCCACACAAAATCCTTCTGAAAATCTTTTTTTAGCTTTAATTAACAGGAGGTCTGCTCATCAAAACCAGTGGGAATTCTGGAAACGCAATCCTCAAGACATTTCATGTCATCAAAATGTTTCATAAAGATAGTTTGGTCTTATGGAAATGAATCCTATGGTCAGTGAGAGACAAAAGGCTTTGGCGACCTTTGACCCCGGTTCACTCAACCCCCACTACTCCACACTGGGCTGTGTGTGCACCATTGTATTTGGCTTCAAAGAGCATTTCCCTCAGCATTCCCGCGTCATTTTATCCATGAGTTCATTTTGGGTTATTGTTGAGTCTGCTAATTAAAAAGTTCATGCAGATCAATTGTCAAACTCTTTTTTTCCCCCCAAAGACTTTTTAGAAACTAAAAATTTTCTAAACTGATTTTAAGATCTGCAAGGTACCAGTATCTTCTTTACACAGGAGGAAGTCTCTTGAGCGTCCTTTTGAACTTTAACCTACTTTTTTTCCTTTCTTCAAGGAACAAAGAAAATGATCAGCGTGAAAAAAAGGATAGGGTGTATGCATTTACTTACGCTAGTTGCTGAAAAACAAATTAAACTTAGAAACATTGACTGAAGTGTTTCAAGAATACAATGTTACTTGTTTGTGAATTGTAAACAACAGATAGTTCTTTGTTATGAATGTAATTATACTCTGATACAATTTTATACTTCAAGGAAAATTAGGAAAAGTTCCTCTATGGATGAAAATCATCTTCTGAATTGGTGCAGTGAATGAATTTAAACTAATCTCTAAAATGCATGTCTAAAATTAATACGACTTCCACAATTAGATAAAAATCACTTCCAAATCCCAGACAATCAAAACCTTTCAGACATCTACAAAATCACTCTCCACTGTAAAAAATTGTGATCAGTAAGTTATGACAACATACGTTTTTACATTGCTTTAACTCACCACAATAAGTTTTTCAACTTAAGTTTTCCATTTGTTTTATAATTTATAGTAAAATTACTTAAACATCCAAGTAGATTGTAGCCTACTTTATTTAAGGCAGCAACTTTTGTTTTTACAGTGTGAGCTTAATCATTTTGAGCAGGTGTTAGACTTCATATATTAATGAACAGTTTTGATAGATTATTGTTGGCATTAAACTTCTGCAAATATAATATCCTAAAAATATAAGTGACTTTTTACACAGACACATTAGAATCCTTGCAGGTGAATGAAAATCTGTAATTACACATTTAAAACAAAAGTGATATAGATAATTATAAAACACTATACTTTTATATTACCATAAATATAACGCTCAGATTTGATTTCACAATATAATCTCAGACACTTTGACTTGAATCAAAGACACACTTCCTTAAATTAAAATAGGAGGAATAAATAGTACACAGAACATCTCAAATAAAGTACTCTTATGTATCTCTGTAATTTATATACAAAGCAATTTTCAAATAAATTACAAAGCAAATCAACAAAACTGCGAGCTCATATTGAGGTTAACGCAAATGAACTATGTACTTGTTGGGACAATGGGATGTAACCTAAAGAATTTAAACTCAACCAGCAGAGGGCGCTAAGTGTTCGTTGTTCTCTTGTGCTGTAAACAGGAAGTTGCTCACTGACTGGATAGAGACCGTAGAGTAGACCAACGACGTTGATGTTGTAAGCATGAACCGCTAATATTTCTTTAAAACCGACTTGTGGGTGAGAGAAAATACCTACAGCTTTGTACGTTTCATCAATGCCAGATAGTAAAAAAAAAAAAAAAAACCTATAACGGGGTTGACGAGAGATTTGGAAGCATCCAGCCATTTTATTAATAACTGATGAAAGGAGAGGGCGATGAATGCCCTTATAGTACGGTGTGTTCCTTGAGTTTTTTTTTTTATAGATCATTGTAATATAGTTCAAACTATACGAGGACCATGGAAATCACTACTCAAAACCCTGAACATGAGTCCAGCTCCAGAGATGGCCATCACTGGGTGGAGAAACTGTTCCCTCCTCGTTTCTCTTTCCAAAGCTTGCTTGATAACCAGACCAACACGAATGAACAATGCAACAGCTCAGCAAAATCACCATCCACCCACTCTACAGACATTGATGACCCCAAGATGAGCCACAGAAGGCAGATCTACCTGAGAGCTCTGAAAGAGGTTCAGCACACTGAGCGACTGCTAAAGGAGGACACCCTGGCGAAGAGAATTGTTAGGCATGAGCAGCCTGTAAATGGAGCAAACTCTGAAAATCCTACTGACCAGAGTGAGACTGCGGGACAGATGTGCATTTGGAACGAGAGGGACATCAGCAAACTACGGGCTGGGTTTGCAGAAGTGGAGAAGGACAGATGGACACTAAGGCAACAGCTCAGTTGTACAGAGGAGCAGCTTAAGGCAGAACACGAGCAAAGGATGAAGCTGCGAGGCCTGGTGGAGGAGCTTGAGGAGCAGTTAAGCCTTTCCAAAAACATGGCTACACGTCAGGCCCTCGTGATAAATTATCTGAAGTCTGAGAGCCACAAAATTAATGCTCAGTTACATAAGCTGACTATACAGGTCAGGGAAAAGGAAGCAGAGGCAGACATGTGGAGGACAACCCTGAGAAAGGCGAAAGAGGACATGCAGCAGATCACACAGGAGCGCTCCAACCTCGTGTGGGAACTGGAAAGAGTGCAAGCGCTATGGAAGTCTGAAGGAGATAGGCTGGAAAAAGCAGCTCGGATAGAAAATGAGGCTGTGCTCCTGAGGCTTCAGAGGGAGGTGGAGAAGACCCGCGCTGACCTGCATGCCGAGAGAGAGAGTCACGCACGGAGCCGCGCGGCCCTCGAGCTCCTACGCAGACACTTCAGCAGACAATAATTAGTTGCAGTAATATTTAAAATGTAGCCATTTCAATCCTTAAAATGGTTAGATAAAAAAAAAAAAAAACTAATGTTACCACACAATAAGTGCCACGGTTTCTTTTATTTTCAATATGCCTCCACATTTGCTTCTTTTTTTTTTTTTAAATAAAACTTTATGTACATATATAATCCTCTCCCACAGTGGAAACAAAACTCAAATTTGTGAAAAATGAGTGAAAAGCATAGCAAACATTTATCAATCAAACTGCAAATAATAAAGGCGTGTGTGTGTGTATATATATATATATATATATCAATCAAATATTTCACATATTAATAAACTCTTTGTCAGAGATCAGTATCACTGCATGGAGAATCTGAAGGCTCGAAGCTTAAATGAGCTTAAAAGACAAAAACCTCCTTTAAAACCCTGTCAGCGGAATAATCACATTTGGCCAAACACCCATTCTTGTACTTTTTGGTATCAAATGACAAGTGATTTTACACATGGTGCAGTTAATAAGAGCAAGAAAGGCAGCTCAGAAGGTTTTTCCCCTTTACCCCCTAAATACTTACAATAAAGCACAAATCTACACGCACAAGTTATACTTTCAAATCATTTGTGTCCGCTGAAGAGCTGACTGAAACGATGTCAAAGCACAAGAACACATTGACATTTGGATTGATCCATTAAAAACCTTTTAGAGTGTGGCTCATTTACACAAGCACGGCGAGTGCTCTCCTCACACTCGGGACAGTCCATGTACCCATTAGCAAACTGCAAAAATTAAACTGTTTCCCTTGTAGGTCCTTTTCAGCATTACAAAGACCACAACTTTGGTGTTGTAAAGTCTTATTTTAGCTTGCATAATTCAAGCTACTGCCCCACATCCATAATAACAACAGATACACTTGACAATAAATTGTGATTTGTTACTTAGTGCATTAGGTATCATGAACAGTTTTTTATTCATCTAGGTTAATGTTAATTATTAATAAATATGCCATTGTTCATTATTTATGTCTAAACTAATGTTAATTTATGCAACTGTATTGAAATATATATTATAATTTTTTTTACATTAACAAAGATTAACCAATGCTAGTTCATGACACCAAATGCATGTCAATGAAATAAACCTGATACCAGAAAAATTCTATTGAAGCAAAGCGGGGGGGAAAAACAGCACTTAGGAAATTTAAAATCTGAGGTATATGAGAAAAGGAACTTGTGCAAATAGAGTACATAAAATATATTCAACTTAAGGTATAAAGACTAATGGTGGAACCTTTCAGTAGAATCCTGTTCTGCATTTCATCTAAAACTTCCAAGATCCAAAGGAGAACCCAATTCTAAGTCTAGTCAGGCATCGTAAGATATACCGTGTTACCACAGCGTTGGCTCATTCAAGTTTGACAGTGCAGGACACGAAGAACTGTGTTAAATGGTCTTTCCTATTGAATCCATCTTTTAAAGGCTTTTAATTGGCTTGTCTAAGCTGTCCATCAAAATGCAGTATGAGGAATGACATGACATGCCCCAGCTCTAGCATTTCACATCCTTTCAATGTTACAGTGTGTGTGGAAGTTATCATGTCTTGCACTGTAATTGTGTACCATGTATTTCACCTTCACTGAAGTCTATGAACCCTGAATTCATTGCATTTTTTTTTTATCTAGACTGAGAAAACTTATATTAAGGAGTATGTTTTTTTTAAATAATTTTAAAGCAGTTTAAATAAAACTAGTCCTCCTAATGTGTTAACCCAAGCAAAAGCAGAATACTACTACAAATCCAATGTTATAGATAAATATAAATGTAATAGAAGACCCAGAATGACCAAGCTATTTAAATAAGGCACCCAGTTAAAATGGAAATTGAGTGCAGCATCCAACATGACCACTAAACTCCACAGCTGTTTTTTCAAAGATAAAGGTTTCGCTTGACCACATGACATTTTCTGGCTTTTTAAATGCTTTAACGTCCCTTAACTAGTTTAAATGTGAGAATGTGTTGGTGAACTTAAATAAGGCCTCATAATGTCCTGTATTTATGACCTACCGTTTTACAATATTTGGTTGTCTTGTGCTAAGAGTATGAACTGGCACTAATGGCCAACCTGGAGCAAAGCTACCAGATTTAGTGCAAATATGCAGAGCCATACCTTGTACCAATATACTTGTTCTAACTTTTAAAAATGTTAAAAAACCATGAGCAGGCTTTAGATATACTTCTCATTCACATGAATTTGGATACTTTTTTAATCTAAGATTTACCGCCTGAAGGTAAATCAATTGTACTTCCTTTTTTCTAAGGGCAGTGCTAAAATATATATATATAGGTTTAAATGGAGTGCTTGGGTCCTACTTGCTCCTCCCGCAGCAGAAACCCTGCTCGCCCCAACTAAAGGGACAGACATGTGTTTGCACATTCTGCCAGCATTTCTCCACCTGTTTCAGAAGTTAGATGTACATACATTTAGTCCAAGTGATTTCTTTCTTTGACTTATTTAGCTGTCCCTTCCATCCAATTCTCACCCACATAATCAAACCACATCACTAGGCGAGCGCCCCGTTTCTACACTCCACGTTTTCCATTAGGACTCCTCTGCAGGTGCAGGCCGTTTGATGTCCCGGATCTGCTTAATGAGATAGTTCTTCTCATCGCAGAACTGCTCGTCTTCTGAACGGTCCGTTTGAAAGTGGCTCAGGAATTCCACCAACTTGGACTGATTCTTGATGAGGATGTCCAGCACAGGCTGTGTCTTATTGGGGTTGGCCACAAACACCTGAGAGGACACAAGAAACCCGTAAAAGTCACTGAATCTCCATTCACGCGGTCCCCAGTAACTGACCCTGACCTGTTTACATTCAAAAAGGGAGGGCAGAACTGGGACAGGAGACCGGTCAGCTGTTGAGTGCGGAAAGAAATTGGAGTAGACGGAGGGAAAAGCAGACAAGCAAAGTGCCAAACTCAAATCTATTAAAGTTGCATGAAATGCTGTGCATTTAAACACATACCTTAAAGACATGGAAGGCTTCAAATTGAATGTTGCGGCTGTTGTCTCTCAACATGTTCATCATCAGCTTTAGGTTCTCAGCTCGACTGATGTATTTGGTCATGACTGTGAAGTTGTGTCTGTCCAGTAGTAGTTCTCCCAAAAGCTGGATATCATTAGATAGTCAGTAATAACACACTTAAGCGCAATAACAAATGGTAAGAATACATGGTAAGAATAAAGGAAAACCACCAAACATATTGCTGCTTTTGTGAAACCAAATAAGGTTTGTCATGAATGAAATTTCAATGTAAGCCAAGGGCTTCAACTAACATTCTTTCATCCAAGCAACTTAAAGGGAAAGTTCTCTTCCAAATTGACTCACCCTCGAGTTGTTTCAAACCTGTAAGAATTAATTTCTTCTGCTGAATACAAAAGAAGATATTTTGGAGAATGTTGGAAACCAGACAGTTGATGTACCCCATTGACTTCCATAGTAGAAAAAAAATAATACTACTATTGAAGTCAATGGGGTACATCAACTGTCTGGTTTCCAACATTCTTCAAAATGTCTTGTGTTCAGCAGAAGAAAGAAATTCTTACAGGTTTGAAACAACTTGAGGGTGAATAAATGATGACAGAATTTTCATTCTCTGCCTCAAGGGTTGGAATACCATTACAGCCTTAAATAATTGAAAGCAACTCTGTGAAAATAGTGGTTTACTCTCACCTTCAGAGACTGGCGCTTGGTGACATAGTTCTCAGAATGCAGCAGCTTTTCATACTCCGTGAACACCTGAAAACAAATGATTTATCATAATATTTCTCCATGTATTATAGCAGCTAAGACTCACTTATATACAAAAGCACTGGCACATGAAATATTGAGTAACAAGAATGACTCACTCTGTCATAATTTGTCTCCAAGAAATCTGCACACATGATCTTGTGTCTTGTCAGGAGATCCTGATGTCATACAAGGTAAAAAAAAAAAAAAAACATTCTGTCATACAAATTCAGGCATGCACCTTTAAGCTTCTGTTTAACATATTTTATGTGCTTTATTGTTGATCAAGGTTTATATTATGAATAAAAGCATAAAGTAAATCTGTTCATCATATAAAGCGATTTTTCATGTTCTTAAGACAAAGACAAAGTTTACAAGTGAAAAACCCACAAAATGGATGATGCTTTGTGTACATGTCATACCTTAAAAGAGGCAAAAGCATCAGAGGCAATGTCGAAGGTAGACAGCTCCACATAGCGAAAGAAGCAGAAGAAATCTTCAGAGAACAGAAGGATTCGGGCCAGAGGTTCGTGACGTAGACATTCCCTCAGCATCATGCCACAGTTAAGGGCCACTTCTGGGGTTTCATAGCTGCTTTCAAAAGTCAGATTTTTTTTAAATTGTTACTTTTCTAACATGCAAGACCCACACTTGTTTGTATGCATTTACATTAGTGGACAAAAGGGATGTCTGGTCTAGGAAAATTGAGACCATTTATTCAAATATTATAAACAATTTGTTAAAGATTTTGTAAGCATATTGCATAGTTGTACAGACCATTTTTGTCCAGACTGTCATACAAAGAAATTATAAGCACATGCAAAAACAAGAGAGAACTAAAGAAACAATAATATAATAACTGATTATGTTCCTCTAAGCATTTTGTTTTTGCATTGTAAAATAAAACCTGTAGCTTGCTTTTTTTGCCCATTAATTTTGAACATTGAGTTGTTTGTTGTTCTCTCAGGTTTATTTTTTTAAATATATAAAAAATTGATGGATTGTAGGGTCATAAAAAACATTTTGGCCACAGCTGTATAAAACATTACCCAAAATAAACCCCCCAAAAAAGTCACTACAGTGTCAATAACTAGATATGCTTGTACTGTGAAAGCTAAACCCTCATTGGCAGCTCAGCCACGTGGACAGGATATGGGAAAATTATGGTCCTAAAATAACCATACAACCACAGACTCCCATAACATCAATTGGAAAAGCCAGGCTAATCAATGGCTTCCGAAAGTGTTGATCCATGACTCTGCCCTGGGGTCTGGAAACTCACCCTTTCAGCAGCATAAAGAGGATCTGAGAGTGGGAAGAGATGTACTCCACAGTCGGGGTGCGAGCGCCAATCTGCCGACGTACAATGTTGCTAAACAGATGCACCACATCCTTCTTTCCCTTTGGTGAACAACGTATTATAAATCAAAGAGAGCAAATGTGTGGTTAGTGCACAGAGCAATATATCTTCCAGCAGGACGGAAGTAGTTGTAATCCAAACATTTCAAATGGAATGATATGCACCTCAAAATCAATCCTCTGTAGATTTGCTATGAGTGAAATGAGGAGGTTGGTGTTGTAGAGCTCTTGAGCTAGTTGGGCCACTGCCTCAGTCTGAGGCTCCTTGTCTCCGGTGCCAGACAGCACCTCTTTCAACGATGCAAGATTTTTTGATACTTCCTCTGCAATCTACAGGAAAAACAGTGAGTTTTTCTGACTCAGTCACAGACCACGGTTTGCTGAAATTTTTGCATTGAGATTTTAACAAAAAATAAAAAGGATTGACCTTTTCACATTTCTTGCTTTCAGATGATTCCAGCTTCTCCAAGTATGCCACATTCTCCTTCAGACTCTTCACAATCTCTGCAGGGCTCTTCTGAGACTTCCCGAAGGGGAATGGCATGGTTTTAGCTGGGATGCGTGTTGGACTTCGAAGGACAAACGGAAAAGTTTCACCTTTAAATTAAACTAAACAGAAATAAAGTTAACAAAATTAACAACGAGAAGAATAAACAAAAAATATGAGTCATTATAATGGTCAAAAGGACAACCCTGAAAAGACAGGCATTTTCAAAGCAGCCAAAATAAGAATTTTAACCATTTCGTTTACACACTTCAGAGTTGAAACATACAAAGGAAACTGCCTGTACTGTTTTATCACTGCTAACACAACAACTGTACAACAATAAAAACACGTTAAGAGGACAGTGTCTGTCAAGAGTGCTCTGACATACTAAAAACAACATGCATTGTCGATTAATCTGCATTACACTAATATTATTTACAGACTATAAGCCTTATGACAGTTTATTTATTATTTTTCTTATTATTGCGCAAGTAATAAACCAAACATGTTATGAAACGCCTTCTAAACTTGCTTAACACTAACAAGTACAAGTAAAGATTTCATCACATGTGAAAGCATGACACAAAAGAGGAAAACATTTACTAAACGAGTCACTTCTATGAGCAACTAGGCAATTTGTTCAACTTGAAAAACAGCTAATACCCCGATGAGCTAAGCTAACCGCCACCCAGCACTTATCGATCAACACTTCTCAGGAACTCAATATTACTCATCACAGTCACTTTACTGAGTAGTGTGCCACCCTATACAGCCTTATCAGGGACCCATAAAAACAAACATCTGTAACACGGGGAGAAATAAAATCCACTTCTTTTGCTGGACATGTAACGTTAGCCATGTAGCTCGCTGCTAACCGACTTCTTTCAAGCATGGCCAAATGAGCACGAAGAATAACCCAAACCAGGAAACTAACCACTTAGATAACTTCTTTAGTAATCTTTCCCATCGATGTAATCTGTCAGAGTGGGTTTTAGTCACACGGTTCCTCTAAATTTCCTGTTAGACGCAGTTAGAGCTGAACCTTTCAACTTTTCAATGACATTTTTGACAGTTGGTCAAGTCGCCAACATTATAAGCTGATCCTTTATCGTGAACAGAAAAAGATTATCGAGAAACTAATTTGAAAACAACAAATCAACATAAAAATTTATTTTAAAAATGTGTATTTAAAGTGCGATGTAGAGAGAGAGAGAGAAAACAACATGTCATGCTAAGTGGATGTGTGTTAGCAGGAGGTGGAAGGAAGGCAGAGACACTCACCGCGTTCACCACTCAAAACGTCCACTTTAAAATCCAAACAACGAGACGAGAAGAATCGTTAGATCGAGCTGTTAGCAGCTAGATATAGAGCTGGGAATCCAGTTCAAACTATAACGAACTAAATATTTATCTCCCCAAAAGGAGATAATTATTGAGTTAGTAACTGCGAATAATTTAGGAGTGGTTTGTTGCTCGTACACTTCAGCCGCTTTACTTTATCAGGGAAGTTGAAGAGAGTTTTCGAACGCCCCCCTTTTTAATTGACGCCAACTCTGGCCAATCAGAACACGAGACGGAGGCGCACACCCTGACCAGAAATCGAACTGAGTGAGGCAACAAAACCACTGAAAGCAGAACTGGATTATGGACCAGGGCTGCGTTTCTCGAAAGCATCGTAAGCCTAAGTAGACCGTAGAACTACTGCCACCAATGGTCTCTACGATCAGCTTAGCTCACGATGCTTTCTGAGAAATGCAGCCCAGGTTGTGATGGGAGAAACGAGTACTTTCGAAACTTCGAATCAAGTGAACCAAGGGATGAATATGATGAATCATTGTCTCGAAATGCAAAACGCTGGTGACCCCTGCTGGTCAGAACTGTGCAAATGCAGCGAAAACTCAAATTGCAAATTGCATAAAAACGCCTTTTACAAATCAATTGCAAATGTTTTATTGAAGGTGTAATCAATTAAATGCATAGAAAACTAATACTATTAAATGAAGTGTGTTTATGATATGTGATATTTTATTAATTTGTAGGGCTTGTTTGGTTCGTTTCATGAATAACGTATTATTCAGGTTAATACAAATCTTCCTTTAATGGGTCATTAATTATGACCGCCGCTAGCGTAGCTAGCGAAAGCGGTCATATAGGGATTGTCAAAGTTTTTTTTTTGTTTTTTTTGTCAATCTACTGAATTTTCCGTCAACGATACCAGGGACACCGAAACACCGGGGAACATGAAATTTGGTGAGCATGTAGCCCCACTAGACTTTTACGGAAAAATTCCGTTTGGAAAAACTCATTTGTGATTTGCGCCCCTCCCATAAAAAATGAAAATGCAATATTATTCTGCTTTAATCGCCCCTATCTTCAGTGGAGATGTTCAGAACTGCACCATATTTCATGTGTATGATTAACTTGACATCCTCTGGGGGTATGCTAAGTTTCGTAGAATTTCATCCATGGGGGGGGTATAAAATAAATTCATTTATGTGCACATTTAGTGACTGTACACTCATCGGCCTGTAGATGGTGCTGTTGAGCGAAGGGTTGCTGGTTTAGGATGATACTGTCACACACACACATGCAGGAATACAAACAAACGCAAGCATGCACACACACTAACATCCACACGCACAGACACACACCCATACACACACATACAAATCCACATGCACAGACACACACAAACACAAACACACATGCGCACACACAAACACACACACATACACACACACACAGACAGACATGCACATACTACTACTTTTTTTTAGGTATATACATAAACACGCAATACAGCCAAATTGCTCCACGTCATTTATTTTTGTGGAAAGCCAGTGCAGGCCTGAGCGGCGGTCATATTTTGTACCGCCATGCGGTACATCTAGTTGTTTACAAATGTATAAAATTGATCCAAGATCAGGTAAAACTCCTATAAAGACACTGGTCCATGGGTTCATGACATCCCCCCCCCCCCCCCCCCCCCCCCCCCATAATCATTTGTTTCGAAACAAGAAACAAGGGTTCGCAGGGGTTGATTCGCAAGGGTTTCGAAGCTTCACGAAGCGTGTTTCGAAAGCGGCCATTACTAGAACCAGGCCAGTGTTGGGAGGGCTCCGAAGCCTAATGTGAAAAGAGAATACCTAGCTAAACACCGGTGCCGTTGTTACACAAGCTGACCACTAGGGCCCCTGACTACTATTTTGAATTAATTAGCTTTAGCATCCCAAAATACATGCTTTGTAATTTTTAGGCAAGTCACTCTTGTTTGTACCCGTGGTCATTCTGTTTGGACTGATGGATCACACACACTCATTTTCATGTTGTGTCGGTTATATTTTCCTATTGTTTTAGTGTTTGGTTTGTTTGGAATAGCTTGTTTCTGCCACGCAATAAAAAAAAAAAAAGGGTTATTGTGAATTTATATCTCACAATTCTGAGGAAAATTCATTTTTTTTGAATCCCATGCCAAAAACAAGCTTTCCATGAAAGTGCTTTATAAAGCAAACATTAAAGTAGTAGTAGTAGTAGTATGTAGTTAGCTGTCAGTTGCATGACAAAGCTGGTCATGATATGTTCATTTCATGTGAGTATACATCATCAGCAACATCTCCAAAGTTCTGTTCATGATTTAATGCTTGTCACACCAACGACAATACCTATAACAGTAACTATAAATTATCGTTATAACAATATAGATGTCCTCACCACAACTATATAGCGACATGGAGGAATGATGTCTTTGGAATTATTTCCAGAATGATCATTTCTAGCTCTATTCAATAAAAACAGTGCCACCCAACTTTAAAAAGCTTGGCCATTTATATGTGGCTGACGACAAAGAAACTCCAGCGCGCGCTTAAAATACAGAACGTTATATAACGGACAATAACGTAATACAAGTTATACAACCCCGTTTCCAAAAAAGTTTGAATTTTTTTAATGCAATTAAATCAATAATCTGTGATTTGTTATTTCTCTTAAAACTATATTAACGGACAAAAGTGCAAAGAAAATATTTCCAATGTTTTCACTGACCAACTTAAAGGTATAGTGGAGGATCTTTCCGAATTTTAGATAAGACCCGCCCTCTCCACTTTTTGAATAAGTTTGATTGATTCACCAGAATGATTGACAATTAGGAGGACCAATAGTATAGGTGATCCACCCGGAAGTAAAAAATCCTCCATTATACCTTTAATTGTCCAACTTTTGTAAATACAAACATAATGGCTGCAACACACTCCAAAAAAAGTTGGGACAGAGCCATGTTTACCACTGTGTCAAATCACCTTTCCTTTGAATTGCACTTTTTAATCGTTTGGGAACTGAGGATACATTTTATTGCAGTTCTGCAAGTGGAATTTTCTGCCCAATCCAAGATGCTCAACAGTCTGTGGTCATTGTTGTCTGATTCTCCTTTTCATGATGGGCCATACATTTTCAATAAGAGACAGATCTGAACTGCAGGCAGGCAGTCAAGCACATCCACATGGTGTAAAGTGTCTACAAAACCACTCTGTTTTAGCATGTGCAGAATGAGGCCTGGCATTGTTTTGCTTCCCAGGAAAAATGTAATCTTGATGGCAGTGTATGTCTCTATAATCCCATTATACACCTCAAGGTCAGTGTTACTTTCACACATATGCAAGTCACCCATGCCGTTTGCACTGATGCACCCACATGACACATGTTTGCTTTTGCACCTGTCTGATGAAAGTCTGGATAGTCCCTTTAGTTTTTGTTTTTCCCAAAAAACATGCTGAAACGTGCACAGGCTCATGTGACGGCACACATTTCCACTTTCTTTTAGACCATCTGAGATGAGCTCACCTGCATCTCTGCATAGAATTGATGTATAGATTTCTCCGTGCTTAACCGAGATTTGAGTTGCATTCCAGACTGTGTTAAGTGACAATAGTTTTCCAAACTCCTGATCCCATGTGGCTGTATTTAACACAGCAGCATGATGGTTTCTTAATAATTGTATTCAAATAAATGAGTAAAGAAGAAAATTTGATCTAAATAAAAATTGTGATTAAAATAAAAATTATTAGTAGTTATTCATCTATTCCATATACCCCTGGTTTTACAGAGAAGGCTTAAGCTAGTCTTAGACTAAAATGTGTGTTTGAGCTGTTTTAACTGAAAGCAACTTAAATATCTTTAAAATTGTCAGTGCCATTGTTTTGTCTCAAGATGCACATAAATAGTTTATAAAAGCTATACTTAAATGTCCTAATTAAACTAAGGCCTGATCCTGGCTTAATCTAAGCAATGTCTGTGAAACCAGGCCTAAACTAGATTAAAATAAATAATTAATATAAATAAATACAAATTTGATTCAAATTAAGTAAATAAACAAAATAATAATAATACATATAACAATAGCCTACATTACTACATTGAGTATAATATAATGTAGGCTAACTGAAACTAATTTTAGATCAATAATATTATTTTCTGTGTGTAAATTGGATGGTCATAAAAGACAGACGCATTATAAATTTACACAGGGATGATCATATTTGGGTTAATATTTCATGCTTAATATTTATGTGTAAATACTTCAATTTGATAAAAATGTTATCCACACACCATCCGCATTTTGTCAGTCCATTATGCAACTCATCTGTATATTTGCTCGTCTAGGCCTATTCCTCAAGCTATCTTGACGGTGACCACAGTAGGCTACGTAAGGGGCGTGCGCGTATGCCTTCAATGTCGGACAAACGTGCTTTTTGCAGTGCGCGACGTCACTTGAACGCCTCGCAATGGTGAGAGGCAGAACTTGCCAGCAGAAGCACTCAAAGCTCAGCGAGAGGAAGAGCGAGAACACGCGCTCGCAGCCACTATAAATCTGTCCCCATTCAACACAGCAGCGGTAAGAGCTCACGATATGTCACTAAGACACTGCAATGTACAGTTTACAAGTCAGGAAAGCAATGGGGTGAGTGGAACAATTGTCGGAACTAGCTTCGTCTTTTTGCTGCGATATGTAAATACCTTTCGTATGGCGGGTCTCCCCATGTGAAGCGGGCAAATTGATCCCGCAGCGAACAATGTATTATAAAAACCAAATTATGGCTTACATTCACCCCAGAAGTTCAGATTAAAATATTTGCTCACAGTTTTTCCTCATCAGTTTTGTTTTAGCCACCGTATGATGTGGGCCTTTACGGGCTACACTTATACAGATATACACATCTTTGTATAATTTGAGGTGGACCCCAGATTTGACTGAGTCTTATATTAGTTCATATTCACTGGAAAGTAAAAGAGTTTTGTTAAAAGCGAAACAAGAGCTTTGTCGTGGGCCTGTATATCCTCCTCCTCCCTTATTTGTGAAAACGGTGAGAGGGATGCCGTGTTGTTCCTTGTGTGTTTTAGAGGGGTTCGTTGAGACTTTGGGCAGGTTGTATCAGCTGTTCTGTGGATACAGAGTGTCGCGCGGTGTTGCGTTGCTGCTGTTTATGTTGCAGCGCGAGAGCAGCTTCTCGGCTATCATGGCAGCGGATGAGCTTCTCTGTTGTGCGAAGGCGGGTAAAGCCATCGCGACTCTGAACAACACGCCATCCATCTCAAAACACGATACGAATGATGGATAGATAATCGTACCAGCGAAATCTCGATATTTTTCAGTTTTGGGTGAAACTGATGAGTTAGCCGTCTCGCGCTGGGGCTGTTTTGTGAACTCGGTCAGAGCTGCCTATTGGCAATGCAGTGTTTCGAATACGCCACCCATGTACTTTTCCTACATTATTGTAATGCCAATAAAATGGTGTAGTCACCACAAGGTTGTATTAACAGGTTTTGTGTGTCGTATGCTCGCACGGTTTGCTTAAGCCTACGGTTTGTCTTGTTTTTCCGTCATAGAGAGATTTGTTTTCCTCAGGGGATAAACTTGTTGACATATGTACTTAAACCATACAGTCTACTACACCATGCTTAGTAAGATCTCAGTTCATCGGGTTTTAAGTAGTTAAATAAGGGGGTTTCAAACTTTTTGCACCCCCAAATACAATTATCCCCATTGCGAGGGGACCCCCTCTTAAAATATAAAGGCAACTATGTCTTCATGTATATAAACATACATTTATTTAACACAATTTTAACCGTAGCATTATATAGACATCATTTTGTTTTATATTTCCAATAATATGAAAATGTATTAATGTGAGCTTTGATATTCACCTTTAAAACAGATTTGCTTTTTGTTTTGTTTAGTAGTGATTTTTAGTAGTAATTTCTGTAGAACACAGAATGAAACAATTATATACATTTAGCTAAATGTGTTAAATTGTCTTAAACATCTAATTAGTACAGCACTAAAAAATACGTTTGGTGTGTAATTGTTTTATACTTTCTATTTAAAGTTCTAAATTGAAAAGATTTTGGAAAACTGTGATTCTGTTTATTTCTTCTATAAGTGTTTTTTTATGTAGATGTAATATTTAAATGATTATTCGTGAGAATATTAGCAATATACCTTTTTATATTATCCATCAAATATTTTCATACTAGACTGTTGCAATAAAGACATTTGGAGGAAGTTTAAGTCATGCAGGTCATGTATTTCCTTTTTGGGGAAATTTCGAAGCAAACAAATTAGTTTAATAACTGAGTTGCATAAGCAAACTAACTACAACCATCTGTCTAAACTATATTTTTCTCTCATATAGAGAGTGATTCAGTAACAGATGTAGGAGTTTCAAAAATAACTAAAAAAAGCATTTACAAACATGCATTTAACCATCTGTTGCTCTATATACTTACACAAAGCGTAGAAAGTTATTTCTTCAGATCTGAACCACAAAAATGATCTTTGCTCTTCCTACTGGTACACTGCAGGGCAATTGCAATGTTTTTTTTGTTTTTTGTTTTTGTCTTCAAAACAGAGGAGAGGTGGAGTGTGTGAAAACTGGTCATGTCAGGACAGAGAAAAGGAGCTTCCGCACGTCTTCGAAAATGTGCCTTCTGTAGAACCAACCGAGATAAAGAGTGTGGACAGTTACTGGTGTCAGAGAACCACAGGGTGGCAGCTCACCACAAGTGCATGGTATGTTAGCTGTCCACTAGCTTAGCTTTCTTCTATATTTGTAAAAAGGGATGAAAACAGCTCTTATTCATACATTTATTTGCCTAGTTTCACAAAACTGATCTCAGAGAATATGAATATTGAGCGTCACATGTGTTGTGACTATAACATCTGTTATATATATACAAATAAATATAAAAAGTATATATTTTGACACATCGCATGTCTAACATTTGACTTGTGATTGTTTTACTCAGCTTTTCTCATCGGCATTGGTCACATCTCACTCGGAGAGTGAAAACATTGGAGGCTTTTCTGTTGAAGATGTGAAGAAGGAGATAAAAAGAGGAAATAAACTAGTAAGCTCTCATAAAATTCAGTTGTTCCTTTAGGCTGAAAATAGAGCGCAAACATACAGCTTTTCTATCTCACCTGCTGATTTCCTGTTCAGATGTGCACTTCCTGTCATCGGCCCGGGGCGACCATCGGCTGTGATGTAAAGACATGTAGGCGGACGTATCACTATTATTGCGCTCTATGGGACAAGGCACAGACCAAGGAGAATCCCTCTCAAGGGATCTACCTGTAAGCATATTGACAATGCTGCTTATTGCAGAACTGCATATGTTTTATAACTATGTGAGACTTTTTTTTCTTTTCTTTTTTCCCGAAAATTAGTGTTTACTGTCGCAAACACAGAGATGCCTCTCAAGATGGCAGCGATGGTAACTAGTTGTCTCTACATGCTTTAATGTTGGGCACTAACCTGCTCGTGGACTATTGCGTTTATCGTCGATTTGCTCTTATTCCAGATGAACAGGAAGTTCCAGCCAATGACTCGGATTCATCTCCACCGAGGAGCAGGGGAAGGGGGCGTTTCGAGAAAAGCAGAATCAGAGGTGTGTCGCGCGGACAGTCAGATGACACTCGATCCACCTCATCACAAGGCAATGATGATACAGAGAGCTCCTCACATGTAAGCCACTTTATCTACTTTTTTTCTTCTTAATAACCCAATTTATTTTGACTTGATACAAGCTTCAGAACATCAATGGTTGGCATGTGTTAATTTATCATGTGCTTGTGTGTGGCAAAGCGAGACCGGTCCCCTCTGAGAGGCAGCCCCAGTGATTCAGGCCTTCGCTGTGGCTTCTGTCATGCCGGTGAAGAAGAGAATGAAACGCGGGGTGTGCTCCACTCGGACAATGCCAAGAAGGTGGCTGCCCACTACAAATGCATGGTGAGGCTTCTTCAATCCTGAAAAACAATGGATCATATTTCAATTGCTCCTATTATGCTTTTTCGAATATTACCTTTCATGCAGTGTGTAATACAGCTGTTTGTGAATGTAAAAGATCTGCAAAGATTTAAAGATCAAAGTGTACAGCAAATAGTTATTGCTAGGGTTGTGCCGATAGTCGATAGTATCGTGTATTGACGATAGTCAGAGATATTGCCAATGCCTTTGACTATATCAAGGTGATAATTGGCTGGTTTTCCCATTAATGTATTAAATTAATAGTCTAGTATTATCAAATTAATATTAGGACGTACAATTCATTCCCTAATTTCATAACGACATCACCACATAACCATACTGCGAAACCGACACGCGCATATGAGGATTAAGGACTCAATGAAAGTTCACAAATTGTCAAGAGTGCTTGTTATAAAAGACGCATCATTTGTATACAGTTGTTGTTTGAGCCAAAGCGAAAAACGGCATCGTTGTTCATCAGCGTTTTGTTTCCATAGCACATTAACTAAATATTTGGTAACACTTTATTTTACAGTGTCATTGTTACATATGTTACATGTAGTTACTATAGTAATAACTATAAATGATGCATAATTGCATGAAACTAACCCTAAACCAAATCAAACCCTAATCCTTTAGTAAGTACATGTAGTTACTTAATATTACTCAGTACTTAAATGTATAATTACAGTGTAACAACGGCACCTTAATATAAAGTGTAACCAAATATTTGAATGCCACAAATAACAATACAAATTATTATTGCTAAAATGATATAGGCCTAATAAAAGTCTTTATGTCCGAACACAGAACAATAATCAGTCATCTATGAAAATCAAAAGCAGCTTCAAACACGGACTTGAAACTAAAATATTCAGCCACTAAATTAAGATAATTGATGTACCGTTATCAGCACTGAGGTAGATTCAGTTCTCGTCGTGTCTGAGAGAATTAATGCGACGTCCAGCATCAAATGCCGAAAGCTCGGTTTCTCTTTCACTTTCAAGGAAAAATTGACTGGTTAGACTCCTTCACCGGCATAACTCTTGTGCAATGTATGCAAATTGCATTTTGGGTGAAATATTTCAATGCGACGTGACTTTATTTCTTCAATATGATAGAAAGATGACCATTTTTCCGCAATATTAAAGCAAAGTAAATAATTAAATAAATGAGTAAATGATCAAATAAGTAAACTATTGCACCCCGGTCGAACAAACCATTTTCAGACTCAAATGAGGGGATGCGCAATGTATATTATAAGAAAATGTAAGTGTTTTTTTTATTTTTTTTAGCTTTGTAGCCTGTTGTAGGAGAGCTCAAAAACAAAATTAGGAACCTTTAAACAACACCCTTTTTTTTTTTTTTATAAAAAATGTATCTTTGTATTTTTAAACAAAATACTCAAGATATTTAGTACTGAAAAAGTATTTTACTCCATGTTATTTTTAGGTTTGGAAAAGTTTGATTCAGCCTGTTCCGTTAAAACGTCTTTTATTTTCTCTGTTTTTGTCACAGCTTTTTTCTTCGGGTACCGTCCAGCTAACTACCACCTCGCGTGCTGAATTTGGGAACTTTGACATTAAAACGGTTATCCAGGAAATCAAAAGAGGAAAAAGAATGGTGAAATGTTCTAAATTTAATTCAATATAGAATTACTCAATTATATTGCTGACTGCTAAGAATGTGAACTAAATATAGGTTTGCACCATGGTCAGTAGAAAATAGATCTTTTTTTTTTTTTTTTTGTATGATTTGGTTATTATATTAATTCAAAGTCAGCTAATGTATTTTTTGTCATTTCAGAAATGCACACTTTGTGCCCAGCTTGGAGCCACCATTGGATGTGAGATAAAAGCCTGCGTGAAAACCTACCATTATCACTGTGGCCTGGAAGACAAGGCCAAATACATAGAGAATATGGCTAGAGGCATTTACAAGTATGTTCTAACTATTGACTGCTTGTTTTCCTTATTACACAAATATAAATAGCCTGGTACTATAATTTTGGCCAGAATAAGATTTGACTCTTGTTCCAAATGGTTCTTACATTCTGTATATACACTGAAACCATCAGGACAGTGAACAAGGGCTGGGTGATATGGACAAAAAAAAAACATATCTCTGTATTTGTTTTATTTTTTATTTGAATGGCCATTTACAATATACTATATCTTCTACTTTTTCTTTTCTTTTTGGGTTTAAAAAGAAAAATTATATTTATTTTCAGAAATGCTGTTTCACATCCTACCCAATGTTGTCCTACAAACAATATTCATATTGAAGGCTATGAAAACAAATCTAGTGAAATGTAACCATGTAGGCTATGCTATATATATTATGTGCCAAAAAGGGTTTAAATCACAATACATTGTAACAACATTAAAATATTAAAACAAAAAAATTAAATCACTAAATTAAAATCAAATCCAAAGCACAAACTAAATGTTAACTGGTCAGAGAAACACACATTCAACTGAGCTTAGTAATTATATTAGCCTACATTTGATTACCCCATGACATTAGTCACTTTACAGTTACAGTACTGCTATCATAAAAATACACTTGTTGGTTTAAAATTCTACATATGGCACATTTAATGTCCAACAACGAATATTTTATTATTCAGAATTCTTGCGCTCCATCTGTTTGGCGCTTCCGTGCGGCGGCGTGATTTCACTGAAGGCTGTGAAGTTTAGCAGAGACTTGCTTGCATAACACCAGTCCCCTTCTGACAGCAAAATAGAAAAATGTGCTTGTCGTTCTAGCATTTACAGATGGAGAATATACCTGTGAAATGTAAGTTATGCACTGAGAAAAACACCACATCTCAAACGCAATAAACAGCACAGGTATCTGTCAGAGCATCAAGCCGATTTAAACTATACGTGTTAACTATTGTTAACACGCCCCTTGATATAAAGCATGTCTCATGTTGAGGACAAATTGGATTATGCACTTTCCCCACAGCAGCTCACTCTGTCGCCTGCTATTTTTTCAATACGCTCCTAATATCAAACTACTGTATGTCGATATAAACTGAATTGCCTCTGTCTATATCATTTATTACAAATATATCGATATACCACCCAGCCCTACAGTGTGCTGTTGTATTGCAGTATAACGAGAACTTTTATGTTGTTTTCACCAGGCTTTATTGTAAGAATCACAGTGGAAATGAGGAAAGGGATGAGGAAGATGAAGAAAGGGAGAGTCGCAGTAGAGAGAAAGCTGCTATTGACAACAGAGCAGATCCTCCATCGCAGGTTAATGGCAACTAGGTGAGACTCTTTGATGTTCTTGATACAGTGTGATTTGCTCAGTCTGTCATTACAGAATTTGTTTGATTATTATTCAGGACTGGCAATGTAGTATTTTAAAATCATAGAACATGTGATCGGTGGACATGACAAAGATTGAAGTACTGTCTTTTTTCAGGAGGTGAATGGAGATGGAAGACGTGATACGATGGGGGATAGAAGAAATATTTTTGTATAATGCTCAATTAGAAACTAGGGGCCAGCTCACAATAGTTTTCGTCTCTTTGACAGTATTTCATGGACATTGAGAATGTAAGTTCAATATCAAATGATATCGATATGTTACTGCAGTGTAAACCATAACTTAGCTGGATAGGTTTTATTTAAACATGGTATATTAATGCTTAAAACCATATGATTGGATGGCTGGAACAGTGTCATCTGTTTGTGCTTGCACCTCCAGTTTCCTCTTTGGCAAACTCTTTGGACCCACTCTGAAAACGACTGCACCCGTCGACTGTTTATAGTGCATCTCCTCCAAACCATGACGTTTAATAAGCCTTTTAAAGTAATTCTCCTTCATGAAACTGTCTTTACCTCTTTTTTCTCTCTTGCAACATGTATTATATTTTATTACTGTATTATACTCATGAGTAATATTGGATATCTGTGGTTTTCTTTATAGTATAGGTCAGGATTAAAGAACATTGGCTAGCATGCACTTTTCTTTACTCCGTCTCACATGGTGGTCTTTCTTTATTCTGCACATATTCCACATGCATCTCTGAATTCAAAATAAGAGTCCTTCTGAAAGGCAGATGCTTTCAAGCACACTTGAAGATATTGTTTGGAGGTTGAAATACGAATCCTGAAAATTAAATGTTTAAACTTTTATTTAATACTACTTAAAATATTATAGAATATATTAATAATTAGTTTTAGGTGCTTTAATGAGTTGGATTTCTTTTCAGGATGCAGTAGTCACACTTACTACTCCAGTCTGTGTGTGGCCTGGTAAACCCTACATTATGGAGACTAAATGTCCACCAAGATAGCAATATCCAAAATCCTTGTCCTTGTGGGGACATTTTTTTTCTTTTTCTTTGGTCCCCTTGAGGAAAAAGGCTTATAAATCACACAAAGTGCTGTTTTTTGAAAATGTAAAAATGCATAAAGTGGTCTGTGATGGGTAGGTTTAGGGGATGGAATACAGTTTTTACAGTATAACAAAAAAAAAAATCATTGTCTATGGAAAGTCCCCATAACATTTGAAAACACAATGTGTATGTGTGAGAGAGAGTCTTCTGTGATGCATAGTTTCAAGTCTTTACTACATTATTAAACTTGAGCATTTCCACTGTTACTGCTCAGAAAGAACACACAGTCCATTGAACAGTCATTAAGATATTTTTCGTTTACTTTATTTTGAGAAATCCCTGTTACAGTGTTATTACATTTAAGTACTGAGTAATGTTAATTAACATGTACTTACTATAGGGTTAGGATTAGGGTTTGGATTATGGTTAGTTGCATGAAATTACGCTATACTGTTTACTACTAATACTTGCCTCTTTTTTTCGTCACACTGAACTACTCTTTTGGCGCACTGATAATATTAAATGAACGATCCCGTGTTAGGCGGCCTATGTAAATGAATGTAATACCTGGATAATAAACTAATAAAATAAACATTAACATAGTTGTAAAACATCCCACCTTGCAAAAAGTCATTTCCGGACGATGGCATTTCCCCCGGAAATGAGTTTTTGCAGGATGGGATGATTACTACGTTAATGTTTATTTTATTAATTTATTATCCAGGTAACGTTATTCATTCTGACACACATAATTCATTTGGTGGGTCTGTCACTTTAAGGTGTTTTGTACGCGTTCTCACTGCTGAACGCTGATTGGTCGACAGGCTCTATTCCCCCTCTGATGTTAACACACCCACAGTGTGCGAAAGATAGAAATTGTGTTCGTTCAGTCCTTTAAAGGCGAAATTGAAAAATAGGAAGGACAATAATTACTCCCTGCATTTCTCATCGGAATCGAGGACGTTTGCTAACGTTACTACTCAGCTACTCAGTCGGGACGGACATGGCGTCTGCCAACTCCTGTATCGTGGTAAGTGTTAACGTACTGTACACAAGTGTCTTCAATCATTTACACCGTGGCGCAACACTTGATTAGTCACGGTACACAAGTAAATAATTCATAACTGTTTTGGCGACAAAACTATATTTTCTTCCTATATCCCTTTTATTCCTAGAAATGATCCAGATTGCATAAAAGTATTTAACGTTAGTGATTTATAAATATTTCCGTGAGGTCTAATGTTAGGGGCCTGGGAGGAAAGCACGCGTTTCACGCATGGCACATGTGATGCAGACATAGAGGATGCGGACAGCCCGTTCATTCCTGCACGTATGACCAGTTAAACGAGCAGGAATTTGACTCGATAAAACGCTGCGTGTGCTCGGTTGTATTTTGATTTCAGTGTTTTTCAAATGCCTTGATAATTGGATTAAATCTGTTATTGTACGTGTAGCGCGTTCAGGTCGAAAAGCGCGCAGTTAGTTTTAGTTTGGAATTTTGTTTGTAATAAACTGATGTAACGCTTGCAGGGCCATACCAACCACTAAGGTCCGGACCTCAGTATTTTTCCGATGCGTAACAGTTATAAGAAAGGTTGTGAAATAAATGCTGTGCGTATATTGCACTATGCCAAGAAAACAGACCTTCACATCTGAGCTGACAGCGGTCAAATCATCAATGTCAAAATGTTTGAGATATAATTATAAAATAAGTACTCAAGAGGGTATGTGATTCTTGACGAAGTCAAGGAGACTGAATGAAAACGCACATCTCTCTGACAATAGATGACACTTACGGAACAGCAGATGTTCAGCCGTTACCTCCGTAGTCCGTAAACAAAGCAGTTGTGCTAATTTCTTTTCCTGAACGTTTAAATATTTCAAACTGCCATTCAGATTTTTTTATTCGCCTCAGTGTTCATCACAACACCAAATACTTTAATAATAGGCTACTTACAGACTTAATAGACTATTTATTTTTAAACATTTGTTACACTTAAATTTTTTACTTCTGGACTAAACCATTCCCCTGATATTGATTTGAAAGTGTTCTAACATTAACTAATGAGACCTTATTGTAAAGTGTTACTAATTGGTTCTGTTACAAAGACTGTTATTAATTCCCCCTGAAACCCCCTAGCAAACTCAATGTGGCAACCTCTGTAAGTATAAACCCCTGTATACGCCCTTTGGTGTTTTGTGTGCCAATAGGAATGACTCAGAAGAATGAATCATCCTCTTCCTCTGCTCTAAATTAAGATATTATCTTGAGGATATAATTTTAGACAGACCAATCCAGTGCTTTGTAATTTGTCATTGGGTTTTATTAATTAATCAAAAGGTGTGGTAAATTCTTAAAGGGACAGTTCACAGATTTTGTTTGTAATCTCGGTCAGTTTTGACCTCACACTTAAATCAATTTAAGACTGTCCTGGTCTGACGTTTCCATGCAATGACAATGAATGGCGAGTGAAGGTGTCAAGCCTAAAAAAGTATGCAACGTCACCAAAAAGTTTAAAAGTCTTCTGAAGCATTTGTATGAGGAACACATCAAATTCTATGTCATTATTTGCTGAAAAGTTGCACCCGAAGGTTAGCTGTTAACAACTGCGAATGAGTTCAACATAAGAACCAGACCAGTCTGGCAAATTTCGTTCAGGGCTACTTTTCCTAAAGTATTGTAAGATGGAAAACATTGCTACAAAAGGTCTCTACCATTAGGCTTACAATGTACTATAGTGCACAAGTCATGTGGACCATATTTATGATTTGTTTGATAGTCAGTATAAAGTTAGATAAATATACTCAGGGAATTCTGTCACCTGAAGGGCTGAAATAAATTTTGCCAACTTATTTGCCCCAGGCAGCATTCCTTAATTGAGAAAATTGGCTCAATATTCTTATAGAGCTGAGGAAAGACATATGACATGCATGTGAGTCTAAAGCAGGAATTTTACTGGTGTGAAATATGGCTCACTAGATCTGACAGCACACCGACTTGCATAATGTATACTCCTGCAGCAGCAGCATGAGAAACTAAACTTTGGCTTGCAGCCATTGCATACTAGGCTTTAAAATCCATGTCTTATCATAGCCATGTCTATTGATGTGGATTGTGCTTTGGGGGTTAAATCTCAAGGTACTGGCACCAGCAGTAAGCAGAGACAGGGAAGCTCCCAGAGGAGCCTCTGCTGACAGTTGCACATTGTTTGTCTGAACCTTCTTCAAGGACAGTGTGATAACACTTATTAGAAAAACAAACAAAGAACAGGCGAATCTACTTCTGCTTCCCTGGAATTTACATGCTTCTACTTTGCCTCCACAGTGAGGAAAAGTTAGATATGTCCTTGACATTTCCAGTCAAGGTTCTTCTCAGGTCCACTGGCAGGGCAGGTTATACTTTTTCAGTAATTGGATTCTAAATACTATATTTACATTCTTCATTCAGAACAGTTATTCTCAACAAGGGGGCCAAGTCAGCAAGTCTTAAAATAATTTAATTTTAGTTATATCAACATAGTCTTAATTAAAATGCAAAAAAAATAAAGATGTACCAACATTAAACAGACATTATATTTTTTGAGTTAGTCTGTAGAAGTGCCAGAGATACATAGCCTAGACAGGAGGGCCTTCCAATATTGGAGTAAAAAAGATTCTGAATCACAGATTTTAAAGATACTATGTAGTATGATTATAGTGTAATTTGAAGGGGACTTCATTGTGTTTATGAATTCATTATTTTAGGCTGTCGTCTTTTACATAAACGTATGCACAAAAAGCAGTGGATAGGAGATTTGACGTATGATCTTAGCTTGTCTGTCGGTATGAAATGGGATTCTGTGCATACTAGTTCTGACATAATGAGTCAAATCTGCCCCCGGTTTCACAGACAAGGCTTAGTCTAGTATCAGACTAAAATGCATGTTTTAACTGAAGGGAACTTGCAGTGACATATCTTAATATTTAAGTTAATATATAGAATTGAACAACACACTAGAGTTAAACTTACATGTGCTTTTGTATGTTAGAGAACATGAAAATAAGTGTATTTAAGAGTTTAGTATTAACTATTACGTTTAGTCTAAGAATGTCACTTGGGTATCTGCTTAAACTCAGATAATATATGCGCTTTTTTAAAGTCACTCTGGTGAGAACATAATCTCAAATGTTACAGACAAATGCCATCATGTTATCGCCAGATGTCTTGAGAGCAGGAGAGTTAGGCAATGGGATATAATGTTGAAGATTACCTTTCACCTACTAACCTATTTAAGGTTTATCCTGCTGTCTGCTAGATAAAAAGGTTATCTATCAAACAGACCGCTCACTGTTATTTGCCCTATCAGGTATATGATATGATGGAATGATGTAATTTGTGTATTTTAGCTCAGTGATGAAGAGCAAGGTTATGACCTGGACCTCTTCTGCATACCAAAACATTATGCCTCTGACCTGGAGCGAGTGTATATTCCACATGGACTCATCATGGACAGGTACGAGGCACATCAAACAAAGTTACTTCTTAGCCAAGAAGTCTTGCCTAATGAACCTGCAAATTACAAATAATATGCAACCTGAAGACTGTTGACATTGCAGAACTGAACGTCTGGCCAGAGATATCTTGAAGGACATGGGTGGCCACCATATCGTTGCTCTGTGTGTGCTCAAAGGGGGCTACAAGTTTTTTGCTGACCTACTAGATTACATCAAAGCCCTCAATCGCAACAGCGATCGTTCCATTCCGATGACAGTGGACTTCATCCGCCTCAAGAGTTACCAAGTACGGTTAATGATCATTCATCCTCCTTATTGAATGTAGATTCAACCAGGCCCGTCTGTTACTTACTCTCTTTTGTTTATTGACAACATGAATGAAATTTGACCCTTTGCAATACACACTTGTTTCAAAGTTGAGTGTTGATGTTACTTAAGCAACTAGAACACATACATGTCTTGACTGAACTCTGCTTTCCCCTTTTTCAAATATTACAGAACGACCAATCTACAGGTGACATCAAAGTGATTGGCGGCGATGATCTGTCCACGCTCACAGGAAAGGCAAGCATCTTCCTGTGAATAAAAATAATCCTCACTACATTTACATTTACATTTATTCATTTAGCTGACGCTTTTATCCAAAGCGACTTACAATTGCTAATTATGTCAGAGGTCGCACGCCTCTGGAGCAACTAGGGGTTAAGTGTCTTGCTCAGGGACACATTGGTGTCTCACAGTGGATTCGAACCCGGGTCTCTCACACCAAAGGCATGTGTCTTATCCATTGCGCCACACCACCCACTATTTCAAGATGATCGGTATGATAATGTCTAAAATCTTATCCTGTGACGTTTCTCTATACCAGGAAAACATTTTGAACTCAGTTTGTAAAAACAAAAATTTAAGTACATCACTGTCAACGTTTTATTTGTTACGTTTCTAAATTAATTTCCACAGATGCTGTCCATAAAATACATAAATTCCTTTATTCAGCAAGGATGCATTAAATTGATCAAGTGACATTTATAATATTACAGAAGATGTTTCCTCAAAAACATTAAGCAGCAAAACTGTTTTCAACACTTATAATTATAAGAAATGTTTCTTGAGCACTTAATCAGCATGAATTATTTCTGAAGGATCATGTGACACTGAAGATTGGAGAAGTGATACTGGAAATTCAGCTTTGCCATAACAGGAATAAATGACATTTTAAAACATATTTATATACATTTTGTTATTTAAAATTGTAATTATTTTTCACAATATTACTGTATTTTGATGAAGGAAATGCAGCCTTGGTGATCATAAGTGTATGATCAATAAACAAAAAATGCATGAGTTACAGTCAGTGGGTGATGAAATATTGTTTTTGCAGTCTTAAACATCCAAATTAAAACTCTTTCTTCTTTTTCTCTTGACATTCTTTTTGACACCAAAAGAACGTCTTGATTGTTGAGGTATTTATTTTCTTCTTTTTTTTTAAACATATATATTTAAATAGCTTGTATTATCTAGCAAATGTTGAAAGTGTTTGTGTAATCTTTACTCCGTTCATCAGGACATCATTGATACTGGGAAGACGATGAAGACCCTGCTCGAACTTCTCAAGCAGTTTAATCCAAAAATGGTCAAAGTGGCCAGGTACACATGACTATAATGAATAAAAATGCAATGAGCCTCTGATTGTTTGTCTTGTAGGTATGGATCTTGTTCACAGCAGCGCCATCTTTGATTTTTAATGGGAATGAAAGCAAGCTGTGAGGGATAGTCATACATCTCCTCAGTGGGTTGTACTATTATTTTATGTGTTTTTGGATTGTTTTTCTGATGATACACTGCAAAAAAAATCTTTCCAAGAGTTTTCAGTAGACAAAAACATGAGCTGTGGAAAATTATAAGTGGTCCAGGAGCTTTACACAGCGGATGCCATTGAAAACACGGTTAAGTCTATCCTTCACAGCCTCGCTTTCTTACCTGTCATGGTGCTGCTCTGAATAATATCTATTGAAGCAGTCTTATATTGCTAAGCTCTGTGTAGTAACTCCCTTGTCTATTATTGATCACAAGTCCAACAAATGCCAGATACTACTACCTACTTTTGAGTTTATAAGCTTTACGGTCTCATATACTAAACATATTTCCATCATTCGTTATCTTTGCAGTTTGCTGGTGAAGAGGACACCAAGGAGTGTTGGCTACAGACCAGACTGTGAGTGGATTACTGAAAAAGCTTTCCAGACTTTTTTGGCATGCAATTCTAAATGGCTTTGATATAGTTTGGATTCATTTCACTTCTCACAAGTCATGTTTATATGTGAATACATGGTGTTTATTTCTTAGGGTTGCACAAACAGCCTCAAAAGACTAAAACTCAATTATTTTGACCACTGAAATTCCTCCTATTGATCCTTTAAAGGGATAGTTCACCCAAAAAGGAAAATTCTGTCATTTACTCACCCTCAAGTCGTTCCAAACCTGTATGAGTTTCTTTCCTCTGTTGAACACAAAAGAAGATATTATGAAAAATGTTGGTAACCAAACAGGCTCAAGGCCCCATTAGCCGCGTTTCCACTGTCGGGCCAGGGCCGTGCCGTGCTAGTGCGTGCCAGGGCCAGTCGCGTTTCCACTGTCACTTCCGGGGCTTGATCGGGGCTTACTCGGGGCCAACGGCCAGGATTTCTGGCCCGTCGAATACCTTGGGCCAAAGCGGGCCAGCTCGGGCTAGAGGAGTGGTTACCAACAGAGGAGGAGTTTACCGTTGGGAGACGGCAGCGCCGGATGATTCTGTCAGCATTTAAGACTTAAAAATAAAATAATTTAAATCGCGTTCATGTTTGAATGCCTTCTGTTTGTGATGCAAAAGACTATGCGCGCTAGCCGTTACCATAGTAAACATAGTAAACGCTTGAAGATACACATAGTAAAAAAAAAACCATAGCGAATGCTTGAAGAAATCAGACCAATCTTAAAGGCTATCACAGTCATGTTTTTATTTGATCTGTCATAGCCTACGTCTCGTCTCTTTAAACCGGACTATCAAAAAATAAAGTAACTTTTTTTTTCGGGAGCTTCCTCTGTTTCTCTGACTGAAAATATCTGTATGGGAGTCGAGAGAGTGCTAAAGCTCCTCAGGTCGTATGGCATATATTTGTAGAAATTATAATTTTTTCTAAATGTGATGGATTATGTCCTGTAACTAAGTTACCAGATAAAGAAACAGACGCGACTGAAAAAGTAAGTGTGCATGTCCTCTTTCTTTTGTGAAATAGACCTAACGGTAATTTATTTCTGAGTGACTAATGTGCAATTTTTACATAAATTAATTCATTATGATCAATGTATCACTTTTTATTGTAAACCTGTGGTAAAACATCGATGCTTGGGTTTTAAATATTCAAGTAGCTGCTAAACAAACAAACAAAAAAAAGCTAGCAAACGGCCGCTTTTATCGTGTTTGTTTTCAACGCTGTTTCCAGTGATATCTGATTAGTTTTCTGATAAAACTTCCATTTGTTGGTGAAATGATGGGTTAGTGTGACGTTGTCCCAGAGAGGCGTGTTACGGGCGTGTTTTAGTGAAGCGCTGTGGAGCTTCTGGCCCGACAGTGGAAACGCATGCCCGGTGCTATTGGCCCGAGGCTATTAGCCCGGCACGGCCCGTTTAAAGCCCTGGCCCGGCCCTGGCCCGACAGTGGAAACGCGGCTATTGACTCCCATAGTAATACTATGGAAGTCAATGGGTCCATAAACTGTTTGGTTACCAACATTTTTCAAAATATCTTCTTTTGTGTTCAACAGAGGAAAGAAACTCATACAGGTTTGGATCGACTTGAGGGTGAGTGAATGATGACAGAATGTTTTATTTTTGGGTGAATTATCCCTTTAAGGCCATTACAGTGCAATGCTGTCTGTTGACCACAAGGTTGCACACTTTTCTGCATTGAAGTACAAGTTGCCAATTCAACAAACTTTTTCATTAACCTCCAGTTTCTTTTCCCCCCCTTTATCCTCTAGTTGTAGGTTTTGAGGTCCCTGACAAATTTGTGGTTGGATATGCACTTGACTACAATGAGTACTTTAGGGATTTAAATGTAAGTACCTTAAAAAATCTAAAAACCAGATTTTTGGAGTATGTTTTACAAGAAAATACTATTTTAGTCTTTCTACATTAAACTTGCATGCTTAATTCAATGCGTTACTTGCCGTTGCTTTCTAATTGAACATTGTTTCTACACCATTTTTAGTCGGTTTAGCAATAATTTAGAATATCTTTATAATTTAAATTGCAAATAGTTGCCCATTATAACACACATCTGTTTGATTTGCGCTGCAATTCCTGCTAACTACTTCTCTCATTTTGACTTGCAGCACATCTGTGTCATCAGTGAAACAGGAAAGGAGAAGTACAAAGCATGAGAAGCCCGTGACTTCCCTCTTTAACTGTGTATCATTTGGGTCTTTTTTTAAATATGGTTTTCATTTTATATCCATTTTGTATTTTTTTTTTAGTAGCGCAGCTCACCGCAGGTTAGCAGGTCCTGCACTCAGGGTCTCTGGTGAGGTGTGTGCTGTCAATGCACCTTACATTTACTTTAGCTTATACTGGCAGCCCCACACACATTATCAACCACAAACACTTGCAGTTCAGTCTCTGAGAATAGAGGTCCTTTAGACTGCTGCTCTTAGTTACAATGGGGGTTTTAAACAACCATTTGTGTAAGGATTCCCTTTAATTTATTATAATGACTTGTACAAGTTATTATAGGTAGATGTTTATGTTTAAAGACTAGATAGATTAAAAAGAATATTGATTTGCTATTCAATAATGAACATGCATTTGATTTGCTCCGATGGCAAAAGGAGAACATTCATGTTTTCCAAAGACTTTGCTGTGTAAAACTGTAATGATAAAAAATTAGTATTTAGACTGCATAAAATGAATGCTTTTACATGTGAATGTACTTTAGAATCAGGGCAACCTGATTTTTCAATCACATTTTAAATCTATTGACATTTTAAAGCCAA
Source organism: Rutilus rutilus (assembly GCF_951802725.1). NCBI lineage: Eukaryota > Metazoa > Chordata > Actinopteri > Cypriniformes > Leuciscidae > Rutilus > Rutilus rutilus. Next base: position 19,276,570 of record NC_140219.1, on the reverse strand, counting down.
ATATCACCACCTTGTTTTTATTTGTAATTGTTTAATTTTGCAAGATATTATCAAGATATTTTTGTCTACTTACTTTTGTCTTGCCTCCTAATTATAATAATGGGATTAAAATGAAATGTGGAAAAAAATCTTATGGTGCCTTAGATGGTAAATTTGTACGGCCAGTTATGCTACCATATGAATACAGTGTAAAAATGAAATGAAACTGATGAAAAGTTGTTCAGCCACCTGTCAATCTTAAACTTTCTGAATAAATTATTCAGAGTTTTGAGTGTTCTCCTAACTTTCCTTATCTCGCCAACATTGTTGAACAGGTCACATTATAATATAGCACACTGTTGTTTCAGGAATAACTAAGTAGCATAAAATAATATTAAAATGGTGTTCCATCGTGTTCTAGTTAATACCAGCGCAGGCCTATTCCCTACTTTCCCTTTTGTTCTGGTCAAAACTCCATTTTAACATTTACATTTATGCCTTTACCAGATGCTTTTATCCAAAGCATCTTTCCACAGAGGAACATAAGCAATTCGTCATAGAGCCAACAGTATTCATAGTATACGATGCAAGGTTAATAAGAAAACTAGATTAAGAAACAAAAGCAGATATTACAGCAGATCACAAAAATCTAGACTACA
>NC_140219.1:18961893-19275732 GCF_951802725.1 Rutilus rutilus | reverse complement strand
TTTTGGAGCAGCCAACTTGTTCTCTCAACAAACAAAGTTTCTGGTTTTAATGGAGTATATTCTAATAAAACCCATATAATCTTATAATTCAACCTCGTAATTGTTTCCATCAAACGTTTGGTACTGGCTTAATCAACCATTATTGTCTCCTTCCTGCTTATTTGTTCTGTGAGCTCTTGATTATTCTAAACCTTAAAACAAATAACTCTCTTCCTAGTAGTTTTATTATTTTAATAGAGGTGATTTATTTCTACAAAAGTCAGCTGAAGTTACCATCACCTGACCTGCGTAATGACCTTGCAGTCGCCTGGCTGAATATCTTGTGTCTCTCATTAAAGAAGAGAAAAGAAACACTGTCTGCTGCCAGACAAAGGCCTTGCAGTGAGCTGTAAAGAAACATGTGACTCTGGTGTTGCTCATTCCTGGTGTGTTCTGTGTAAAGCTATTTTATGCTAAATTGGATTTAGGGTGGAGAGAGTGTGTCGTCACGGTGAAGTGTAATGTGTAGGGCATGTTTTGACAGAAGTCTAAGTCATGTAGAAAAGAATGAAGTAAAACCTTGGTAAAACTTAATGTCCTTTGTCTTTACCTTTATCTTAAATTAAAGGAAATTATTTTTTAGGATTTTTTTCTCGACAACTCCATGTTATTCCATCTGTGGAATAACATGATTAGGCCTTTGTTAAATTAGGGCATTTAAGTAGCTTTTATTAATGTGCATTAGAAAAATTAATTGAGACTATTGAGACAAAACAATGGCACTGACATATTTTAAGATTTGTCAGTGCGAGTTGCTTTCAGACAAAACAGCTCAAACATGCATAGTCTGGGATTAGTTTAAGCCTTGTCTGTGAAACCAGGGGTAAAAGTTAATTCTCTTGTTTATTTTCTGTATTTTGATGACATTCAAGAAAGTATAAGTAACTATTTTTCTCAGAAGCATAAAATCTCTGAGAAATCCACTATAAACCTCTACAAAGGAGAAACGATGTTGGTAGTAATGGCTATTTTGGTAGTGGGGGTACACAAACAATACACCAAAGCCAACAGTGATGCACTGAGGGGCAAGTATGGTTGAGGGGTCAAGTCACTGCAATTTATTATTTTAAAAAGCCAAAGGCTATTTTGAAGCATTCTAGCTATAGCCTAGTAAACAGAATTTGGCTGACAAGCTGAAAGTAGTAGACTTTATACACTGCAGTTAATGGCATATTTACTATAGAATTGTACATTTCAAATATCCAATATGTTACATATTCATAATGTTAAACTGTGATATATAAGTATTTCACAAAATCTAAAGTATCTCTCTTAATTAAAAAAAAGGTTTTTTTAAAGCAACAAAGAGAATGCGCATGCGTTCAACGGCGTGCGCAGGGAAACGTCTCCAGGAAATGTGATTTCATTGGCTGTTTACCCGAACGGTTGCCATTCAAAAAGGCACGCCGGTGGCCATCAAGTTTCGGATTGGTTCACGATGCCGTCGGTCAGTCCGGTAGGAACAGAAGGGGCGGGACTCTTATCTGAGCTGTGGGTACACTGCGGCGTCCAGAAAATAGATAAACAGCATGCTAACCTATGATTGACGCAACTAAGTTACAAACTTATTCAACTAGATACTGACACGCCAAATTGTCAAACAGAAGTTGTCAGAGAGGAGCCGCGCGTTTGCCCAGCAACCCATCACGGACAGCAAGCTAGTTAGCAACGTGATGATGGCCAGCTGAACACTGTTGTGCATTCAACTTTTGGTATTATTGCGCTCACTGTTTAATGACTTAACCTTCATGCTTTCAATGTTGCTTTCTCATCATCCTTTCCACATGCACTCCAAAACTTGACTGGAGCTGTTTAGATTGGTTCTTGTCCGCCATCAAGCTAAGCTAACAGCACAGGAATAGTGTGCATGGGCCAAACCCCTTTCACATTAGCTCGCAGCTAACCAGCCGCTGGATCTACAAGTTTGGACCAGAACGTGGAGAGTTTTCTAGGAAGATACTCGGTGCACGTCGAACAAGCAGAATGTTGGTTTGCAGAAACCCACGGATCATTTCCTTAGACATTGATCGAGATCTACATTGACCCTAACAAGCGACACAAACCCCAATCTTTCTAAATTGGCTGTAAAATGCACATAGTAAACTGAGGCCTTGATCCGCTTTGTCCGTTTCAACGATGTAGCTTTGCAACCTATGTGCTTTTTTGTGGCATACGTACAAGGACAATAACGATGAACAATCAAGGAACCATGTCGCAAGAGAAGATGGAGCTGGACCTGGACATCCCATCGTCACTTGTTCAGAGTGATGGCCACTTGAGACGATCTAACAGCGAACCCATGATAAACGGCCTAAGGTGAGGATTGATTACAGTTCTCGTTGTGTTTAGAGCAGTTACTGTCTTATGTTGGTATGTTATGTTCATCTGGACCTTATGAACATTTCGGAAGTTTCTCTCAACCTGGTGAGGGTTGACCATGCTGAAAGATCCAGGTTAAGCTAGTCGCAGACTGGTTTTTAATTAGTCCAAACTGGCCAAGCTGGTTTTTGAAACCTGGTAGCTGGAAACCACAACGGGTTAAGATGGGTTTGCGAACAGGGATGCACATAATTTTGGGGCATTATGGGTGAGTTCTCACAGTTAAGTTAGTTAGACCTTTGTCCACCAATGTGAAAATTCTCATTTGGCTTCACATATAAACAATTACACAAAGTAAAAGTTATTCTCACAAAGAGTTGCTTACCCTTTTTTTAATGGAGTAAATATACCCCATTTTTAAGAAATATCGGCACCGTATAATTTCCAGATTGAAATGCATAAAATGCTTTTGAGAGATGCCACGCATGGCTGTTGTGGGTGCTCTCTCACTGGTATAGAGTAAAGACATGCATCCATGCTAGATGAACATACTTTGAGTCATCAGGGCTGCCAGTCTCTCAAGAGAAGACTGTTGGTGGTATAAAACTCACACATTAGTTTTGCGATTAGTTTTAAAGTTGGCATGAAATACATTTACAGTCTATATAAATGCATAATTTAGATCTTAGCAATTCATTTGTGCGTGACATGATATCAGTAAAGTTTATGGAATATTGCAGATTTATTATTATTTTTAATAATAATTAATGTGCCCTCGTCATCCTAATCCGAAATAACTTCTCCCTCTTGCAGCATCTTCTCTTCTCCAATGATGTTTTTACTGGCTCGAGGACAACCTGTCACTCACATGACATCACCGCAATAAACCACAATGATCCAATCAGTTCCCAATGGACAAAATGTCCCACCCGACTTTTTTTTTTTTTTTTTTGAGAAGCTTGTTTCACTCGGATGTGTCTTAACGGGGAAGAAAGAATGCAATTTCCTTTTCATGCTGACTTTGCTTAAACATTACAAGGTTAAAACATTTTCAATGTCATAATTAGACCTTCCAGTGAAACAACTGACTTTTATTTTCTGGTGACCTATGTAGGACTCCTCCAATCATTTAGTGCGTCTAAACTCCGCCCCCCCGCATTCATCTGCATCTATTTTTGAGTGCAGCGCTCGCATCTCTATCCAGTCAACAACTGATGCATAGAACCAAGTCTCTGCCCTACATTTTCTTGATATTACCCTGAAGTACATTACAATATGAAAGAAAAGCTCTTTCATTACTTCAATTTCATTGTGCCTTCAATGTTTAAATATAATTTTTTTTAGTACATGAAAAGTTGAAAGTTCTTTCTCTCTTTCTCCAGTGATGCTTCACAGGTGTTCCAGAGAGAGGTTCTCCGCAGCAGAAGAAACAGTACTACTGTTGTTCGACCTAATGTGGTACGTAGCAAGGTTCAGAATGCTGTGAATTAATGTTTTGTTTAATGCAATTTGCGTATTGGTGTTTTATGCTTTTTAGGTTCCATCTTCACCAGTACGTGTTCCTAGCACAAGACTACAGAGAATCAAACAGGTACAAAGTTTGCATCAACATTCCATGAAATATGATTTGAACATATTTCATAGTCTATGGTCTTAATAGCATGTCAGACTCACCACTTTTATGTGCGCATATGGGAGTGTGTGTCTTGAAGTACATGCTAAAATTAGTTTTGAGTTTTCGCAAACCACCAGTCTTTCTGAATTAGACTGGTTGGTAGTACCGCACTCCAACATATAGTTTTATAGATGTGTAGAAAGTCACAGTGATATTTAGTAGAAGTGATATTTAGTAGAGTCACAGTGATATTGTGGATGGTCACAGTTGGTGATATTTCCTCATATGGGGTTTCTTATATGCTTGCTTGTTTGTAGGAAGAGGGTGTTGATGTGATGAACCGTGAAACTGCCCATGAACGGTAAGAGCTCACATCTGCTGAACCCCCCAAGGCATTGGTTTATCAGTTGTTGACTGCAGGTTTTGTCTGTTTCCATAGTGTTCATGATCCTGTGTACAATCAAATAAGGCTTTTATTAAACTGCTCGCTCTGCTCATTGGTTGGAAGGGAAAATCGTCAGTGTTTAGTGACATCTCTCCTCATTCCTTCCCCTGTATTTATTTTCCTTTATAATGTCGATTTATCTAGAGAGGTGCAGGCAGCCATGCAGATGAGCCAGTCTTGGGAGGAGAGTCTTAGTCTGGTAAGTTTTTGTTATTTTATTTATAAAAAATATATATATATATATACACTACCCTTCAAAAGTTTGGGCTGGGTAAATTATTATTTTTTAACTTGTTTTTAAAGTCTCTGCACCAAGGCTGCATTTAATTTAAAAAAAGTAATATTTTAAACTCCCATTTTAATGTTTTCAAATGTAATTATATCCCTGTGATAGCTAAACTGAATTTTCAGCAGTCATTAATCTTAAGGACTTCAAACTATTAAACAGTAGTGTGTATAACAATACAAAGTAAAAAAAAAGTACGTAATTTAGGTTAAACATGAATCTACGCAAACAGTTATAACAATTTTGAGACTGCGTTATGCAGATAATATGCATGCAGTAGCAATGTTGCTACACTTCCTCTTTCCCTTACTGATGGGACTGTGGAAGGGAAAATGGAAGCATGCTAGAGAAAAGCTCATGGAGTCAACAGGGCCACCGGTCTCTCAAGATCAGACTGGATTGGTAGTATAAAACTCCAACACTGCATTAGTAACAAAGTGGTTAATTTGCAATAATACTGTCATGCTGTGTAAGTGTACTAAGTGATTTATATTGTTTTGATTCAATAGAGTGATAATGATCTTGAGAAATCTTCATCGTCATCTCCAAAGAGGATTGATTTTGTGCCCGTGTCTCCTGCTCCTTCACCCACCAGAGGGATTGGAAAGAAGGTATCATTTCTTTTCTTCTAAAAGATGCTAGTGTTTTAATTCAAGGCTTTATGCTTTGATTTACTTCTCTCCCTCTCCCTCTCCCTCCCAATGAGCAGCAGTGTTTCTCTCCATCTCTTCAAATTCTGGTGAGCAGTAACGGTCTGACGCCCAGCCCTGTTCCCAGCCCAACACGCCGCTTCAGGTGCGTTCTGCTTCAGTCAACCCGCTGATGTTAGGCATAATATTATAGAATAATTAAAGCCGAGTAGCTGATATCACTCATCAAAAAGTTTGCCCAGCAGGAGGAGTCAGAGCCCGATCAACTGCATCAGGCCCAGCATTATGGGCAACCTCAAACGCAAAGGTAAGGGAGCGTTCACAACACATTTGCTTTTGTATTGTCGTTAAACTTGGTGGGAAACCTATAAACCTCACTTTCTCTGTATGCTCAGGTGAAATGGAAACAGAAAGCCAACCCAAGAGACTCTTTCAGGGAACCACCAACATGCTGTCCACAGAGGTGTCCCACTTGCCTGAACTTAACACTTGGTGAGTTCTCTCATACCCCTTTTCCACCAAGGCAGAGCTGGTGCTGGTTCGGAGCCAGAGCCTAGTTTCAAATCGGTTCTTTGTTTTTCCACCGCCAAAGCACCAGCTCCGAACCAGTAAAACTGGTTCTTAAGTAGCACCAAATCATTGCAGGGTCTAGAACGGAGCCAAGAAAGAACCGCTTGCGTCAGAGGCTGGGGGCGGGGTTACCGTGGCCAACAAGACTGAAGAGAAACTTGTGACCGCCATTTTTAAATAGCAGCTAGTCGAGCTAATAGCAGCTCGATTATAATATCCGTCTATGTAAGTTACGGCGAGCTGCACGAACGCGTTGGATTCGCCGTGTTTGGATGCCGATTTATTTTCGCAAACCCATGAGCATCCATAGTAACGCAACGTCTATTATTGTTGATGCCTTGTTCGAGATGCATCGGAGCAGCGTGGACCGATCAGAGATTCGGGAGTGTTTGGAGATCATACGACTCCTTGTGCTTTTTGATCGCTTTCGCAGTGCTTTGATTTCATGTGCTGATCGTTCTGCGAGAAGCCGATGCATCTCGAACAAGTCTGGTGTGTTTGTGTTTGGCGCTGCCGCACGCGCGTTGCTGAGCAACATGATACGTATGCAGTGACGTAAGATATAGCTCTGTTGTGGCTCTCTGGCCGGTGGAAACGCAAACCGGTTCTTAGTAAGCTCGTCAGTCGAACCAACTCCGAACTGGCAATAGCTCTAGCTCTGAACCAGCACCCGGTTCTTGTTGGTGGAAAAGGGGTATCAGTTGGATTTTATTTTAATTGAGTATCTTTATATAACGAGTGTGTATTTGGGTGTTAGGTTGTGAACCAGGGTTTTTCCTGCATTGAAAGTATTTAAGCGGCCGCCAAAATGAATCCTTTGTCCTGCCAAAAAATTATTTGATCATGTAATATGACGCTGTTCTGCAGTATCGGTACCAGATAATAGCTCGCTGCTTAAACTCTCCCGTGAGTATTTGTGCAAGCGATCTGAAGAGTGTCAGGTTTCTATTTACGTGTTTTTGCAGCATTGAGCTTTGTAGCCAATTACAGACATGTAGAGTGTGAACGCAGTGGCCAGTCAGATGTGTTAATCAGAATCCACTCAAAACTGCAAAGTTTATCCAGTGCAAGTTCTGCATGCTTAAATCCTTTTATTTTAACCAACAAAGTATAAACGCTGTCAATATGAGATTCATTGCACAGCATTGACAGCTTCAGTGATTAAAATGCAGTGATCTTTGCTCTTTCTGTATATAACTTATTTAAAAAAAATTCTTGCTGCTAACACATTGCAAAGTTTCTGGATTGACTACCATATTTAAATGCTCGATTTGAATCGACTGACAGTAACTAGTGGTTGACTATTGTTTTTTTGATTGACGATATCTTAGAGAGCGGGGTGGTCGAGTGTGTGTAAAATTAGAAAACCAATCTTTAAAATAAACATACTTATACTTTAGATGGCACCTTCTTGAATTTGCAATCCTATTACAGTATTTTTCACAAATAAAGTAATTGTTTAAAAATATTAGCCTGGCTAACGTCAGACCTCGTCTCATTGAGACGTGGTCTGGGAACCACATGTTCATTTTCTCGTATTTGAGGCTTGGTTTACGAATGCCCAGAGCCGTTTATTGGGCGCTACGAATGTCTATCAAATGCGCCTGCACGTAGCTCATAGCCAATCGTTTCAATTATACCAGATGACGTATGTAGAGCGACAGAAATTCGACGAGGAAGAAGACCAAATAAACTTGCGTGCTAAACTACTTAGAACACTATCTAAGGTTGCATCGAAAGGTAACTTCGCGTCTGCTGCCATGTTGGATCCATAGATATAAACAAACTGCTTCGGTGTGTCGCATAGACGTCGTCATCGTCTTACTGCTCCCTCCCCGTTCTGTGATTGGTTCCCTTTTTGAGGGGAAAATCTGGTCCATGGTGTCCAGGCTGCCTAGCAGCGTGAATAAAATCACAAGGCAGCATGGGGAAACCCAGGCTATAAAAATATATGAATATGTGAATAAAGTTAACTGTGCACTCAGTACACTGTTACAATAGATGGATGGATAGAAAGTAACTAAAAATAACTTTTAAAACCTGAGTCTCTAGACCTGCACTTAAGTGCGTCTCATGTTTTAATCACAAAAACGCATCCTATGTTAATGACTGAACAGGGCATTCTTATTGCGCTGTTATATAAGCAGACCGTTTGCCTCGTACATTGTTTAACAGCATTAACAACAAGCCAAAGAGGGCAAGGTTTCAACTTAACTAAATGCATTTTAAACACTTGCATTATGTTCTTGCTCCGTCCATGCAATAAATGCACGTTCTTAAATGAGCGATGTTTTCTAGCTCATTTCAATTTGGTAGTAATCAAAAATAAAGTCAGGGTTGTGTATCAATATTTACAAGTAAATATTAAGATACATATTCACGAAAATACAACTCCTTGTAAATTACACCTTGATAGTAGGGCTGCAACAAACGATTATTTTGATAATCGATTAATCTAACGATTATTAGAACGATTAATCGACTATTCATCGATTATTTCGCCGACTAATCAGTACGTTTGGAACGATTATTCAGCCTTTTCAATTAGTTAAAACATGGAGTTATACATATTCTAACTATAATATAAAAAAAGAAAATCACTTCAGCTTTTGAAATGGTTGTTTTAATGAACTTTGAGCAACTAAACAGGTCATTCTCTTTAAGTTTTCAGATTTCTGTCCAACTCAAATCACACAGAAATGCTCTCTAAGCATTGTTTAAATATTCTGTTCTCTTTCAATAGAAAAAAATAAACAAAAAAAGTATCAGCTGCATTACAGACACACTTAAACTGCAAACAATTATTATAAGAATTTTTTTTTTTTTTTTATTGATATGACAATTGAGCTGAGCTGACAGAGACATTCTCATTCACCTTTTAATTTACAGTATAAAAAATTAACTGACATGATATTCTTCATAACATCTCCTTTTGTAAGTCTTCATGAATATGTAACAAAATACAGGCAAGGGATAAGACTGTAATAACGTTACCTAATAGAGCTACAATAATAAAAACAGCCCCGACTCCTAAGCTCGATCAAGCTTTATTCTATGCAAAAATGAATCATCACATTACTGTAATTATATTATTATTGTTAATATTATTGCTATTATTAGTAGTATTGCATTCTCTAAAAAGAGATTTACTGCTAGTTATTTAGCTTCAGCTGGAGAATATTCACCTCTCACCGGATCGTCTCGTGCCGGGTTTTTCCTCTTTAAGTGTTTTAACATGCATGTTGTGCTCCCGTGAAAAGCAAGTTCCGCCTTGCATGTATTGCATACGACAGCATTCTTGGTTTGCAGTTTTGTGAAACTTTACACACCTTACTAGTTCGGATTCGTTTGCACTCCGTCATAATTCGCGCTGTGTTTTCTTCTACCGCAATAGCATTTGTAACGGCTGCATTACACTCTAGCGCTACAGCGCCGTAGCGGTCAAATCGCGATATTGCAGGCCCTTACATTAGGTCACGTGGGATCAAACGACTACTCGACAACAAAGATATTTGTCGACAATTTTTTATTGTCGACGTTGTCGACAATGTCGACTAATCGTTTCAGCCCTACTTGATAGCACGCAAACATTTCTGCCTGTTTTCGTGTGTTTGTCAGCCTATGCATTTCTGTTACAGACTGAAGCGCGTGAGTAGCCTAAAACGCGCCGTGCCGTTATTTTCAGTTAAAGGCAGGGTAGGCAGGATTTTTCTAACTCTTTCCCAAATTTAATTAATTTGTCTTTATATACCAATACATAATTAAGTACTCTGAAAAAGAGTATAAAAATCGAGTGTCTGTAGTCCTCGCAGGACTGCAATAAACACAGCTACTTATTCCATTCACTCCACCCCCTCCCTTCTGGGCTCCTTCCAAAGCCACGCCCCCAAAACACATGAACGCGTGATGCCGACCGCTCAGCTGGAGGACGCGTTTGCCAGCGCCGAGAGGAGTGCAGTGCATGTAGGGACATGTCAGAATCACATGTAATAAAATACCTAACTTTATTATTATGAATATAAACAACTAACATGGCTGTTAGTACTCACTATCAAGCTAGCATATCGATACTGGTAACGTTTAAAATGCATTGAGTTTGATTCGGTAACGAGCTAGTAACATAAGGCAAAGCTAAAAACAGGTTGCATTGATACACGTTTTCCCATTACCATCAGTTACACTGTGATGAAGGTGAATTTCGTGTAAGATTCATAACATACGGTGTTTTGCATGTAAGAGCTTCCACGATGAAAGCACTGTTGGCTCTGATGACTAATGTTACACTCCAGAGACAAGTAGCCTACCTTTCTACCTTACTAGTTCCTTTTTTTGCCTTGTTTGCCTTCGCTGTCTGTATATGCAGGTACTGGGAATTTTGACTGCTCTTTCTCTGCCATAATTGTGATTCTTCCTAGCTTCCGTGCCTCTTCCCCTCCTCGAGTCAAACGGGTGCGCGCATGTGGGCAGCTCCTGTAGCAGCAGTGGCGCTAGCCATGGTAGCGAGGGAGAGTGACAGTCGCCCAGCCAATCATTTAATTCGTTCCGAATGGAAATAAGTAGCTGTTTATTGCGCCCTTTTTATACTCTCTTTTTCAGAGTACTTACATTTTAAAGGGTTAGTTCACCCAAAAATGAAAATTCTGTTAGTAATTACTCACCCTCATGTTGTTCCAACCTCGTAAGACCTTTGTTCATCTTCGGAACACAAATTAAGATATTTTTGATTAAATCTGAGTGCTGTCTCACTCCTCCATAGGCTTCTAAGACACTATAACTTGCTGGCCCAGAAAATGTATTAAAGACATCGTTAATATAGTCCAAGTGACTCCAGTGGCTCAATCTTAAGTTTATAAAGCGACGAGAATACTTTTTGTGCGCAAAAACAAACAAAAATAACGACTTTATTCCACTTTTCATTTCGTTCTCTCTGGGCCTCGAGTGAGTTCACGTAGTGTTTAACCCTTTCGCACGTACGATCACACCGGTGTGATCAGTCTAGGCTGGTCCCTGGAGCGTACGATCACACCAGTGTGATTAGAACGGTCATTGCATGACGTGATCAACTGCTAAATTCAAATGTGCTTTCCCGTGTTGGCTGGCGCTGAGCCAGAGACAGGCGCGCTCAGAGCTGTCATATATCACAACTTTTCAGTGTTTTCAACCACATAATGTTTATTTAAGGTTTCAGACATATAAGTACTAAAAAAAACAATACATTTAGAGTTTGTAAAATACACACTGATGTCAAAGGAAGAAGCAATAATCCTTTCCATTATAATTAGACACATTTTATTCATATCAGATACACATTGTGTAAGTAACTTTAAAGTTTACTCTATTCTTCTCCCAGTTCACCAGCAACTTTTACGTATTTCGGGAGAAGTGGATGAATTCACGTGTTGTAAATCCAACAGATCCGATTCTCTGAACTGCGTCTGCGGCACAAACTAAGATGGCGGCGCCCATCGCGCATACAGCTCAACTAACGCGATCGTTATAAAGGCGTTTAAACAACAAAACACTTCCACTTGAATATATTTGACAATCGGAATATCAGATATTTCATGCCATATCCAACAAATTTGTGAACATTTTGAATAAAAAAGGAAAAATGACATAAAAGCAGATCATCATTCATTCAGCTCTGTTGTTGCTGCGGTGTGTCACGTGACAAGCAATGACATGTCACCATGGAAACCATAAAGTGACACATTCTAAATAACGGTCGCCTTGAAAAACTCACGCTGGGGGGTCAGCCAGAATATTTTAAACTTACGTGTGAAAGGGTTAAGCGTAGCGCGTCTGTGTTGCACTGTGGTGACGTGCACAGACGCGCTACGCTTAAACACTACGTGAAAAGACTTGAGGCCCAGAGAGAAGGAAATGAAAAGTGGAATAAAGTTGTTATTTTTGTTTGTTTTTGCGCACAAAAAGTATTCTTGTCACTTGATATACTTAAGATTGATACTCGCATTATATTGTTTTATATATATATATATATATATATATATATATATATATATATATATATATATATATATATATATATTATTTATTTTTATTACAGCCCTAGTAGTATATTTGGATTCATTACTAGTTTTTTAGAAGTATGGATGTAACAATACCATCTCTGCTTTCTAGCTCTTTCTTCTCTCCTTCAATTGAAATGCACACTGCGGTGTCAATTCACTGAAGTATATTGTCCGTTGCGCTGCGTATTTCAGAGCACAGCACACATTATCCAGTGTTTTTAGTGTCTCATAGTGGCTTGGTTCACAGTAAATGCTTTGAACTCCATCCTTGCATTTGTAAATGCAACTGGTATCAGTTAGGGTTGGGAGAAAAAAAAAAGTTTGCATCGATTCTCTCTCTCTCCAACGATTCTTGATCGGTTCTGAGAATTTTATAATCTATTCTGAGCTTCGTTTTTAACTGCAGGTGCACGCTTTGATTGTTACGCTTGCAATGTGCCGTCTCGCCCACCGGTCCTCCCGTTACAAATGCTCTATGAAAGCATAATTTGTTGTTTGGAATGCAGTGGTGTTATATATTAAAAATATGAAACTCATTGACAAAAGGCTGCTTTCAATTTCAAAGGCTCACGTGTACTTGGTGAAAAGTGCTCGTGCATGCGTCTGTGCGACTCCAAGTGGTTAAATGTACTTTCATCTCATGCTTTTATGACTTGAAATGAATGTAAACAGTCAGTTATCTCTTAGGGATTAGACGGGACAAAGACATCTTGTATTTCAAAAGACATCTGTGCATTCGTGTGAATGCAGCTTATTAGATCTCCCGCTGTCTATGTCATCAGTAATCAAAACAGTAAAGCTTGAGAGGGGAAAAAAAATAAATCACTCACAGCTCTTGAATGGAAAATCTTCAGATTTTCTTAAATACTGAAAGCATTCATTGTTTATTGCTTGTAATGTTTCTTTGTTCCTCATTTAGGCTACTACTTACTATACCAGTTCACATTGCACTTCAGATGACTACAGCTTTTCCTTAGATTTGTAATAAGTGTTTGTAAAGCTGTGGTCACAGAAACCTAAAGGTCTCCCCCCTACACTTTTCAGCCAAAAAGCTTGAGGGTTTAATAGTAATGTTTCTAAGTATAATAGTTGAATAACAATAATAGTAAGTTGAAGAGAAAGTAAGTGCAATTTAGATACTGTTCAATTTTTATGCCCTTTATGCTGTGGCAATTTTTCCCAGTGGTATTGAAGATTCTTATTTTAAGGTTTTGTGTCAGTTAGAACTTCCAGTGTTGTGACAAGACTATTGTTTACTATGTCAACTAAATGACAAGCATTAGTTTAATTTCTTTAACACAGTCTGTTTTTGGAAATTTGAATTTACTTAAAGGGTTAGTTCCCAAAAATGAAAATTGTCAGTAATTACTCAACCTCCTGTTGTTCCAACCCTGTAAGACTTTATTTCATCTTAGGAACACAAATTAAGATATTTTTGATGAAATCCATAGGCTTCTATGGGATCGAAACTTGCTGGCCCAGAAAAGTTAGTAAAGGCATGGTTAAAATAGTCCAAATGACACACGTAGGCTCACGCATCACACACACGACCAGTGTCGGCCAATAGTGAGCCTACGTGGTGACGTACAACACAGAAGCGCTGCGCTGTTACACTACGTGAATTCACTCAGGACCACACAGAAGAAAATGAATAGTTGAATAGACGTTATTTTTGGGGGGTTTTGCGCACAAAGTATTCTTGTCGCTTGATAAACTTGTGGTTGAGCCACTGTAGTCACTTGGACTATTTTGACGATGTCTTTACTAACTTTTCTGGGCCGGCAAGTTTCGATCCCATAGAAACCTATGAATTTCATCAAAAATATCTTAATTTGTCTTCCGAAGATGAACTAAAGTCTTACTGGGTTGGAACAACATTTGGGTGAGTAATTACTGACAGAATTTTCATTCTGAAACTAACCCTTTAAAATATTGTAAAATAGTATTAAGTCTGCGTTGTATTGTTTCTATTGCTAATTTTACATTAAAATTATATATTGAAATTAGGGATGTCCCGATACCACTTTTTCACTTCCGATACGATACCGATGCCGCAGCTTTGGCTATTTGCAGATACCGATATCAATCTGTTTTTATTTTATTCTTGAACTAATACTACTAATAATAAAATGTATGGAAGCACTTTGCTCAATTAGCCACATAAAAACATCTCACTCAAATGGAGAACAAATACTTCTCCAGTGTATAGTCCACAACAACAGTTGATAATGAAAGACTGCCACCCTTTATTCAAAAGACCTTGAGATATGTTTGGTAATTGTACCTGAATGAATTTAAAATTAATTTGCTATATTTCAGATCAATATATTTGTTTCCTTAACATTTTTTTTAATTAACTTTAACGTTATTCTCATCTGAATTATACATTTATTTCTGTATAAAATAATACTACCATTAAAAACACATTTGATTTTCTTTAATCAATGTAGAATGTGTAACTTCAAAATAAACAGATTAGTGCTCTGTTTTAGGACAAGAAATGAAAACCAATGCAATATGATGAATGTCCAAAAGATGAGAGAATTTTTGCTTTTAAACAGCTTTATTTCTTTTTTTGGTTGGTTGGGTGACAGTTGTAGGTTACAGTTTGACAAAAGCACAATGTTGTGTTTTACACAAGTAGGCTAAACACTTTTTGCAGTTTTAATGTCCTGTATGAACAAAATGACGGAGTATGTTTTTGTTTCCACTGTTCGATCGCAACACACACACACACACACACACACACACACACACACACACACACACACACACACACACACACACACACACACACACACACACACACACACACACCATTGCAATCTTGACATCGCAGCCTGTTCATTTTGCTGCATTCACACCAAACGCGAATAGAGCGTCTAGTTCGATGCTTGAACAGTTTGAATCCATTCGCGCGTCCAAAGCGAATAGGATGCGCCGCGTGTGTATAATGATAAAGTGAGCGTTTGAAGCGAAATAGACGTGCGTTCAGAGCTAAGGCGGGGCTACAGATTAGGTGTCCCTAAAGAACCCGCATGTCTATGCGCGTATCTAACAGTAGTTCCGCATTACATTAATTAGCCTAATGTGCAAGCGAGTTTTATTTATTTTTATACTGTGTATTCTCCATGTAAATTCATGCACCGAACCGTGACACACGTACCGAACGTACGTTAAATACGAATACATGTACCGTTCCACCCCTAATAGGTATGGGATCATGTTTTTTTTTTCTCCCCTCCGATATCCGATCTAGCGTTCTGGGCCAGTATCGGCACGATACCGATGATGTGGATCGGGACATCCCTAATTGAAATTTGTCAAGTGTCAACTACTGTTAACCCCATCAGTGCTAAAATCAATGTTCTTTAACATTCTCACAGGAGTAATTTCAGACATTTACGTTTAGTCTTTTCGTTTTCTGCTCAGTCTATTCACAAATATTATTGTGGCTTAACTTTGCACAGAAGTGCCTGGTATACAATTAATAGTAAATGTAAATTGTAAATGTTGTGAATGGATTCCAGCTCTGAATAATGGGCCGTCTGTAACACGCTCCATATCTGTGTTTCTCCACCAGTCTGTCTCCTGATCTTCTGGATGGGAGTCTCAGTAGCGTCGGCTCCTCCTCAGATTCGCCCGCGAAGATGGAAGGAGTGTCGCCCTCCTCCAGTAACTCTCCCCGCACACCCCTTCAGGACCTTTCCCCCAAGTGATCCGCCGAGCATCACCGACATCAGAGAAGGATTGGGGCTGCTTTTCTTCCACTCATTCTTTATTTTTCAATGCCTTCCCAACATGGCTTCTGTTCTTTTCCTGAATTGTCCTGTTACATTTAAAGGAAAGTGGCCCAGGAGTGTATTCGGTATGGGACAGACCCTAATGGCATGGAGAGACTGTGGATGCTTTTTGCATCAGCTGCTATAAATGGATGTGAGACGTGGTGTATAGATCTGCATCAAAGCGAACAACGTCACAGAGGAGGATCTTGGATTCTTTTTCTTTTCTTTTTTTTTTTGGTCCCTCAATTTGGCAATTATCTTTTTGATAAGGCTTTTGAAAAGAAAACCGCTGTAAAAAGAACAACTACAGGCGCGTTCTTTGATTTACAATCTTAGCTTGCCAACAGGTATTGTGTGTGAGAATTTAATTTATTTTTTGGCTTTTGTTTTATTTGTATGTAAGTATGTACATAAGATTTGTGGCAAAACATGCAGAGGCAAAAAGCTTGACCGGCAAACTGACAGCAGCCGCCTCTTCTGGAGTTTTAATAGCGGTGCAACTGCACTTTAAAGGGGTGGAATATCATTTTGGGCTTTGTTCTGAATCTGCATATTTAATTTTTCAGGAATTGCCTTTTCTTGATTTTCAAATAGGTGGAGGAAATGTATTTTTCAAAGAGCTTGGCACTTCGTTCTGTTAAAATGGTTTATGGTTGCTGTACACAACTAATGCAGAAGGGATTTAATATTGCATCTGTTAGTAACCACTAAATCCTTGATTTGAACACTAGAGAAACTAAAATGCCTGTTTCTCAACCTAAATATGTGCGTGCAACTGTTAATTTTCACAGCTTTCAGAGAATGGAGCAAAACATCCGGGCTGGGTTGAGTGATTTGTAATCAAGCAAGTGGAAGCATTTGGAGGAATGTTTAGTTTTTTTTTTCCAGCATTTTCAGAGGCTATTAACAGTGACCCATTTGGCAGTTTAATAGTTAAGCAGAAGTGCACAAAGATGAAATCCTCCCCGTAGAGAGTCATTTGTGGAATTAAATTTTTTAATGTAATCTACTGATACTGAAATGGTGTGCCATTTAAATTTGTATATAAGAGAAATTGTACAACTGTAGAAGTTATTCATTTGGGGTTTTAGTTACTTTAGGAAGTGGTATTTTCTTTTTGTAAATGTTTTCTAAATTTCATTGAAAGAATGCTTTATTTCCTCAAGCATGAGATAATGTATCATAAATTAATTGTGTGCAAGAAAGTGATTGTAAAATATTTTTCATTCAAGTGGATTGAAAGAGGGTTTTTTTTTTTTTTCACATAAGAAAAGATGAAACTGCAGTGTAAACTTTTTCTGAATGTCTTTGCAAACAAAAAGTGGGTCATGTAGATCCAGATTCTGTCCTGTAGTAATGGGTGACATGTATTTCTAGTTTGCTTTGGTTTGTTTTTGTCCTGTGGACGTGTCAAATTCTTTATTTAATGATTTTACTCTGTCCTGTCGACTTGTACAGTACTTTTAAAGCCTGTGCATGTGAACTGAGGAGGACCTGAGAGCTGTTGTGAGTGTGTAGTTCTCTACTCTTCCTAACCAATTCTTGATTCCCATCATATCAGTGACTTTCAGATCCCAGAAATAAATTATTTGTCCAGCTATTTTATTGCCTTGTCTCATGATATCAAACTTGTTCAGTGACAACACAATTATCACAACAGAGGCGTTAACTGATATGGTTCTTTATTCTTCGGTACCCTTAATTTTCATCCCTAATGAAATGTTCTGCTTCACCATGACAATGGACCCTTTTCTCAGACTGTGGTGATGCATTTCCACAATTAACTTTATAATTTCTCAACTATCCCTAATGTTTCTGAAAGTGTTCTGCTTTTATTTGATCAAATGCAGTAAGAACAGTAATGGCTAAGTATTACAATTTAAAACAACTATTTTCTATTGTAATAGATTTTAAAATGTAACTTATTCCTGTATCAAAGCTGAATATTCAGCATCTTTACTCCAGTCTTCAGTGTCACATGATCCTTCAGAAAGCATGCTGATTTAGTGTTAAAAACAATTGTGCTGCTTAATATTTTTGTGTAAACAACTTTTTTTTTTTTTGTGAATAAAATAGTTCAAAAGAACATTTATTTGAAATAGAAACGGGGTATTTTTTGGTTTTTCATTCTTAAACTATATTGTTTCAAGTTAAGACTACAGGTATTTGTACACTTTCTAACAGTGAACTTGAAGCAAACCGGCTTCATAAATCCACTAAGAATTGTGACCAGTTACCTAAAAATAATTGCAAAAATGTCACAGAAAAGGTAAGTTAGTTCTGAGAAAAGCAGTTACAAAAAGATATTACAAAATCCATTTAAGTCCACTTATGTGACAGCTTTTATTGGTTGGGTATGCATATAATATTTAATAAAAGTGCCTTTTAAGTTTGGTAACATGTTGAACATATGTAATAACTTTTGATTATTCATATTCAAAATATGTGTGTGTGTGTTTCAGAGCTCATAGACCTGTGTGATGAACAAGGAGAGCTGAAATTCCTCTTTGTGCCTGAGAATTCACAGGAGAATGGTAGTGGACTGCTAAATGCTAGAGAGTCATTCATTGCTTGCATTAAGTTTGAGTTTTTTGCATGATATTTATTGATAACCTGAAGAGAATAGTTTGTGTATATTCAAAGTAACAGTCAGGGGTGTGTGTGTGTTTACAGGTACGTCTGATGGGGCTTATACTTCTGTCACATCTCTACTATCCAGTGTTCACTCTGCTCTTATAGGTGCCATTGCATTTTGTACACTGCAAAAATATTTTTTTAATCAGTTTTATTTTATATATATATATATATATATATATATATATTATATTTAGCTAAGAAGAATTTTTTTGAAAGATAACTAATATCATACATTTCTCTCAGAGAATATAGATTAAATTAACTTGCGTTAATACTAACATGTTGGATATGTAGTGAATTCATGTTTAGACAAAAATACTTTTTTGCTGTATATTAGTCTGTTACAAGTTTATTATTATTTGAGCTATTTCATGTAGCAGTTGCATTGTATTTTATATTGCTGACACACTGTTGTTTGTTAATGTGTGTGTAATTCCAGAGACTCTGCAGACTCAGATTGACAATCTTGAGAAAACTCGTCTGAAGCAGCTTCGGGTTGTGGAGGCTCTTATGGCTAAATCAATGGAAATCAATTCTCAACCACTGCTTAAAACCGTGAGTATTTTAGTGCCACATCTGAACTTCACCGTTCTCTCATATTTGTTCGCCTGCTGTCACCTCGATTTTGTATTATTCAGCTTGAAATTCAGTATTCAGCTGCACTGTTTAAAAAAATCTTGTTCAATTGACTGTATACTGTGGCCAGATATTCACTGTAAGACATACACAGACGTACCTGTAAAACAACTGGTAATATAACTTTATGTGAACAATAATCTAATCTTGTGTGTTGTTTTCATGTGGCTGTGCAGACTAAAAAACGCAAGCAAGTTACGCATGTAAATGCTGATGGATGTAAATGATGAAGTCCAGCGCCACACAGGGGACAGGAAGAGCAGGAACTGAGGAAACACCATCACTTCAGTCTTCATGCTCTTTTTTAATGTTGTGTCCCAGTTTAATTCATTCAAATACAGACGTGTTCATCATACGTGCTGTATTACTTTGTATTGTTTCATTAGGAGATTCAAAGTTACTATATTGACTATATAAAACTCAGGTACATCCTTCTGCTGGAAGATGAAAGGGAAGGGAAGGAAAAGGGAAGGAATTTCCTTAAAACAATGTTTCAATGAAAATCTATCTATCTATCTATATTTACTGTATCTGTCTGTCCTTATTTCTGTTTTCTTTTTGATGCTTCCTTGCTGAATAAAATAACTAAATTGTTTAAAGAAAAAAGACTTTTGAATGGTAGTATACATCACCAAGTCTTGCATTATAGTACAGTGGGATTAAATGATAGAAACTAGTTAAAACTGCTGTGAAAGGGTTTCTAAGACTGTTAGGGTTTCTGATAAGAGTCACTGATAATGTGAAAATGGTCCAAAGAGGAATTCATGTTCCATCTTGTTCTTCAAACTGTTTTGCAGTGACTGCCCAAAGTAAAACACTGCATTACTACCTGCCTACTGAGTATCTAATAATCCCGTTTCCTCTACAGTCCAAACATTACACTAAATTAGTTGGAAGACAAGTCAATTTTCAGGAGTGCAGAAGTAAATGCTCTATTTCACCCATGCTATTAATCAGCTTATTTCTAAACAAACATTTTCACTGCAATGTTGGAATTTACGCTTCTTAAGCTACAAGAACTATGACTCCGAAAATAGAGAATAATTGATGTTACTAATAATACTTTTGAATAAAACTTTCAAGTAAATGCCTTTAAAAATCAATTTACTTTATTTATGTGGTATAAGGTTTAAGCAGTGGACAAACACCATAACATTTTCACTCTTGAAATAAACAACAGAAATCCACAGACACTGAATATGACGTATAACAACACATTTAATTCCATGTATTCACGTTCTTCTACACCCCCTCCCACTTAACATAATAGTTAGCCGGACCTAATGCCAGCTCAGTCAGTGTTGGGCCTGTAAACACAGAACGCTCCCCTCCCCTCGCCCATGGATCTTTGCGTCTTCATTGTGTTTGTGACGATCATTTAAGAAGTTAGTTCCTGTTTATAGGGAGTTTCTCAGACGTACTCCCTCCATCCTCACAACCCTCCTGGCTGTTAATGTCCATATCTCCCCTCATCATCATCATCTTAATAGTTCCTTTCGGCAAGATTGTTTCCAAGAGCACTTCAAGTGCGCAGAATAACCATCGTAAGAAGACCTGTGCGACATGGGAAAGTACCATGAAAATGTGCAGAATACAATCAAACTGGGAATATGATGCATTTTTACGACTCACCTAAAACATAAGCAGCTACGAGTTTCTTGTTAACACTTAAGTGGAGGTAGACAGGCACTGTGGATTCCTGTTCTCCCAGAGTTGGGAGCATAAGGGCCGCCATACACACCAGGCCTAAAAGGACAGTAAGGAGGCTGGGACCCCCAGATGCTGTACGGCTCTCTGTGCCAATACAAGAAGGAAGAAGCAGACGGTTATAAAATGAAAGGAAACCACCAAACAATAAAATATAATACATCTCTCTGACGCCACCCAGTGGGAAATGTAGTTAACAGCTAGCGCTTTACATTAGAACTGACTAGTAAGGCCCGCTGGCCAATCAGTGTTTTGCATTGTGTGTTACTGTTTTCAAGCAAAAGTGTGAGTTATATTACAGCTGCAATTATTTTATAAGAAAATTATTTTGAAACCAAAAACTTACCATTTAATGAAAAAAGTTTAGCAAATATAAAAATACATTGGTAAATTTCATTTAGCAAAAATAATAATAATAATTCTGTGTAGAAGAAATTGTAAAGACTATAAATTGTAAATTTATAAATATAATTTCCATCAAATATAAAAACCCACTGCTCAAAAAATATGAAAAAATAAATAAATAAATTGAAACTTGTATTTTATGAGAGAAAAAAAAAATTCTAAAGGAATATAATTAGTTAATAATCATAGAATTCCAACAACCCATTTTACTTTCATATTGTGATGCACCTTTGACTAAAACATGATACTCAACAGTAAAAAAAAAAAAAAACTAGGACATGATTTCAATCTAATGCTGGGGCCATACCACATGATATTCGGGCCGATTTCTCCCCTTCCGACAATCCTAAATGAAGTTCTTTTTATTTTGATGTTTCTACAGATTTTCCTGTGGTGAGAGGTGTGTTAAGAGTGACCGAACCTGCTCGGAAGAACTTCGGAGCCGCCCCGATCTCGAATTGTAAATATTCAACACGTTGAATATTTACGATCAGAAATCCTGTTGTGTGGGGGGAACCGTTGATTGTCAGGTGGAATGAAACGATACCCAATCAGAAAGCGAGCTGACAGAAGAAGGAAGCATAACGACCGCAGTCATGGTGCAGCACAGAGTAAAATGGATATGGACATCAGAGATGGAAGATCAGCTTGTCGATTTATGGCAATGTTCAGTCAAAAGCATTCCAAACACTATGATAGCAATTTCTTCCTGCCTATCGTACTAAACGGTCTATTCTGAAGTCTCGAGAGATTTTGCGAGATTTCCCGTTTTCACAGTCGTTGGTTGGAAATGTGTACGTGTGTGGTGTGTTGTCGTCTTCACATCGCAGCACACCACACACTATAGGAGCAAAACTGTTACATTTTGGACTATATGTCCTCATGTTTATGGTCTCTCACATTTTGAAAATCTTATAAGATTTTAAATATCTTTTGGTGTGGCCCCAGTATTAGTGAAATGCTTGGATTTGGAAAAATGGTTGCTGGAAGGGTATGATTTTTAAACAATTGAGAGAGCTTAAAAGACGGGGAAGGTCGCATTCCACATTGCCTCTTTCTTCGGAAATACAAGCGCCTATGAATCATTCACAGTAAGAACCAGGGATGTGTGTTAAGAACGTGAATTCATGTCGACTGTAAAACGCACCTGTCTGGAATGCAGTCTGCTCAAAGAACACTCTGTCGGCAAGCTGCTCCTTCATCCTGCACTCCTCCTCCTGGGGCCGGACCTGGGGCTGCTCTTGAGCGGCGGAGGGCAGCAGAGTGGCCATTACTTCCTTCCTGCCCAGTGCCTTCCTCTGACTCTGCTCAGACACCTGCAGCCGGAACTTATCAATCACACCGTAATGACAGGCCCGCACGTCCCTATGGCGGATCACGCTGTTTGGTGAAAATCAAGAAATGAATGGTTGTGAAAGGCTCAGTGAAATCAGATTGATGTTTTTCTGTTAAAATCTTTAGTGTAAGACTCGGAAACTTACATATCCACGCAACATTGCGGTTTAACAGCACCAGTGGCATCCACCACGGCATACTTGTTTGGAGCTGTGCACAGAACTGATGAAACAACAAGCGGTGAGGAAGGAACCACTACAGCACACTAAGGAAGGTTCTCGTGGGTGCTACCGACGCAAATGTACGACTCACCTTTGAATTTAAGAGCAAACTCATAAGGGTTGTAGAGGGTGAGCACCTGCTTATGTGAAGCCTGCTCATCTGCGTAGAACACCAGCTCAGTGGGGAACACAAACACTGGAAGGCTTCCCTCCACTAGGTCAGGCTGCCGACTCTGCTTCTGCATTGGCTCAAGCTGAGCTCACTTCCTCCTCCCTTTATCGTATTCCCACTCCCTCTCCGGGCTGTAACGGTGCAGAGATCCAGGTCTAAATGAAGCCAGTTCAGCTCTTTGGCAGCATGACGTTCACCTCTGAAATGACAGAAATTGGGCCATTTAATCATGAACAGCAGTAGAAGGCAGGATTACAATTCATTTGAATATAAATAACAAAGCATGTCATAATAATAATAAAAAAAGAATATGAAAAAAACACAAAAACTCACGGTCAGTGTTTAACCGTGATTTAAAGGCTTAAATCACTGACTCTGTAAAGCCGTGGCCAAAAGTTTTGGCAGTGACAAATTTTACGTTTTGCAAAGTTGCTACTTCAGTATTTATAGATTTTTTTGCACGTTTCTAGGGTATAGTGGAAAACGATACGCATTTCATAAGTTTAAAAGGCTTTTATTTGGCAAAAACATTCAGCAAATGCAAAGAGTCAATATTTACAGCCTTGACCCTTCCTCTTCATAACCTCTGCAATGCGCTCTGGCATGCTGGATATCAGATTCTAGGTCAAATCCTGACTGATGGCGATCCATTCTTGAACATAGGCCTGTTCACACTAAGAACGAGAACTTTAACTGTAACTATATTAGCGTCCACAACAGGGGCGTCCAAACTGTCCTGCAGAGTTTAGCTCCAACTTGCCTGGAACGTATCCCTAGTAAGACCTTGATTAGCTTGTTCAGGTTAAATTGGGGTTGGAGCTGAACTCTACAGGACAGTGGCCCTCCAGGAGCAGGATTGGACACCCCTGGTCCACAACAACGCACAATATCGTTGTTTATTCCAAGCACGCTGCAGTTTTGTCATCTGCTGCATTAAATGCTTGAGCTCTTTAAAGCAGGATGGATTCTGATTGGCTCTGTGCTGTTATCATTATAGTTGTGGTGTGAACGCTGCTATTCTTTTATATTTAGGATCACATTTTTATCGTTATAGTTATCATCCTTGGTGTGAACGGGCCTTTAGTAGTGCTCGGAGTTGATCACAATATGTGGGCTTCTGCTTGTCCACTCGCCTTTTGAGGACTGACCACAGGTTCTCTATGGGATTAAGATCCGGGGAGTTGTCTGGCCAAGGATCCAAAATTTCAATGTAAAGAATCTCCGAGCCACTTCATTATCACACTTGCCTTGTGACATGGTGCGCCATCATGCTGGAAAATTCACGGATCATCACCAAATTGCTCCTGGATCGTTGGCAGAAGTTGCTCTTGCAGGATGTTTTGATACCATTCTTTATTCATGGCAGTGTTTTAGGGCAGAATTGAGAGAGCCACCCTTGGATAAAAAGCAACCTCACCCATGGATGCTCTCAAGATGCTTCAACTGATTCTGATTCAAGGCGTTCACCTCTTCATCTCCAAACAATAGATTTTCCAGACGTCCCAAACAGTCAGAAGGGGGCTTCATCAGACAAAATAACTTTGCACCAGTCTTCTGCTGGTCAATCCTTGCACATCCGGCAGCATTTCAGCCTGTCTTTGATGGTTTTCTTGAAGAGAAGTGGCTTCCCTTCTGCCCTTCTTGACACCAGGCCATTGTCCAAAAGTCTTGGGCTCACTGTGCACTTGCACCCACTTGCTGTAGCCTAAATATTGAGCAAGTTCTGCACTGGTGGTGACACGATTCTGTAGCCGATTCCTCAGGAGGGGACGGTCCTGGCACTTGCTGGACACCTCATGGACATCTTGAAGCCTTCTTCACTGCAGTTGAGCCTCGCTCCTTGAAGTTCTTGATGAACTGTTAAAATGATTCTTTCAGGTGCAATATCCTTTGCAGCAATTTCCTTGCATGTGAGGTCATTTTGATACAAAGCGACGATGGCTGCACGTCTTTCTTTGGAGGTAACCGAGAATTATAGAGTGGTTTTAGCTGACTAGTACTCAGCACTTTCCCATGTGCTAAAGATATGATTAGTGAAATGATGTCGGGGTCAGTATGAAAGAAGCTTTAAATTGATCAAAAGTGACAGTAAAGACATTTATAATGTTAAAAAATATTAAACTTTCATGTTCTTTTGAACTTTCTGTTCATCAAAGAATCCTGACAAAAATGCATCAAGGTTTCCACAAAAATAATATTAGCACAACTGTTTTCAACAGTGATTCTTTGTCATCAAAAGAATAAATTACATTTTAAAATATATTAAAATAGAAATCAGTAAATAAAATGGTAATCATATTTCACACTATTGCTGTTTTTACTGTATTTTTGATCAAATAAATGCATGCAGCCTTTGTGAGCAGAAAAGCCTTCTTTCAAAACATTTAAAAATAAATCTAACTGACCCAGACTTTTGACCAGGACTGAATGGTGGATAGTGACCCAAAAATGAACCAGGTCTGGTCTGATAAAGATGTGGATGGCTAAATAATGAACCATAACTAACTAACGTAAGTGTGCATACTGCATAGCTAAGATAACAAAATCAACTTTCAAGAGGAGAAAACACATCCTATATATTTCCTAAATCAAAATGATACATTTTCCTATTCAATGTGTCACGTGTTAATAATGTATCATATTGTTAGGCCTTTGTATTTCATAGTTATATTAGTAGGCTAAATGTCAATATTTGATTTGAAGGACATTTTTGTACAATAAAAAACCTTAGTACAGCGCTGAGCAACTTGACAAAATCTGTGTAATAAAACAAAATAAGATGAAAACAACTGCAACAGGAGGTATGAATAAATTACAGATTACATGAATAAGTCTAATGAAGTAACAACTTTTTCTTTCAGACGCATTTGTGGCATGAGAATAATCAAGGGATACTTCAGAAAAGTGAAGTAAACGCAAATATGAATTGATTAAATAAAATGAAGGCCAAACGAAACTGAAAGTCATGTGTCAATATAATCTGATAATAGTGTCAATGTAATAAAAGACTAATGGATGATGGCCAAGATATCTGTACAAAAACATGGTCCCGCCTCCACGTGGCTAGTCATGTGACCATGTTTACTGAATTCGTCTGAAACGCAAGGATTTCGCAATACGATCTATAGCAATAAGTAAATAACGTCAAACTTCACCGACTAACATCATACTAATGAGGTCAATGACACAGCATGACAGCTGGCAGATACAATGATGTCTGGGCTTTACCAAAGACTAGGCTATTACTAATGTCGAAATAAATACACCCATCAGACACGTAAGAAAAATACTGCCCGACTAAATGCTAACAAAACCCTCTTTAAATGTCTTCTGTATAATATTCAAATGACTTACGTCTTGCTTACAGAATGTCTCCAGGAGATCGGATAACGACGTGACAGACCTTTTGTCCTCTTGAAGGCTATTGAGTTTTGCTGACTATTAGCAGAGATATTTATATACAGGACATTCATATTTTATTAGACTTGTACATTAAAGCGTAGATTTCCGACCTCAAATGTGATGTAAACTATTTCTTAACTACAATACATTTGCATGTCTAATGTTAAACTAAATGCAAGAAAGTTGTAACGTTAGAGTATCTGCCTAAAAATGATTAGCAAACTCTGCCATTTCAATTCTTCCATAGTAATTAAGCACTTAAAAAGAGGTTCGGTTTGCAAGTTGTTACTGGCTAAAGTAATTTAACATAAAGTAAGACATAATATTCAGTATTGTTCATTGGATGTTGACGTATTGCTGGTATGGTTAACCTACAATCATGCTAGCATAACAATATTGCAACATCGAGATGGCAGAGTGTTTAATTTTACGTTATTTAATGTAGCTATTGAAAGAGTAAATACACCGAAAACAATTTAAAAAAAACATGTTTACCTCACTCCCGTTTACCGATATTTATTTCAAATCCCACCCCGTTTCCTTTTTCTTTGTCAACAATACGCTGCAAGGGCGCATTGAATGCTGGGATACTGGAGGACTTCAGGAATTCCGCCAACGTCTTCTATGACGTCATTTAGAGTTTCACAAATGTACTCTCTGTTATTTATGGAGTTTTTCTCAGTAATTCGTTAGATAAATGACGTTTGTCGGTCGTTTTATGCTTAAAAAAACTACTCTCTGGGTTACCGTTGACCCGTTGCGAAAAGTCTTAAAGGGACAGTTCACCCTAAAATAAAATTTCTATCATTAGCTCACGTACTCGCTCGGTGTCTTCCTATCTCCAGCAGAACACTAAAAGAGATGTTGAGCAGAATGACCCAGTCACCCTGCCCTTTCATTGCATCGTTTTTCAATATAACTGAATGGCAACTAAAGCTGTCATTCTTCTGAATAGCATCTCATTTTGTGTGACAATTATTATTTTTGGAGGTGAACTGTACCTTTAAGGTTTGGCAAAGCTCAAATGAAGCATTTCGTTACACACAAAAAAAAAAAAAAAAAAAAAAAAAAAATCAAATGAAATTTGAAAACCGCCGTTAACAATTTCAGTTTAGGCGATTTTTTAACACCCCCAGAGTGAATTGATCTTGGCATTTGGCAACACAACATACAGCATTTATGTCGTCTCTTTAGTTTATTAAAGTAAAAAAAGTCATTCTAAAGAAACCCACACGCCCTTTAAAATGAATGCTCATTCAGACGACAACACCGCCTTCTTAGGGCGCAAGGACAACCATAGACTGTTAAAAAAAAAAAAAAAAAAAGAAAAAAAAAGGGTATAGCCCATAATCAAAACATTTGTGACCGCTTGCACACATTTGCACACAGCAAATTTAAAGATTTTTTTTTTTTGCATTAACAGTATGACTACAGAGAAATGAAAACAGGAAGAAGAATAGGACGACCTTTATAAAGCACCTCTCTTGGGACATAGGCTGCATTTAATGAACGAACAACAGTGACAGTTTCACATTAAAAAATATGTCCTTGTTGTGAATCAGGATACGAATATAACAAACAGAAACCGTGCACAATACAGCGGGTGATATTATGTTAGTGATGGATCTCTCCAATGGCACGTTTCTCACCCTGAGCATGCTACTGAATTGTAGTTATGTAAAAATGCGGCTGAACGATCATAAGGTACTGTATCATCGACACTTGTTCACAGATTATTCCCTGCAGAGATTAAAACACATTATAGTGCAGAGTAAATATACCATCTTCGTGAACACCGCAAATGCCTGTAAATGTATGAGGTACCGCCGCACGTTCAGTGTCTGTGATTATGGTGAACAGGATTTTGCCTAGCCTCCTTCCCTTTCTCACATTCACAAAATCAAATGGCATGTGTAGCGACTAGCGAGGCTCCACGGAAACCGAGGAGCACGATTTAGGAGGAGCCAGTGCCTGACAACGCTGCTTTTCCTCTCGCTTCTGTGCCGCCGTTCGTTGTCACGGTCTAGGGCGGTTTGGTGTATTAATGGCGCTTGCCTATGGTCTTTCAAAGGAGATAAACAAGAGGAGGGGAAAGCGGGCGAGGATGGATTTCTCGATGGTCAGGGGGAGGCACAATTATTATAAAAATCACACGGAGCCCAAGCTACTCCCCCACCCCCACCAAGACAGCTAGACGAGATCAGGCGAGGAGGGGGTTGCCCTTTTTATGAGACAAAAATGACACTGTAGGTTTTAAGTGAACATGTTAAATCTGTCAAACACACAATATAATAGCAGTAATGCCCTTTCAAAGGCAAAAACTAGATTACAGTTACACAAATGACACACATCCCTGTCCACCCGCTTGAGCTCCGTCCGCTCCAGCGGGCGCGGAGAACTGAGGGGATAAGAGGCATTCCACGACCTCATTGCATATTTATACAGGGGTGGGCGTGGCTTCGCGTCTCAGCTCAGCCAATGGCGTACCAGCGGCGGGGCGAAGGCGTTTCGGTCTGTTCGGAAGAGAAGTTCTCTAACAGCGCGAGCCCAGCACTGCTCAGAAAAGACAGATAGAGAATCAGGCGGCTGCAAAGGGTGGCAGTACGACCCTCTTTTGGGGGGGTCTGATTATAACAAAATATATACACACATATATGCATGCCCAGGGCCGCAAGATAGGTCATATGCCGATTATAGATATTTTAGCAAACATCTAGACGTATATCTATACATTTTAAAATGCCTATTTTACTTTTCCTGATAGACACGTCCGCTTCTATGAATCAGCGCACTTATTTGGGTACGACGTATCTGGACATTGCTAAAGGCGCGGTTGAGATCTTTATGAAGGTAAAGCATAATTTTACCCCGACTTTTTCAGCATACTGTTGTACCTTGTTAAAGTTAAGGATCCCTATGACAGGATCAGTTTGAATGAATGTTTATTGTTTCGTTTTCTTTAACAGCTGCGTGCCCGAGACCCGGCTAGTAGAGGCGACAGGTACATGCTAGTTACATTCGATGATCCACCATACGGCGTAAAGGTAAATAAATACTACTAAATTGTGCTTATATGTGGTTAAAGCGGAGATATTTTCTGACAGTGAGACTCTACTGTCCCTCTGGTTTGTAGCATCGGGTCGGGCGGCCTCCCGGTGACGAAAACGGCTAATTTTTGTTAAAATATCCGCAGACCCGGAGCAGCGCAGCCTCTGAACATGGCGGACATTTTGCTTTTGTGTTGGGAATGCTCTCGAGCGCTGAGATGGAGGCGGAGAGATTTATTATCCACTGTGACGTAGTGCATGACGCGTGCGCGGGCCAACTCGGCCCGGATTGGACAAGCATCCGTGCCCTCCTCTTGCATTCTGATTGGTCACTGTAGCCTGAACAAATCAACACGATTTGATTTGTGCAACAGCCATCAATAACCAAATGAGGCAGGAGATGCTTTGCAGTTTCACACTGCTCTTGACGAGAGAGATAAGCTTGTAAGTTGCCCTTGATAACAAGCATAAACTTCCTTCCCTCTCCATTCGCAAGTACATTCACCTCCTTCCCATTCATATTTCAAATTCCCAAACACCAAAAAGCCAGGTGAAAGGTGATTAAGTATGCTGTCCTGTTACATGTGGTCACTGAAACTTTAAAGTTGAACATCAAATATTCCTATTCAAGCATGATTGCTAATTGCTCACTTTAAGCCATCATTTTCAGATAAGGCATTAGTGACTTAAACTTGCATCACATATGAGACCATTTTGCACAACAGATGGCAAGCATGTAATCTAGAATACTAACACCTAGGAAATAAATGCTTCCTGTGGAAATACAAGCAATTGCTACTAGTACAATAAGCCTAATACTGACGCAAAACAACCTAGTGCAGAGATTAGGAGGCATTTTGCATTTGGCATTAGGAGGCATAGTTTCCATATGTAGGGGAAGTTGATTCCCCCATGTGAGGATATGGACAGCTAAGAGGTTGTTGGTGTGGTGAATAGTCAGGCATCTGCGTTAATTGTACGCGAACAAATCTCTTTATTCAGAATACTAACTAAATGTCATGGTCGTCATGAGCAGGATACCTTGTAGTCGTACATGCTTAGTGAATTACTTGATCATTCTAAGACACAAGGGCACGACTAGACTTGCATGTATAACATTCAGGGGCGTCATGCACCTAATTCTTTGAGAGGGCAACAGTGACAGTTCTGGCTCTTCTTCCTAAGACTGTGAGTCATGATAGTCTAGTGGTGTGATTTTGTAGTACACAAGGGGCCAGGTTCAAATCCTTATATAATAAAAAATTTCATAATGAGCTCAGCAAATGTGCAACTGAACTCCACTGCCAGTGAACAGACACCCTGCATTTTCATGTGGAAAACAGAAGTACTGACCGATTTGGGTTTCAAAATTATGATTATTATTAAATGATAATTATTATTTATGTATATAAAAAAAAACTTTGGTTACACTTTATTTTAAGATGTGTTTGTTACACTGTAATTATGCATTTAAGTACTGAGTAATATTAAGTAACTACATATAGTAAGTACATGTAGTTACTAGGATTTGGGTTTACTTTGATTTAGGGTTAGTTGCATGTAATTATCCATAATTTATAGTTATTAATACAGACAGTAACTACATGTAACATATGTAAGTGTTACCAAAACTTTATAATACAACTATTATTACCGGTATGTAAAAGTTCTCACGGTATAATTACTGCAATGACCTAGTTATATACTTTTGATTTATGAACCAAAGCGAGAACATGCATTATTAACGCCTTTGCTGTCACATTTCCAGAATATTAAGAACATTATAAGTCCTGCATTGATTCAGTCTTCCACGGATTCTGTATCTAATAGAAACAAATTATTTTAAACCAGTGCATTTTGTGAATTAGAGGCCATTCTCTGTAGTCCTTCAGAGAAACACACCACACCTGTGACAAAGATTCTCTAACATACACTTCAGAGTTCAACCATTTCGCATAAGTTATTTTCATAAAAGCTGACATTTAAATGTATTGGCTATTTAATACACGTCTCATTAAATGCTAAAACTGTTTACCAGCGTGCTCAAAACCCACACACCCGTCAAAACCAGTCCAATAAGCAAAAAAACAAAAAAAACAAATCCGTAATAATTTTTCAGACCTTTCTCACCCCCACATTCAGCCATCATCTGTTTATAGACTGCTGTGCCAGTTCATCTTTTATTGGATATGGGAATTGTGGTTATAGTCACTTTGCCCAGCCTAATTTCAAAGTATCGTCCACTCTTTCTCCCAGCCTGTACTTGAATCGAGGTCTGCAGTTTCTGACATGTACATGTGACATGGTGCTGTCTGAGTTCCTGTCTTCTTTGTTTGTGGTTTGACATTGACAATGAAAGTAGCTTTGCGCTTTAGCAGTTCATTAGTATGGACTATCTGGCAAGTAGCCAGTCACTCTCTTGGGGGGGTTTCTTACTCCACTGCTTGTCATGCAGTCTTCCCACCCTGTTTCAGTTTATCCAAGATAATCTGAGGCTGTCTTCCAAGTGACACTTAACTCTTTAACTAAAGTACTACATTTCCTGCTTATAGCCAGGTAATATGCACTAATGATTCTTAGTAGATTATACGGCATGTTTTAGCCGCTTTGTTGTTTAGAATGTGAATGTGCATTGTTATCTTACTAGGCCTATGTCTTTGTTTGAGATGCTAAAGTGTTATGAGATGTTATAACCACCCTCTTACATAAGCTCTTAGCCCTCTCTAAACTATTCGTCGCCAGCATGTTCCTCCTGTTTAAAAAAATACTTCTCAGCCAAGCAGTGCCTCTTCAGAATTAGCATCCAGGCTTACCCAGTTCTCGACAAGAATACACTGGGCAAATACCAGCCTAGCAAGAATCTGGCCTCTGTGTCTGACAGAGTGCCTTTTTTTTATTTCCTGTCAATTATTCATGAGATTTTCAGCAGCTAAACAGTGAAGAGCTCCAGTGAGCCTCCAGTCCTCACAAAGCTCTCTTTTCCTGTTTGTGTGCCTCTCTTGTTGTCTGAGCCCTGGCCAAGCAGAACATTATTCTTAGCCTTGCCTATTTTCTGAAGTTGACAAAGTTTTTGCCCTTTGCAATTTTCTTAATCAATTGTTCCTTAGATTGCTTATCATTAAAGCAAAAGGTTGAAGAATGAAATTAATTTGTTTTGTTGGAAACTTTGTGTTGTTTCTGTCTTTGGTTAATGGAGGAAAAGTACAAAATGCATACAACTGCATTTGTGGTTTACTTCACAAGGCCCTGGTAAACATGCTATTTTTACTTGATAGAAACAATGTAAACACCGCCATATTAAAGGGATAGTTCACCCAAAAATTAAAATCCTGTTAATAATTACTCACCCTCATGTCGTTTCAAACCCGAAAGACATTCGTTCATCTTCAGAACACAAATGAAGATCTTTTTAAAAAAATCTGAGCGCTTTCTCTCCATTGACAGCATACGCAACTACCAATTTCAAGCCCCAGAAAGATAGTAAAGACATTATTAAAGTAATCCGTGTGACTCCAGTGGTTAAAACTCAATTTTATGAAGTGACTTGAGTCTTTGTTTGCGCTAAAAAACATGATTTACCACTTTATTTACAAAATATTAACCTCCAACGCACGTTCACACAACAACGTCTGCTCTCGCGTCAACACAACACGCATGCGTCGTGGTGCTCTCGTGAATGCGTGTTGGAGATTAATGTATTTTATTTGGAGATTAAATAAAGTGGTAAATCATGTTTTTTTGCGCAAACAAAGACTTGCGTCGCTTCATAAATTTGAGTAGCCTAATTAATGACATATTTGAATTTTTGGTTGAACTATCCCTTTAAGTTTGGTTTACCCTAGTTTACCCAAAAATGAAAATGTTGCCATCTTTTACTCATCTGTAGTAAACCTTTAAGACGTTTGTTCATCTTCTAAACAAAAATGAAGATTTTTATTTATTTTTTTTTCATTTGTCATCATTTGTGGTAAGTGGATCATGTTCATAGTTAATGTGATGAGCTACACCTGTGTTTCCTCTGATAGGACGCCTGTGTACACTTTAGCGGAATTGACTTAATGCATCCACTAAAATGACCTAGTTGGTTAAAAGTAAATGCAAAAATGATTACAAAGAAAATCTTTAGCATCATTTGTTTGCAGATGCAATGAAATTCATACATTTGAAGTGTCTTAAATTTCCAAATAACTTGCACAGTCATTGTACACTTACATACACAATACATACATCAAATATTTTGATGTAGCCTAGAAATATCTAGCCTGTGAGTCCGGTGGCCTTATCATTCTGCCATGTTTATCCTGTAGACTGCCTCATGCTTTATCTTGCTCTGAATCTTGTGAAGTGGGAGTGGTTGTAGTCCTTTCTTCATGACAGATAGGCAGGCTAAATGTTTCTTCAGAAATCCACAATGTTGCTCCTCCTCCTTAAACCTCATTCACGACAGATACTGGAACTGAACATATAATTAAGCATTTCTTTGCTTTGGGTCACTCCATGTCGATGATAAAAGATCACCAATAAACATCTTGTTGTACACTTAAATTCAAAATGGAGATCTATTTGAGCTTGTCATGAGCATGATGGTCCCTCTGATCAGTGCTTTGGCTGGTTAACCAGCTCTCATTCCATTAGAGTGACAATTTTAGTTCCTGCCTCGCCTTTATCATCACACATGACAAGCACCACCCTTCAGACCGCAGACGTGTCCCTCCTGCAAAACTGGGTGGATGTGTGTAACCGAGCTCAATGGTTATCCTCGATCAGTTCAACCTTTAGGCAGTAGAAGAGATTAAAACCTGGGACAAGGCAACCTGATCCTGGAATAATACTCAGGCCATAAGGGCAGTCGCTTAACCCGTGTGAATCCACCCCAGGTCGTCACGTGCCCTTTCTGTTGTGATGATTCCTCCTCAGATCACAAGAGCTGTATTTATATTACTGCCGGTTTCCTCAGAACATGAGCCTAACAAGAAATACGTCCTTATCTGTCAGTTTATGTAAAACTGCTCATTTGTCTTGCCACCTGTCCTGCTTTTGGAGAGGAAAGACAGTGCCAGGTTTGTTTTATGGTATGCTAATTCTGAAAGCAGAAAAAAGAAAATGCTTTATATGCTGTCTTTAACTGAACAACAGCTTAATGTTTATCTAATATCATCACTCTCTCCATTCTGCTCTGGAGGGACATATATGGGCAAATCGCACAAAACTTCTCAATATGATACCTGGGCCATATTTCACCTCGAAATCAAAATAAGAATTTATATTTTTGCCTAAAGCAGATTGGGGACAACTGAGGTGTCTTTTTTGTGACATAATATTTTATGACAATAAGCACATTTTCCTCCTAAAAGTATTTATACATTATGAAAGTATTTGTTGTACTGCCTTCATTTATGCATATGTACATAATTACAGTAATAAAAATCTATTGAGAATCACAGTCAAAAGCAAAACATCTGATACATTGAAATAATGAGAAAATTTGGGGCAAATTGTGCTTAACTGACAAAAATGGTGTAACAATGTAAAAAAAAAACTAAAATTATTCCTAATTTTATTTAAATAAAACATAGCTAATTTTACTATATTTTCCCCCTATTAGTTTTGGGTTGAATATGATCTGTAATAATATATTATTTAAATTGTAAAGTATTTATACATCATGGACATGGTATTTTTGATGTACTGCCTTCAAGTTAATTTTGATTTAAATAAAAAATACTGTATTACAGTACTAAAAATGACAACGAGTATCACCACTGAAAATAAATGAAAATCCCAAATATAAAAATGAAACATCTGGTACATACCGGTAATTCTTTATATAAAATATAATTGCTTTCTTTTCTTTTAATTTTGGGATGAAATGTGGTCTGGATATGCTTCCGTGGGATTTACTCATATGTGGATTATATTGTTTGTTCTTTCCTCCGTTGGATCACCGTCAGGTTTTCACTCTTTAAAGAAGGGTTTGAGTTTACATTTCCTCTGTTAAAGCTATAATTAGGGTATTATCCTTTTTTCCTGGCTTATTCAGTGTTCACATTCCTTATTCTCTCCCATCTCCTTCTGCCTTTCTGGGTAAGCGTGTGATTAAAGGAGAGTCTGATTGCAGTCACACTTCTTCAGAGCCAATAAATTGTTAATGCAGAAGGAAAGAAAGACGGATGGGGAAAAAAATAGAATTACTCTGTTGCTTGAATTATTGAGTGCCAGTTAGAAGAGCTACTGCTTGAACGGTTTCTTTTTTTGTTCCATACATGGATAGAGACATACACTGTCCAGCCCCTGACAAATCTCTGCCTGCTTTGTTCTTTAATGCTTCCCAATGAACATAAATCTACACATACACGCACACATCTGAAGCTCAACCACCTCGGGATCTGACCTGTTAAGTCTTCTCTCACTTGTGGGGATTTACAATGTATACAGGTTTATGTAATGTGTTGATTTATTCACACTGAGTACATTTATGTGCAGCAGGAATCATTTTGTAAAAGCAGATTTAGTGAACTATTCACCTCGGTTCTTTTCTCAGCATCTGAACTCATTATATTGTTGTTGTTGTTTTGGTTTTGGGTGAACAGTAAAGTAATGACTGTTCTTCTACTGGGAGGGGTAATGTGGGTCAGGGACAGACACAATAATATCTTTTAAAGATAGTAAAACAAGTCAAGCCTTATGTAGCGGACCTTTGTGGCTTCTCTTCTACATGCACATGTACAAGAGGACACAAACATACTTGCTCAGTCAGATACTCTGCAAAGCTTGTCATGTGGACTTTTTGGGTCTTGAGTGTCTGACTGTATTTCCACCCTTCTTTGGTGTCTCTCTCAGCTGACGTTTAGGTAGTGTAGTTGTGCTTGGCTGATCATGGCTGTAATAGTAAGGTGTTTAATTTCGCTATAGGCGAAAGAGTGAGAAAAGCTATACCAGTGATTGACAGATACTAGGATGGAAACTTCTGTTTAGTGTGTAATAGTTTGCATAAGATTTGATTATGTTTTTAATAATCCATACAGAGGCCTAAAAGGTATTTGGACACTTAAGGAGAATTTAAAACATATGAATGTAGATAAACAATACTAAATGGCATTTGCAAATAAATGATGCTAGAGCTTTTTTTTTTTAGTTTGTCACATTACTATGAACATGTTCCAGTAACTTTTGACAACTTGAAAAAGAGTCCAAATACTGTTTGGTCTTGATTTTAAACTCTAGATCTATATTTATATTCTTATATTCTCAATCTCATCATTGAAAACATTGCAAGCTTCTGTTTGTGATATGTCTGTGCTTGTTCTACCTGGTTTGATATTTTGTTACTTTTAAGTGTGACTTAAAGGGATACTCCACTTTTTTTTGGAAATAGGCCCACTTTACAACTCCCCCAGAGTTAAACAGTTGAGTTTTACCGTTTTCGAATCCATTCAGCCGATCTCCGGGTCTGGCGGTACCACTTTTAGCATAGCTTAGCATAGATCATTGAATCGGACAGGACCATTAGCATCTCTCTAAAAAAAAATTACCAAAGAGTTTCGATATTTTTCCTATTTAAAACTTGACTCTTCTGTAGTTACATCGTGTACTAAGACCGACGGAAAATGAAAAGTTGCGATTTTCTAGGCTGATATGGCTAGGAACTATACTCTCATTCCTGCGTAATAATCAAGAAACTTTGCTGCCGTACCATGAGTCCAGCAGGCGTAATGATATGACGCAGCGCCTGATAATAGGTCTAATAGGTTAGACAAACTTAGTCCCGGTCACGTTGGAAGTTACCGAGCTGGGGAGTATTTTCAGGCGCAGCGTCATATCATTACGCCTATCAGCTTAGAAAATTGCAACCATTCATTTTCCGTCGGTCTTAGTACACGATGTAACTACAGAAGAGTCAAGTTTTAAATAGGAAAAATATCGAAACTCTTTGGTCATTTTTTTTTTAGAGAGATGCTAATGGTCCTGTCCGATTCAATGATCTATGCTAAGCTATGCTAAAAGTGGTACTGCCAGACCCGGAGTTCGGCTGAATGGATTCGAAAACGGTAAAACTCAACTGTTTAACTCTGGGGGAGTTGTAAAATGAGCCTATTTCCAAAAAAAGTGGAGTATCCCTTTAAGTGTCCAAATACACTACAGTTCAAACGTTTGGGGTTAGTAAGATTTTTTTAAAAGAGAGAAAAAAAAGAAGTTAATACTTTTATTCAGCAAGGATGCATTAAATTAATCAGAAGTGGCAGTAAATACATTTATAATGTTACGAAAGATTTCTATTTCAAATAAATGCTGTTCTTTTGAACTTTATATTCATCAAAGTATCCTTAAATAGTAAGCAGCACGACTGTTTCCAACATTGATAATAATAAGAAATGTTTCTTGAGCATGAGAATGATTTCTGAAGGATCATGTGACACAAAATTCAGCTTTAAAATCACAGGAATGAATTACATTTCTAAAATATATTAAAATAGAAAACAGTTCTTTTCAATTGTAATAATATTTTACAATATTACCGTTTTACTGTATCATTCATTAAATAAATACATCCTTGGTGAGCAGAAGAGACTTCTTTCAAAAACATTAGAAAATCTTACTGACCCCAAACTTTTGAACAGTAGTGTACATTTTGGGTTCATTGTATAAATGTCACTGTCGGAATGATTGTTCCAAGGTTATATGGAACTATTTTTCACATAATGTGTGTGTGTGTGTGTGTGTTTCTGTATATGGTAGGCGGGTTGGAAAGAGAATCATGCCACATTCATGAGTGAGCTGAAGAACCTGCAGGCATCTGGACTGACTACACTGGGTCACGCTCTCCGCGCTGCCTTCGACCTGCTTAATCTCAACAGACTAGTCTCTGGCATCGACAACTACGGTCAGGTAAAAATGCGAACTCCCTTCAGTATTCAGAAGGCCAGAACAATCTTTATTCAATGAAGAACAAATGACTCCTGGGCATTCTGCATGCAGCATAATAAGAACTGTTCTTGTTCTTAACTCCTCACATAACAAGAATACTAACTACCACAGACACTGAGAAGAACACATCCTCACAATATTCAGATCAATCAGTATTTTAAGAAAATGTACCTTTAGTCCCATCCAGCCTTGAATGTTTTGTTTCTTCTTTGAAGGGAACAAATACATTATGTAATTTGCAGAACTCATTCAGTGTGTCTATCAACATGTTCTTCTCTGGAAAGGAGCTGGAAAGAAGCCATTACACAAAAATAACCATTTCACAGCACATCTAAAGTGTTCCAGAAGGCATGAGAGTGACCCAGCTAACATATGGAAAAATGTTCTGT
This sequence comes from Rutilus rutilus, assembly GCF_951802725.1. NCBI lineage: Eukaryota > Metazoa > Chordata > Actinopteri > Cypriniformes > Leuciscidae > Rutilus > Rutilus rutilus. Next base: position 19,237,115 of record NC_140219.1, on the reverse strand, counting down.
AGTCCAAAGCTTTAAAAGCTTCAAGCAGCACCATCCATTCAGCGAGGCTTTGTAGTGTAGATGCTTTCATCGGCAGTAACAGGGGGGCTCTTCACCCGGGAGGAGGAATGGATGTAGAAACATGCAGAGATTACAGAGACAATTTTGTATCACCTCACAGGAGTATCACCTTAATTTAATTTGATACGTGTGTGTTTTTCATACAACATCAAACATGCAATTGGATTATTTGTTATTCAGAATATTCAGATACTTTATAGGCACACATTAAGACCATGCTGGATTAGCTAAAACAGAAGACATGCATTTTGAGAGGTAACCCTCCAGGCAGTGTGCTAATCTACATGCTGAGTCTGTACTGTGAGGGTGAGTAACTGAGTGCTGACCCCTGCAGTAAGGACATGGAGAATGCATCTTGTATTCACTCACCAACCGTTTACTGTAGTTAGCAACATCTGTCAAGTTTTAATGCTACTACCTCATTTCATTGAACTGTGTTTTAGTTTTAGATTTTGTAACATTTTAAAATGAGATCATTTCTGACATGAACTTCCTGTTGAAAGGCAATTTTTTAGTAAATCGTTTTACTTATACCACTGTTACACAAAAGGTTGTGGTTAGTAGGCTAAGATATATATATTTTTAAAGAAATTCAAATCTTTTATTTATCATGGATGCATTAAATTGAGCAAAAGTGACAAAAAGACATAATGTTACAAACTATTTTGGTAACGCTTTACAATGAGGTCTCATTTTTAACATTAGTTAATGCATGAACTAACAATGAACGATACATTTTACAGCATTTATTAACCTTTGTCAGTGTTAGTTAATAAAAAATGTTAACAGATACAACTTTTGATCTTAAATTCTTTTAGTAAATGTTGAGATAAATGTGATATTGGATTAACAAATGCTGTAGAATTATTGTTAATTCTTAGTCCATGTTAACTGATGTTAACAAATGAAACCTCATGAAACATCAACAAATGAAGATGATGTTCTTTTGAACTTTCTATTCATCAAAGAATCAAAGAGAGTAGCACTATTTCCACAAAAATATTAAGCAATGTTTTCAACATTGATAATAATAAGAAATGTTTCTTGAGCAGCAAATCAGCATTAGAATGATTTCTGAAGGATCATGTGACACTGAAGGCTGGAGTAATGATGCTGAAAATTCAGCTTTGCCATCACAGGGATACTTTTTAAAAATAAATTTAAATGGAAAACAGTTATTTTAAATTGTTATAATATTTCACAATATTACTGATGATCCCTACAGCCATAAGACAAGCAGTTTGGTAAATGGATGGAAGGAAAGATCAGATTTTTGGACCACACTGCTTATTATGAGATTTTAGCATTTTATAGAAGATTTGGATTTTTTAAGAAATGATGTCCACTCTTCTAGGGTCGGAACCCGTTCTTTCTGGAGCCATCGGTCATTATTACGATTACAGATGGTAACAAACTGACGCACAGCTCTGGGGTGGCTGAGGAGGTGAGGGACAAATATTCTTAACCAGTTTTTGACTTGCTTATCCATTTATATCACGTATAATGTTAAGTTTTGCAGGCAGTGTGTCTTTCTCATAAACCCCGATGTCATCTCACTTCTCGTTTTATCTTCCTCCTTTAGTTACATCTGCCACTGAATTCCCCGCTGCCGGGTAGTGAGCTAACAAAGGAGCCGTTCCGGTGGGACCAGCGACTCTTCGCCCTGGTCCTGCGGCTGCCAGGAATGGCCGTGCCCGACGGAGAGCAGCTAGGCAGTGTGCCCACTGATGAGTCTGCTATCACCCAGATGTGTGAGGTCACTGGAGGTACATTCATCGGCTTAACAATCTTACGTTTCAGTGCCAAACAGTTTTAGAATTTAAACGTGTATATGAAGAGTTCAGATGCAAAAGCCTTTAAGTGCCATCTGAAATTTTCTTCTAGAATGATCATTTTTATCAAGCTCGTATATTTAAGTTCAGTAATTTCACTTAAATGGCAATGAAAATTACCGATGAATTGTCATTTAAGTGAAATTACTGAACTTAAATATACGAGCTTGATAAATTTCAGATGGCACTTAAAGGCTTTTGCATCTGAACTCTTCATATTTAAACCCAGGTCTGATGAGAAAATACAGGTTCAAATATGTATCTAATCAATCATTAGGTTCGATTTATGAGGCCTGGATTCCACGAAAGTGCTTTAAATGGTCCTTTAGACACCCTATTTAAGGGGGCTTCAGCCCTGTTTTTCATCTCAGCCCCTGTAAAACTCTGCAATTAATCTGTCAGCCCCCTTACAAGTCTGTTATTATGTGATTTCTCTTCAATGCAGCGCTCAGATACAAGCATCTCTTCTCCATCTCACATGTGAACACCCTTTGTTCCAGTGAAGACATGAAATAAAGTGCAATTTTGATTGCTTAATTCAAAACGAATTGTCTGTCTTTTCAGAAAATGTAGCAACTTGTGACTTTTTTCCCCCCAACCTATGCACTGAAGTTCCATAAGCACAGGGTTATTTCAGTTCATTTTGCTAGTTTATCTCTTTTTCTCTCTCTTTTTCTCACCCACTCTCTATAAGGCCGCTCTTACTGCGTGAAGACGCAAAGGATGCTGAACCAGTGTCTTGAGTCTCTCGTCCAAAAGGTTTGGAGTGGAGTTGTAATACACTTTGAGAAGAGTGGTCCAGATCCACCTTTGATAGGTGAAGGTCAGTGCTGATAATGTGACTCCATGTTAGTTTTGTGCTTATTGGGAAAATAATTAAAGGAATAGTTCACCAAAAAATTCTAATTCTGTCATCATTTACTCACCCTCATGTCGTTCCAAACCCATGAGACTTTCATTCATCTTTGGAACACTAATGAAGATATTTTAGTCCAATTTAGTCCTCACGATTTAGTCCATATTTTCTGAAGAGACACGATCGCTTTATATGATGAACAGATTTAATTTGGACATTTATTCACAGATAAACCTTCATCAACTCACACATCAGTTGTAGTAAATGGAAGCTCAAGCATGTTCGCTTGATGTGCGAGAACCAATGAGGTTCATTCTCGTGTGTTACGCAGCACGTTTGAACTTCCAGGAGAACCAATGAGGTTCATTCTCGTGTGTTACGCAGCACGTTTGAGCTTCCACAAGAACCAATGAGGTTCATTCTCGTGTTACGCAGCGCGTTTGAGCTTCCACAAGAACCAATGAGGTTCATTCTCGTGTGTTACGCAGCACGTTTGAACTTCCACAAGAACCAATGAGGTTCATTCTCGTGTGTTACGCAGCACGTTTGAACTTCCAGGAGAACCAGTGAGGTTCATTCTTGTGTGTTACGCAGCACGTTTGAGCTTCCAGGAGAACCAATGAGGTTCATTCTCGTGTGTTACGCAGCACGTTTGAACTTCCAGGAGAACCAATGAGGTTCATTCTCGTGTGTTACGCAGCACGTTTGAGCTTCCACAAGAACCAATGAGGTTCATTCTCGTGTTACGCAGCGCGTTTGAGCTTCCACAAGAACCAATGAGGTTCATTCTCGTGTGTTACGCAGCACGTTTGAACTTCCACAAGAACCAATGAGGTTCATTCTCGTGTGTTACGCAGCACGTTTGAACTTCCAGGAGAACCAGTGAGGTTCATTCTTGTGTGTTACGCAGCACGTTTGAGCTTCCAGGAGAACCAATTGAGGTTCATTCTCGTGTTACGCAGCACGTTTGAGCTTCCGCAAGAGGTTTGTTCTTGCAAGCAGCAAGTTTGGTGGAGCTTCTGTTTATGTTCACTGATCAATGTTTATATGTGAATAAAATCCTAAATTAAATCTGTTCATCATATAAAGCGATCGAGTCTTTACAGAAAATTCGGAGTAAACCACTCAGTAAACCACTCAGTTCATATGGATTAGTTTAGTACGATCTCTATGAACTTCTTGAAGCGTCAAAGTGGTAGTTGCTTAGACTGTCAATGGAGGAACAAAAAGCTCTAAGATTTCATTAAAAAGATCTTCATTTGTGTTCTGAAGATGAATGAAAGTCTTACTGGTTCATGTTTGGGTAAACTATCCCTTTAATAGACAATGATTGTCTTCTCTTTGTACAGATGGTCTTGTGGATCCAGCTCGTCCTTCGTCGTCCTTCAGTCCGCAGCCCTGGCACAGCTGCCACAAGCTCATTTACGTCCGGCCCAACCCCAAGACAGGCGTACCTGTGGGTCACTGGCCAATCCCAGAATCCTTCTGGCCTGACCAGAACTCCCCCACTTTGGTAAATTTTAAAACCTGCAAAATAAAGTTTATAAGTGCAGAGTCAAGGAATTAGTTTTTATTGTCAACTAAACCTATTAAAAACATTTTTGTTAACTGAAATAAAGCTGAAATATAATTAAATATATTAGATGAAATATTAATAGATACGTTTGTTGATTTTCAACAAGCTTTGTATTGTTACAAAGTGATTGTATGAATGAACAATGTGTACACTTTCTCCATGTTACCTGCACCCAGATATCCCCGTTCACTTGTCAGCAAAAGTCAGCCGGATTGTTGTGAGAACTACAGACTTCTGCTTTTTTGCATTCCCTATCATGGACAGTCAGACTGATCCCAGTGCATTATGGGTGTTGAATTTTCCCTACATTTGGCATAAGGGAATATTTTTGGCCACAGCGCTTTTTCTCCATTTTCTCTTGTCATGTAGCACTAAAAAAAAAAAAATAAACTGCCTTTCTACTGCTTAGACAGCCATGTTTCATTAAAAGCAGAGAATCGCCCCTTTAAACTAAATTAAAACTAAAAATGTTCCCTAGGCAACTGACTGAACTAAGTTTAAGCTGAAGCATAGTAAAATGACTAACTAAAAAAAAAGAAGAAAAAAGTACATTAAAAAAATGGAAACTTAAAATATAAAAATAAAAGCTAATTCAAAATATTAATAAAAACTATAATAGTACATAAATAACACTCGCCCAGTCTGACTTTCCTCGCATTTTCTGCACTGATTTGGGGGAAAACTTAGTCAAATGTGTTAAATCTAGCTGAAAACACTATAAATTTGGCTAAAATATTTAATGAGTGAGCACAGAAGGACTTTCTGCTGAGCTTTGGGACCTGGCAGACAGTCAGCCATTTATTTTTTCAGTCAGCTTATCTCTGCTTATTAAAATGGAAACGTACTAGGTTTGCAAAAGGAGTTTTGATAGGTGTATAAGCATTGGCTCATCCAAGCCGAGTGGATGAAGCAATTTATTAGCCAAAGGTAATGACCTCGGCAAACTAAAGGTTAGCTTTCATCTTGCTCAAACAGTGCTAATGAATGTGGATGAAGATAAGAGAGCTGAAAGGAGTGGTAACATGAGGAAAGGCTTCACTGTCCTGAGGTTTCCCACCCCCTCACTGTCTATTCTCTCTTAGACAGTGCACTGTAGAGACAGCAGCTGGTACCGTGCCAAAGTGCCACAGCTCAGCTCAGCCCGTGGGCACTGTGAGAGACATTGCCAGCAGAATAAGACTGCTGTAGCTCACCAGAGCTTTAGCACTTACTGCTAGCTTAACATGAGGTCATTTCCTTCCTGAAATCTCCGCTGTCATGTCTGCAATATTGTGAATCAGTAGCACAATGGGTTTGGGTGCAGTTACTAACACGTTAGCCTCGAAAGATGTCAAATTAAGCGTGATTAAAAGGCTCTTTTTTAATATTTCATTTTTTCCAAAATGCTTCCTTTGGTTTATTAAGTGCTCAGTCAGGGTGTTGTGAGAGTATCTGCTCAGGGAATGAACAGCTTGTATTGTCATGTGCCTGTAACACATGGGTCATTACCCACGGGTGCTGTAATTACAGGATGAATTGGCCATCTAACTGAAATTGTGGAGAATGTGTTATACAGTAACAGAGGATTTCTGTTTAACAGTTTTTTTTTTTCTCTTTAGCCTCCTCGATCTTCCCATCCTATGGTGAGGTTTTCATGTGTCGACTGTGAACCGATGGTTATTGAAAAGCTGCCTTTTGACAAATATGAGCTGGAGCCGTCCCCGCTCACCCAGTACATCTTGGAGAGGAAATCCCCGCACATGTGCTGGCAGGTGGGACACCTTTTCACACAACTATTTAATATTTTTGCATGCAATCTTTCACAGCCCCCAGACTGCTGTATGGGTAGATCTGAGTTTCATAGTGAATAGATATCATAGTGTTAAAAGGGCAGAAAGAAACAGTGGTTGTTTAGCTTTTCCATATTTACTGGAATGTATAAAGCACAACACAAATTACATGTCAAGTCCTGCATTTAGTAACTGTTTGAATGAGATATTGTTGTGGAATTTTCGGGATTCAAAAGTTTTAGGTCCGTAAGATTTATTTTTTGTGACAGTATTTATGTTACAAAATATTTCTATTTCAAATGTTTTCAACATTGATGATAATAATAATAATAATAAATGTTTCTTGTGCATCAAATCAGCATATTATAATTATTTCTGAAGGATCATGTAAGCCTGGAGACTGGAGTAATGATGCTGAAAATTCAGCTTTGCATCACAGGAATAAATTACATTTTAAAATATATTAAAACAGAAAACAGTTATTTTAAATTGTAATACAATTCCACAATATTACTGTTTGTATTAAATGGTTATGCAATATTTCCTTCCTGATGTCCGTCCATTAATACAGATTGTGCAGGGTTTCTTAGCAGATGCTTATCTAAAGTGACTTATGCTAGAGGAAACTTGATTATAGAGGAGCAAAGAATATTATCAATACCACCGTATGAGAGTTGTCCAGATACAGTGCAGTAGAGTAGAATTAAACCCTAATATAGATGGTTATGAGTTTGAAAGTGCTCACAGAAAAGTTCTCAGCCATGCAGATTGGGAACATATTTGTTGGAGGTTGCTGATTCACAGGCAGTTCTGAATGCAGACATCAGATGTAGCATTTTATTCATGAGGGACTCGAGTCATATCTAGGGACTAAAATATCATAGAGATTTAGAGGTGGGCTCTTTTGGCTTGCAGCAGTTCTCAACCACCGTTGAAAGCCATAGAAACTGCACTAAAACACCTTAGCAAACTGCATAACAGCAGATTTTGCTCAGAAAATCTAAAAACAAGTTAATTTGTTATTATTGAAACAAATCAGATTGTATTTATGTATGTAATTAATTCTGAGATCTTTTTGTTGTTACTGCATTTGCTGTTAAATTATGAACGGTTGAATGGTTGTAATCTTTTTAACATAAAATCACGTCAAAAAGAATTGTTACTTTTATGCTCTATTTGACGAATCAAAATGTTCTTACGGCCCAAAGAACCTGAAAAATAATATGACTCTGACGCTGGGCCATGAGAAGGGCATGATTACTTTTGGAGATGGAATAATGTTATACACTTGTTTTGGTTCATTTCGGTCTTCTATGAAATGATGATAAATGGTCTCTCAAGAGCTATTACCTCCTAGACCATTTAGTTTCCTGAAAGAACTTACACAAAGTGAGGTGACTGTACTGCGGTAAAATTGAAGTGTTTTTCCAGGCTTTATTTTGTTGTATACACATTCTATAAATACCTTAGTCAATTCCTGGAAAGGTTTTTTGTAAGTCCATTATTTTGATATGTGGTTCCTTCTTGCATCATACATTGATTTAGCCCATCTAAAAAAACAATATTATTGACCATTTGCGTTTGTTCTTTTGCCATGGTTACAATGTTACACTATCACTTGCCTCACTATAGAGCATATAAAGAAAACAAGGTAAATGGTAGATCAATTAGATAGAGCACATCCATTCATAAGCATATTTAGAGGCATTTATAGCACACTAGGCTCTAAGGAACCCTTTTAGCTAATGAGCTGTTGATAAATGGGTTTTGTCTCTGAGAAACAGCTTCAAGTGAGAGCTGAGCTCTCAGGAGACACTATACAATGCTAACTCCTCTCCCCGTAACCCAGGTGTTTGTGAACTGTAGCGGCAAACACAGCGATCTAGCACACCCGTTCGGCTACCTAAAGGCCAGCACTACGCTCACCTGTGTCAACCTCTTCGTTATGCCTTACAACTATCCCGTCCTGTTGCCACTCCTCGGTACGTGTGTTTCCTCATTGCCATTTGATTTTTTGCACATTCTCAACCTTATGCTATACATTACCTTTTTTTTCTATAGCACATTTCATACATAGCAGTGGTGCTTTGTTTAGCCATGATAGAGACATAAAAATAAAAGACAATTATCAATTATAAAATCATTTAATGAATAAAAAAAATTATAATTAGAAGCATTTAAAAATGTAATTTAACAAACAAATGAAAATGAATGAATGAATGAAAGAAAAAGAACACAGAAACACACATACACAATACACTTTAACATTTATACACTTTTAAGTGTCCACTTGGGGTTGCACAGACTAGTCGACTTTAAAGGGATAGTTCACCCAAAAATGGAAATTCTGTCATCACTTATTCACCCTCAAGTCGTTCCAAACCTGGATGAGTTTCTTTCTTCTGTTGAACACAAAATAAGATATGTTAAAGAATGTTGGTAACCAGACAGTCAATGGAAGCCATTGACTTCCATAGTATTTTTTTCCTACTATGGAAGGTAATGGTTACAGTCAACTGTTTGATTGTAACTTAAGTAACTAATTTAAGTAATGCATTCATATATCTGATAAAGAACTGAGGAAAATAAGCTGTTATGTAGGAACAATAGCCTTGTGGGCAGCGCTGTGTCATTTTCCATAGTTGTGCTCAAGGCAACCCCGCGTTCGAGTCTCAGCTCGAGGTTCAGGCTTATTTGTTCATTAATGACGTCATGGGCGACAAGTCGACTCTACTTTAATCACATAAATGTCGTTCAACCTCTAGTGTCCACATGTTTCTGTTTTTTTTTTGTATGTTTTTTTCTGCAGAAATTGTGTAAAATGTCTGTGTCTCTTTCATTTCCTCCTGAGAATTACATAAAGGAAGCATTTCAGCTCTGGAATGTAATGTGGTGGCTTTCTACAGCAAACTTACCACATCTTATTCTCCTTACAGATGATTTGTTTAAAGTGCACAAGCTTAAACCAAACCTCAAGTGGCGTCAGGCCTTTGAAATGTACCTGAAGTCCATGCCTCCTTACTTTCTCTTGGTAAGATGCTCTTCTTTCCTACTTAAAAAAAAAAAAAAACCCATCCCAATAGAGCACAGAAGTGTCCTGCTTAGAAAAAAAAAGACATCCTTTGTGTATATAAATCTATGCAATGTGCAATTCATGGGCTGTTAGATGTTCTTAAGGGTCACTTGTAATCTGACCTCTTTCATGAGTTGCATTTGTTCTGTAGTCTGTTAACAGCTGTAATGAGGTCAAGGATATGTGCTCTGAGTGCAGATTCATGCTGAGTGTGTCCTCATTTTCACTTCCTTTGTATCTGCTTCTCCACTCTTCCTCTCTTTTTTTTTTTTTTTACTGAGTGCAGCCTCTCAAGAAGGCGCTAAGGATGATGGGAGCCCCAAATCTCATCTCTGACAACATGGATTGTGGCTTGAGCTACAGTGTAATTTCCTATCTAAAAAAACTCAGTCAGCAGGTGAGTGTGATTCAGCTGCTCTGTTTCCTGGCAGTTAAACCCGCAGTTTTTTTGTAGAAATTATGTTCAATAGTATCCAAACTCATATCATTCCTTTAAATATTCTATATTACATGTCAACGTATTATATTCATTTAATAATAAATCTTGTTTGTATGAGGTCTGAGTGCTTTTTAAATCGAGTTGTACTTGATTTTGTAGGCAAAGATTGAGTCAGACCGTCTGATTGTGTCTGTCGGGAAGAAGCCTTCTCATGAGATGGGCATCAAGGTGAAGAACCACTCAAGCGCCCTGTCTTTGGCTCACCGCCGTGATTTCAAGCAGCTCCTGCAGGGCATCATGGGTGAGGTACCCCTCCGACTCATCGACATGAACTTCAAAGAGTTTGCTGGATTCCAGATCGCACTTCTCAACAAGGTACAGACAGTTTGAGTGGGGCTGAATTACATTACAGGGTCTATTTGAAATGAACCATGTCTCAGTTCACGTTTGGTGGTTAGAATGTAGTTATGCTAACATGGACAGAAGCATTTTCTTCCTGATGCTGGTTAATTCTGATGAATTCTTATGACTGGACATCTTAATATAAGTCTTAGTGACTTGAAAACATGTGCAATTGTCTTTGGGTTAGACTAAAATGTAACTTCTATAATCATTTACTAACCTTCTCTTCAAGGATTTGAAGCCCCAGGCCTATAGGAACGCTTATGATATTCCGCGACGGAACCTTCTAGATCAAGTGACTCGGATGCGTTCTAACCTTTTGAGGACAACGCAGAAGCTGATCAGAGGCCAGGATGATGGTAAATGTACCAAAGAGACAAAATACATTTTGCGAAGTTTAGTGAACCTTTCGATTTTCAGTCAAAAAAGGTCATTGACTGTTGTCAGTAGTGTAGCAATGCATGAAGCACAGCTCACACATAAGTCACTTTCAAACCAAGCAGCTTTCTGAAAAAGAAAGTAAGCCATAGTTTGTTTTTTGCCGTCCATGCAGAATGCGTTTTTGCATTCCACTTCACTGTTTTTTTTTCTCCATTGTTTTTCTAGGTAAACAAGCGCTTGACAGATGGTGGCATTTCACATCTTTTGCAGTGTCTCACGCATGACACATGCATTCTAAAAACGTGCCGCTCATGTTCAACTTCAAGTTTAATTCAACTTAATCAAGATATACTTTTTTTTCCATTCCACTAACCTGTGTATCCGCAAAAACGTGTCCTGTGTGAGCCGGCCCTATCAATGACCATATGCATTTAGCATAACAACAAGAGACACTGTTTCTTTTCACTACAAGAATTACATTTCTAATGCTGACATTCCATCAAAAATGTTCATGAATGGATAGTTAACATCTGTTTGATATATATATTTTTTTTCTTCATGATTCCGTAGACTCCTTGCACAGTATTCCAGTTGGGCAGATGGGAAATTATCAGGAGTTTCTTAAGATGATGCCATCACCCCTGCGTGAGATTGATCCAGACCAGCCCAAACGACTGCACACATTCGGCAACCCATTCAAACAGGACAAGAAGGTGCTTGCACGTTAAACCTATTGCTAAACAATTACAGGTCAAAACTGAAGTTTTTACATACTAAGTTGTTTTGTTTTTCCTCTTCTTCCTCTCCCAACAACAGGGAATGATGATAGATGAAGCAGATGAGTTTGTGACAGGGCCACAAAATAAGAAGCGAAGTAACACGGTGGATCTAAACTCGGGCACTGCCCTGAAGAGGCGGAGGAGTATGTCCCCACTGTTGCGCCGGCCCCAAACCCCTCCAATAATAACCAATCATGTACTGGGCAAGGGCCCCGCAGGGACTCAAGGCCAGCAAGGAATCATTAAACCCATCCCACTACACAAAGGTAAAGTTCTCTGAGCCACAGCTGACTGAATCTTAGCTTACTGTGTACCGTATACTGTTTTAAATTTAAATTTTAAGTGAAACAGCAGACATTAGGGGTGGGCGATGTGACCAAAATCTTGTATCATAATACGAGTAATTTTATTTCATGATAACTATATATATCACAATATAGTTATTTTTGCTTTAAATAAGATTTTTATGATATCAAAATATTTGATAAGATTCTTTTCACCATTTTCAAAATCGTTAAAAATCTAATACTATCCTAAAAAAAACCTCTCAAGCTTACCGAAGACAAGTAAACTGAAGAAAGAGCAAAGAAAACAAACTACAATAGAACAGACACAAATGAATTAGACCTACCTGAAAACTTTAAGCACTAGAAATACTACATAAAATGTATTAAGTAATCAAATGTATAAAAAAGCAATGCATAGTCTCTACTGTGTAAATTAAATATACATTTATTCTTATTAAATGATTAGTTCACTCCAGAATTAAAATTTCTTAATGATTTACTCACCCTCATGTCATCCAAGATGTTCATGCCTTTTTTTTCTTCAGTCGAAAGGAAATCAAGGTTTTTGAGGAAAACATTCCAGGATTTTTCTCCATATAGTGGACTTCAATGGGAACCAATGGGTTGAAGGTCCAAATTTTAGTTTCAATGCAGCTTCAAAGGGCTCTACACGATCTCAGCCGAGGAATAAGTGTGTTATCTATTGAAACAATCTGTCATTTTCTGAGAAATAAAAATATATATATATACTTTTTAACCCCAAATGCTCGTCTTGCACAAGCTCTGCAATGCACGTCCATGCGTAGTCATGTTGGGAAAAGTCACGCGTGTAGGCGGAAGTATCGACTCAGTGTTTACAAAGCGAACGTGCAAAGACTAAGTCAAACGCCCTTTACAAAAAAAAGCTAAAACAACGATGTCGGACAATTTTGAAAAAAACCTCCTTCTCCACACATGTAAACACTGCTTTTAAACCGCAATACTTAAAAACGCATGCAAACGATAAACTTTTGTGACCGGTTGCACAGCAACGTCACATGAGCTTAACCGTTACATCTCGACCGGTATATCGGCCACCCCTAGTAGATATTATTCCACATTTTCAAACAGTAGTAAGCTACATTTTGTCACATGACCTCATCAAATTGCCTGTTTGTAGTATCCAGTTGTTATCTTGCAAAAATGTTATTTTCCATTTTCAATAATAAAAAATAAAAAAATCAATTTGATCAAATAATTAGTCCATAAAAGATCAGAGCTGTAATTACTTCTGGTTGAGAGTGCATTGTGGTCAGTAAAATGTTTTAATGTTTAGAAAGCCATTTCTTATACTCATCAAGGCTGCATTTATTTGACCAAAGTACAGTAAAAACAGTAATATTTTCAAAATGATTACCATTCATGATAACAGTTTTCTATTGTATATTTTAAAATGTAAATTATTTCTGTGATGGCAAATTATCATTACTCCAGTCTTCAGTGTCACATGATCCTTCTATGGATCATTCTATGTTGATTTACTGCTCAAGAAACATTTCTAATTATTATCAATGTTGAAAAGTTGTGCTGATAAATTTTTTTTTCAGGATTCTTTGATGTAATAGTAATCTTTTGTAACATTATACATGTCTTTACTGTCATTTAGATCAATTTAATGCATCCTTGCTGAGTAAAATTATTAATAAAAAAAAAATAAACAAAAAGAAAGTTTACTGCCCCCAGACATTTGGTAGCATATATACTATATACTGCTATTCCACTGAAAAAGTAACTATGAATTAAAGCAATGTCATCATTTGTTTTCTCCTACAGGAGCCGAAGAGAACAGTGTAGGGGGCACAGAAAGCAATGGGGAGCGGGAGCCTGGCGATGATGCTGGGGACGAGTGGCCTGGAGGAGTGGATGGAGAGGGAGAAGGAGAAGGACCTGCGCCTGCGGAGGACAGAGGAGAGGTGGAGGCACCAGACGGCGAGGAGGAGAGAATAGGACTGGAGAACTGTCTGGACGAGAGACTCTCTGATCACACACAGAACTGTGAGGACCTGAGTCCTCCAAGCCAGGAGGAGGCAATGGAGGGCAATGGAGAAGACACTCCAGAACAGGGCACAATCGTTATGATTCCCCTGGAGGGGAGTAACGCGGAGCTGCGCACTCGAGTCATCAAAGAGGTCCGCAAGCCTGGCCGTAGTGAGTATCTAATTATAATGCCAAATTAATTCTTTACGCCCATTCATTTCTTTATTCGCTTTGAATTATTGTCTAGGTTTAATCAAGTGGACTTGCACTATTAAAGAGGGTATATATTGTAGGATTTAATAAAGCCATTGCTCATTCTTTGGTGCAGATTATGAGGCAGTATTCAGGTTACTGGAGGAGGTGAAGGGGCCAGTGTCAGTGCAGAGGTACTTTATTCATCATGCCATCAAAGAGGCAGCCAGGTAAGAGCTTTCTTTAAACCTCACATGCCTTTCATGGTCCTCTCACACCATAGAGGATGTCAGTATGATGTTGTACTTAATAATTTTGTTATGTACTTCTGTCATACATACAAAGTTCTGTCATGAAACTCTAGATGGCACAGGCTTATAGATTGTTTACTCAATCTGGTTGCAATTACATCATTCTCTGTACAGTACAGCTGATTTCTGCTGTTTCAGTTGCCAATGAGCAACTATAAGCGTTCATCTATTATTTTAGTTTTATTTTAGTAATTGAAGTAAATCAAAGTTATTTTTTTTTTCATCTAATATTTATATTTTATTTTATTTCAGCTTTATTTCAATTAACAACAATTATTTTTAATAGTTTTAGTTTGCAATAACAGCACTGATCCTCTGCCTCTTGCATGTTCACTTTTTATTATTATAATTCAATTATAATTCTTATAATTATTCATTTTAATTTTCAGTCACAGACATGTACAATCAAATCAAAATCAAAAGCCCAAAAAATTAAATTAATTTTGGATCACAAACATTTTGGGGTCTTATAACAAACAGAATAAGACTTTGAGCTCTGTTTAATGTACCAAAATTCATTGCATAAAATTACACAGCATTCTCTCCAAAGTTAGTGCAGAAGCTCACTGATAGCCAGCAAAAATAATTGTAAAAATCTTTAAATATTCTTAAAACGAAACAAATTTACGTTAGAAGCAAAATTCCATATAAACAAAATATTATTTTATGTTTTAAGCATAACCCCCAGTAAATTTTCTTATATTCATACTTCAAACAAGTAAATGTATCAATGAAAAAGAAAAACGTATAGGATATATTCTCTGAACGCTGGTCTTAATATGCAAGTTTTTTTTTATACACATATATATATATATATATATATATTTATTAATATAATGTAAATAAATCCAGCTAAATATCTCTGTCTCTTTCAGGTTTAAGAAGCGTGTGCTGATCCAGCAGCTGGAGACCGCTCTGGAGGAGATTGAAGACAAACAGACGCTGCCCGCACAACTCAACAATATCCACAGCAGATAGTGGGACGTCCCATCTCACCGCTGAGAGACACGCGAGAAGTGGCAGAGCATGCCGACTGAGCACACGGGTTTGAGACGGACCCATCAGCCTCAGTACGTAGCGACGGAGAGAGAACATTAAGGGGGATGGAGGCCTGTCTGGCTCACGCTCTGGTCCAGGCGCTTCCAGTTTCTGAATTGTGTCGTAACTCTGAAAGAGTGCTCACAATGGAGAGAGGCGTTCCAGGTTTGACAGGGGCTTTCTGTCCATTTCTAGGCTTTGCGGACCTGAAAATGATGTAATTTAACCATAAAGTAATGAATAATGAACAAGCACACTCCAGAAAAGCCAAGCCTCACCCACTATGTGATATTACAGGGTCATCTGAGGCAGAGGTCAGCGTCTGTCACGTGATTACTGTATGTCTATATATTATGTATGTCCACTGTTATTTGGCATCAATGGATTGTTCAAAGGAGATAATAGTATGGAAAATCTAAGATCGATTTGTGTTTGCATGAAATGCCCACAAGTCAAACAACTCAGTTGGACTACACCAAGGTAGACCTCTCAAAAGCAATAACCCTACAATCATCAGTACGCCAAGCTCAATTTTACTCCCTAACTGTGGAAAACAAATGGATTTTTCAGAAGAATGTCCTTGAGACTTTGGAGATTTGGTAGCTGGGCTGTTGTTGTATTTGTGGTGATATGTAATGTCACATGATAGATTAGCATCATTCAGTGTCCTATAAGCAATAGTGTCCAATGAAAATACAAACACCTTGTCCACACTTGGGAAATGCCAACTATTGTGTGAAACGAACTGGTCCACAGCAGAGTTTTGATCGTGTCCAGTATGTGGTCACCTGACATGCTTGGTCATCCTACGCTTCTCATCAGGGGAGAAGTCGCAGACTCCTAAGTTTCATTTCACAGACGCTGAAGTTACATTAGTGACCACATTCTTGTTGGTTCTGTTCATTTTTGAAAACAGAGGTGTACTACTTTTTAATGTTCATAAATACTAAAGATTATTTTTGGATGGTATTCCTACAAGAACATAAAAAATATTTTAAGAATTGTATAAAGCATTTTGTAAACTGATATTATATAGACAAAGTTTTATGATTTTTTTTATAAAAACAATGAAAATGAAAAATAAAAACAAACATTACAAAGGAAAATGTGTGCATTATTGTATAATTGTATATATTCAGTACCGTTCAAAAGTTTGGGGTCAGTAAGATTATTTTTTAAAGAATTAACACTTTTATTCAGCAAGGATGCATTAAATTGATCAAAAGTTACAGTAAAATATATTTACAGTGTTACAAATGATTTCTAATAGATGCTGTTCTTTAGAACTTTCTATTCTATGGTTTCCACAGAAATATTAAGTGGTTTTCAAACTGTTCTTGAGCAGCAAATCAGTATCTTAGAATGATTTCTCTAGAAGGATTTTTGTCTGGTTTTCCAGTGCAAATATCTAAAAAGATTCATTTACTTTTGATGATATTAAATAAAAAGTCTTATTTTCTGTGAAATTGATCAAAATGAAGTATGATTAAAACAGGAAAAAAGATCTGCCAATGGGCTCAGAAAAATCAACTTAATTTTAAGCTTAAATTTGTTTTTGTTTTAATTTATTTTTCTTCATTTCTCAGAAAACAAGAATATATATCTTCATTTTGATTCTCCAAATTTTTTGGGATTTAAGAATGTTTCGATATTTGTACTGGAAAACAAGACAAAATACTGAGGAAGAACGTCATTTTTTTGCAAGTACGTGCAACATTTAATGCCATGACTTTATGAATTTAAGACTTTGCTCTTAAGGCCCAAATGAAGACATTTGCATACCAGCAGAAACTGGTAAGTAGCTGTAGTCATTTTTTCTCTTTCAACACCTGCACCTCTCATCTCATTTATAGACCTGATTGTCTATTATGGTGTCACTGTTTGCATCATTACTGTTAGTTAGTTTTGCAATGCCCGATTCATCGCAGGGCTTAATGTTACAACATTATGACGGGGGCATCACTCAGTACTTTGCCATTATGATACCAAAATACACCACCTGTTGTGATGGGGAAATGAGCAAGCTGAGAAGCTAGCAAATAACTGTAGAAATGGTGGGCATAAATGTTTTTTTTATCATTCATCATTTAAAAAAAAATCCTTCTGAAAATGATTCCAATGATATCGTTTCTCTGTGCCTGCCGTTATTGTTATAGTTGTGGTGTGGACTCCGCTAATTTTTTATAATCAAAGCTATTTTTCGAACTATAGATTTATCGTTATAGTCCTTGGTGTGAACAGGCTTAAAATATTTGATTTATGATGTCAAAGTAAAACTACAGCAGTAGAAATACTCTAAAGTTGTGCTATTAACACATGTATTATCTCACAAAAGGTAACAAATCGTGTTTAAATCAATGTCACATAAGCTATTAATACCAGAAGAGACTAAATAGTGTTGGGATAAGTGGGTTGCCATTGCAGGTACTTAAAAAAAAAAGGGGCTTAGTGAAGGATTAGTATAATTACAGGCTTAAACTGGACTGTTTCTGGACCAACTGCCCATTCTTTACTTGCATGGAAAACAATGCATAACCAGGTTGATATACCACAACCACATATGTCCTTGAATGCTCCAGATCCAAGCATAAAATTCATTGTAGCATGACAAAAACGTTTTGGCCGGTTAGCAGGTCTTGACATTGCGAAGCAATCTTTACAGCGTAAAATGAACATGCTTAATCGTATCATCTCTTTTAGTTTCATACACATTCAGGATAAACCAGACTTATAAAATTAAGGGGCAAAAATAAGTGGTTTTAATCCAAGTTACAAATTCATCAATAAAATTTTAGAATTTATTAAGGTAAAAATAAGGAGTTGTGTCTCAACATGAAATAAATCAGAAAACATTGCCCTCCCCCAATCCCCCCACCCCCCTCAAAAATGTTTACCATTCGTTCCCACTGAGTGTTCACAGTATTGTTAGAATTGCTATTATTCTACATCTATTGTGGCCCTGCTCAGACATGTTTTATTAGTTTCAATCACTCTCAGTATTATTTAAATAAGTTCAAATTTGAATTTCAGCAATCAGAGCTATACTGCTTCTGAACACAAAAACAATTTATGGTCCACAATATCGACCTCAATTAAGAAGGGTACAAGGAAGAACCTGTTGCAGTTGGGGGGTTCAGTTTAGCCAAAAAACATGGCAAACCAACATTGTACGTGGTAGGATTCGTGCCCTGTGCGCGACAGCCAACCGGAGGGCTACAGCCGTAACCTACAGACTTAATTAAGACTCCCAAGCAATAACAAGTATTTACAAACATATCAGCTGGAAAAGGAGTTGGCACAGTCCATTGACAAATAGTAACCACAAGAGATGCGTGTTTGTACAGCATATTCACATATACATAAAGACAGGAAAATATGCTTATTTTCCCTTCCAACCGAGGAGCTAAAAAATAAATTTAAGAAAGAAAAACAAAATGAAACCGGGCAAGGCAGCCCACAGAAGGCCAGTCTCAATGAAAGTTTTCCAGCTTGCGTAACCGCAGGGGATTGGAGGGCAAGGCCTGGGGGCTTGGAGTGGAGGGCTCCTGCTCCGGAGCGCAGAAGAGTACTCTGCCTCGGTGATTGAACAGGTAGAACGACGGGTGATTTCTCAATGTGTCAAATGTCCTGTTAGTTAGAGCAAACAATAAAGAGACATAAGTGAGCTCGATGCAAGTTTCATTAGTAACAGCCTATTTCTGATATAGCCAGGCATTACTTTATAGTCTATGAGCTTACTTGTTTTTGAGCTCTGAAGAAGCATCCATGTCTTTGAACTCGCCTGAGATGTGCACTATGCCGTAACACGTGATCACAAACGACAGCAAAGTCTGTAACACTATCTGAAAACACAACACAAGAGAAGCTGTATTGAGGGAAACAAATGCATGCGATTCAATATGATCAATGTCTGGTATTTGATTGCAACTTACATCTATAGGTAATGTTTCGTTCTCTTTTTCTGTCAGTCGCATGTAGGATCGGTCTAGAAAAAGAAAAATCTTTTTAGGATGTATGAGAGGCATTAAGACATTCCCTCTAAACAAAGGGGTACAAGTAATTTTGCAGAGTTAGAGTCGGAAGTAGCACAATACTACCATTCTTGCACATTAAAAGTTCTTATATTTAAGTTTACAACTGGATTTGTTTTATGCAATGGGCACATTTGCATGTTTGCTCAAGTTTATAATTCTCTATGCTTGGCATATAAGTGATAATAAATGCAAAAAGAAGTATCTAGCACTAACTGTTTGCATCTAGTCATGGGAAGCTCGTGTTGTTTCCACAAATCAGTTCTTTCGAACAGTAAAAAAATAAAATAAAAATAATAATAATAATTATATCATCCCGTGGTCTCTTATATCCCAGTTACATTAAGTGCCCTTATTATGCTTTTTTAAATATTACCATTCATGCAGTGTGTATTGTAGCTGTGTTTGAGAGTTTAGGGCCTAGTTTCACAGACAGGGCTTAGATTAAGCCAGGATTAGGCCATAGTTTAATTAGGATATTTAAGTAGCTTTTATAAACTTAAACATTACTGATGTGCATATTGAGACAAAACAACGACACTGCCATATTTTAAGATATGTCAGTACAAGTTGCTTTCAGTTAAAACAGCTCAAACATATTTTAGTCTGTTAAACAGGGCATAAAATATCCACAAAATTGTAAAGATCAAAGTGCACAACAAACAAGGTTATTGTCTCCTAAAAAGAAAGGATAAATTCTGACCTGCCGAAACGAGTCGTCAGCAATTTCAGTCTCACTTACGCAACATATCTACGCAGGTTAGTAAAAAAAAAAAAAAAGTACATAAAGCCAGTAGGGGTGTGCACAAATAGTCAAATATTCGATTTTTCGAAAAATAAGAATACTATTCGAATTGGTACATATGTTGCTTTGCTGGCCATAAATGCAGTGAAATTAGCACGCAAACTAAAACTCAAGTTATAACTAAGTGGCAGTTTAAGCGACACCATTTCCAACTAATAGCCTAACGGAAAACTTAATATGCGTTTTGGACGTTCATTTACACTTCAACAGAAAATACAAACTTTTGAAAACGGGTTAAGTGCAAGTTTTTGAAACCGATACGTTATCGTTTCCTTGTAAACTACAAAAACGCGAATCTGTGAAAACGGTGACGCATGCGTATTACGCGTTTAGTCTAGGTGCATAGTGTTTCTTTACAAAGTGACATCGCCGACTACTGGCCTGGCATGAATAATACCGTGCTTTAGTCATCTTCACGGATCCGTGTGAATGGGGATCATTTTGACAACGTTGTCATCTGTATAAAGAAAAAACCTTTCCGTTTTTAGTACATCGTTGTCGTGTAAACGTACACTAAATGCACTGGGTGGCGCTATGGAGCTTAAGTAAAGTTGATTGTATTTGATGACAGTGTCATTATCTGCATCTAGGCGCAGTGAAGTTTGGAATTACTTTGATCAAAATCATTTTACTAAGTGACCTTACAAAATGGAGTTACTTTTGGATGGAGTTTCAGACACAAACAGGTACGGTTTTAAAACGGTTTAATTGGAAATCAATATATCTTATCTCCATAATTATTTATGTGGCGAAATACTGTGTAATAAGTGTCCGTCTAGTTTGAACTTGCCGCGCTGCAACTGCTCTCCGCGGAAGCTTTGCGTTTAGAGACCTAATAAAATATTTCAACTCAGATCAATTTTTCGTGTCTAATTATTTACTTATGTGGCATATATAAACACACACATACATGTGCGTATTTAATTAAAATATATGTGTGATTGGATGTATTGTGTTTAGAAATGATAATATCGGTTTGTTATTTGAAGAGGTTTAATAAAGGTTTTTATTTAATTATTTTTTAAATAAAAGTTTATTCGTCTATTGTCGGCTCACGAGTTGGACATGCTAGAATGAGACGGTTCTCGGTTCAATGAGTCGAAAGCTGTCGGAACAATTCAGTTGAACATGTTATAGAATCGCTCAATGTGAATCGTGAACGAATCTGTTCAATGAAAAGATCCGACTCCAACGAGAGATTCTGACATCACTACTGCAGAAATAGCAGGTGAAATGGCATTATTTGGAAATGAAACAGATTCTGGTTGCGAGTTATTTTTCATTTACTTCGTGAAGGTTAATCAACACATTGCCTTTAGGGAAGGTTTGAATAATGTAAGTTTACATAGTAAAGATGACTAACGTTACTTCTGAAATACCAATCATACTGCGTTATATGAACGCCCCGATAAAACTCAACACGCACCGCACAAACACTGATCTTGCACAAAGACTTGCAATCAGACTGCACGATAAGTGATTTATGGTAGAAAACAACGTTTTCCCGTGTATTGAGCTGTTATAAATGTTGAGTGTCAAAACCTAGTGAGCTGCCGACCAAGACAGCATTTTTGGACATAATATACGTGTTCCCACACTCTCTAAAATGCTCTCTACACAGGAATCTCACTCGGGTTTGAGTCCTGCTGAAGCTGTCATGCACACTGAGCTCTGCAGAGAGGCCGCACTCACCGCCGGACCACAATCAGCTAACGTTACAGCTTACTAAACAACTACATGTCTGTCCAATTCACTCTCGTTTCTGGAAGAACAATACTTACGCTGTGCCGCTGAAAAAGCTGCGTGTGCCAAGGCGAAAAGGCCCACACCAACAACACCTTTCCAAAAGGACGAAGCCATTTTAACTCGAGAACAACCGATCGAGCCAATGCTGGGCGCGTGAAGCACTCCTCAATGAGCGCTGCGTCATCACCACCGCACTTCCGGTTGCCCTCTGCCACTTTAAACGTGCATTTAAAGAGACATACGTAGCGAATGTAGGCGACCAGAACAAAATAATTACAGAATTAACTATGTACAATATAAACACACAAACTCTCAACTCAACATTCAAAAGTAACTCAAAAGTCTCTACAGTAAAAAATAAGATAACTGAATAAAAACCCCACAGCTCTACACTGACCCAGAATCTTAAAATTTGAACTGTACAGAATGTATTATCTATTTTACCTACATTTATGAATGTAATACCTACCTAAACATATTCGTTTCATGAACGATTAAAAAATTGTTGTCTTCAAAAGTAATCTAATCACCTGTAGTCTACCTAAAAATCAACATTTGTTTCTCAATAGAATATAAAACTACTGCTTTAAACAAATTAGGTAAACAGATTTATTTATGTATGTATGCATTTTTTTTTATTACACGTTATTATTACTTTATTATTTCACTGTCACTACAACTGTACACATAATTAACTAGTGAATATAATGATCAAAACAGTAGCTAGTTTTCTGAGGGTGTGCGCCTCAAATATAAATTTGGCAGTATAGGAAAATGTTTAAAGAGATCTGAGGGTTTTATACAAAAAAGTTGGAGTGCATGGGGATTTTAACTTGTCATTGCAGGAATATTGCATCATGAATGTAGCTTTAATATTCTAATTTAAAATTCTGAACCATTTGAAATATGTATAGTTATTAGTGATGTCAAATCGATTAATCGCAGCATCTAAGCATAAACGTTTTTGTTTATATAATATATTTGTGTGTGTCTGTGTATGCATATATATATATATATATATAAACAAAAACTTAATGTTAGATGCGATTAATCGATTTGACAGCCCTAATAGTTATATAGATTGTTCGACAATGACGATGCAGAATAAAAGGAAACGACCCTCATGCGCAGCGTTTGCCCAATATGAACTGCTCGAACACATTGTTGGGTTGTCATGTGACGTCACGTGCAGTGGGCGGGACGTCGCTGGGAATCAGGAACAATTTACAGCAGCCTATGATTGTCTCTGCTAATACTCCTGCCTGTGTTCAGCGATCCTGAGCATAGTGCATTCGTCTTCTTATATATTTTGCACCTAAAAGAAATGCCAACATGGGCTCTACATGTGAAATGAACGCCGCGATGAGTGTTTGGAGAACACTGCCTCTGTTTGTTTTGGCGAGCTCCCTCTGCTTGTGCCTGAGCAGAGCTGAAGACAGTGCGATGGAGAACATCGTGACAGAGAAGAAAGCTGAAGAAAGCCACAGACAAGACAGTGCCGACCTGCTGATCTTTATCCTGCTCCTTACCCTGACAATCTTGACCATATGGTTGTTCAAACACCGCCGGTTCAGGTTTCTGCACGAGACTGGACTGGCTATGATATATGGTGAGAACAGCCGTGATAGCAGATCATTTGACTGATCGCACATATGAACTGCTTCCCGCGATAAAGTAGGATCTTTTAATTTAAGTACGCCATGTATGAATAATTATGACTGTTCAAAGGGCAGTGTGGGAGTTGGAGCACAGGGCCTGTAAGGTGCAGCTGTCCAGCAGGAGTTAATCTGCCTCCCTGCATATATGCTGGATAAATATCAATTAAACGAATTAAAGTGCATTATTATTTTTTCAAACGTGTACCAATCAAATACAGACGTGACACAAATCACACGTTTGAAAAAATATTAATGCACTTTAATTCGTTTAATTGATATTTTAAATATCACAAAATTAGGCTATTTATTTTGGATTTTGTGCCACAATTATGTCAGTAGGCTATAGGTGTTCAATTAATCTGTCAATCACGACTGGAGGTGTCGCAACCACTGATCTATATAGTATGACATTATATAGATCAGTGGTCGCAACACGGTGACATGTTCCGCGACTCGGTGTCATGTCAGTGTGTCGCGATGTCACATGCCAATAATATCAGTGACACATGCCACTATCCACTGGCACATGCCAATGAAGACCGGATGTGCCAATACGTATAGTGACGTGCCATTGGCTTCTGTGCGTCAGATGTCATGTCACTTTTTTATTTTATTTTTATTTGAGTTAAACAGTGTTTTTAATAGTTTTACTTTTAGTATAAGTTAACTACAATAGCCCTGGTACACAAAACAGATGTTCTTCAAAAAAATCTTGTGAGTTGCCGACAGGCCACATTATGTGTTTTTGGACATCGTGGGAGTCAATTCTATGGAATCTTGTTTCCGCCACAGAATACATCTCGCAATTCTGACTTGCTAGAATAAAAAGTCGCAATTACCTTTTTTATTTTTTATTCAGTGGAAGAAACAAGCTTCCATACAGTTCAGCCCCTGTGATGCTGGGGAAAGTCTTGGTAGGGCCGCTTACGGCCAAATTTTTGCCATAGAATTAGAAATAGAAATGAATACACTAAAACAGAATAATTGTAATAAAATGCAATGTTTCTGTCTCTCATCAGGGTTGCTTGTGGGTGTCGTACTGCGTTATGCTATTCATGTGCCCAGCAACATGAACAATGTTACATTGAGCTGTAATGTCAATGCCAGTCCAGCTACACTGCTGATGAATGTCAGTGGTAAGTTCTACGAGTACACACTGAAAGGAGAGATCGGTGCCAATGAAGTCAACGACATTCAGGACAACGAGATGCTCCGCAAGGTAAAATATCACATCACAACAATCATAGAGGAGCCGTTTGACACATATTCAGATGAATTTGAATCGAACACATGATTTCAACCACAAATGCTATGGGGAATTTATTTGAATATGACTCATACTTGCGTCTGTATTTTTAGATGGATATCCAGTCTGTTTTGCTGGACTCATTTATGTTTTTCCAGATGCTTCAGGCAAATTCCTGATTTAACTTTGTACCAATAATTACATTTTCTCACACATACTAATTCAGTGCCTGACAGAAGTAATCTGTGGTTGGTTCAGTCTCAAAACTATATGTCCCTCAGGTGACAGCTGCATGAAACTGCTTCTATTTCGGTTAAAACATGAGGTTTAAGAGTTGCATAATTTAGTTGTTGAAATGTATGATAATTACATTTGATGTTTTGCATAGAAAGTCACACTATATTCAATTATTGAACACTTGGCTCCAGTCAAACCACTAATAAGAGGAAATAGCTCAGATTTTGGTTGCACTCTATTTTACAGTACGTGCTTTTACGTGTACTGGGAAAGTACTGGGAAATATGAGGTAACTACATGGGTTAAGGTTAGGTTTAGGGGTAGTTTCAGGGTTAGTACCTAGTTATTACCCAGTTATTGCAATTACTATAATAAGTGCATAGTATGTACACAAAGAACTTTTTTTTTTTTTTTATATAACATTTAGAAAAGATGCTTGAAGTATATACACTAAAGTATATACATAGTTTTATTCAGCAAGGGCATAATAAAATTATCAAAAGTGATAGTAAATACATTTATAATGTTACAAAAGATTTCTATTTCAAATAAATGATGTTCCTTTTCAACATTGATATTAATAATAAATGTTTCTTGTGCATCAAATCATATTAGAAGGATTTCTGAAGGATCATGTGACCCTGAAGACTGGTGTGATGATGCTGAAAATTCAGCTTTGCATCACAAGAATAAATGACATTTAAAAAAAAAACAAAAAAAAACAACATTTTAAATAATTATTGATAACATTTTTGATCAAATAAAGGCGGCCTTGGTGAGCATAAGAGATTTCTAAAACATTAAAACATATATCTTTTTTTCTTATTTTCTCATCGATGAATGAAATGCCTATATCTGTATCTTTCTAATTCTATTTCAGGTGACCTTTGACCCAGAGGTCTTCTTTAATATTCTCTTGCCCCCCATCATTTTTCATGCTGGATACAGTTTAAAACGAGTAAGGGCTGTTTTTTTATTGATTAATACAGACAAATGTTGTGTGCACAAGATCATGTAGTCTTCAACATAGACAAATCAAAGACCATTATTCAATTAATTTCTTCTCTCTATCTGCTTCTCAGAGACATTTCTTCAGGAACTTGGGCTCCATTCTTGTCTATGCATTTGTTGGAACCGTGGTGTCTTGTTTCATCATTGGGTCAGTCTTTTTTCAGTACTTTTTTGAGTGGTTGCTTTAATGATGAGGGTGAGAACCAGCTCTCAGAGGTGTGCGGTTTGTATTTCAGGTTGTTAATGTATGGCTGTGTGACGCTGATGAAGCAAATTGGCCAGCTGGGTGGTGACTTCTTCTTCACCGATTGCCTTTTCTTTGGTGCCATTGTCTCAGCCACTGACCCAGGTATTACAGTCAAAACTCTCTGTAACAGTGCCTAAATGCAGTCATGAGTGTTTTGGTGTGTATTAATCAAATCCCTTTATCTAAAAAATGTTTGCAAGAGGGATGTGTCATCCTAGAAACTAAGCCTTGCTGTAGCAGAATTGACCTGCACTATGCTATTTCTTATTATGAAAGGATTATAATCAAGTTACATATAAGAGCAATTTGATCTATCTTTAAAATGTACCCTTTTCAAAGCTCGTCCCCCCTTGGTTACTGTTGCCCACTAAGACAAGCTGCACATAACATCCCATAGAAATGAATGTGAGAATGCTTACTTTAAAAAACAACATTTTATAATAACAATTTACTATCAATAGACTCTGGACTTCCATTAGAAATTGCATTCAAATAGAGAAAAAGCATGTCTGATGAACAACAGTTGCTAAAGCAGGATTGGTCAGTAATGTTGTTAACGCAGGGCTTAGCGAAGGCATTGATTTATGCTTTGTTTTGTAGTGACAGTTCTGGCCATCTTCAATGAGCTGCATGTGGATTCTGACCTGTACGCTCTGCTGTTTGGAGAAAGTGTCCTGAACGATGCCGTCGCTGTCGTACTGTCCTCGTAAGTCCTCTACTGCCGATGATCACACACTGCTATGTGTAAACAAACTGCTTTTGTTGGTTCATTCATTAATATTATTAATGATTTTGAGATATAAGTGTTTTGGGTTTTTATAAACTCAGTGCAGAATGAATAATTAACACTTTTCATTTAACACCCGATTTTTCCTCTGCTGGACCTATCATCTGCTCCAGTATGCTGCTTTATTACGGGAGGCAAAGTGGGGCGGGGCGTCACAGCCCTGGAGGTGTGGCTTATGCAGAGGGCGGGAACCAGACACTGAGAACGCCCCTCAATGGGTGTGCCACACATTTAGAGCTTTGAGCCTTCCGAGTGGATTTTTAGTGTGTGCATTGGCTGGTCTTTACCAGAACATGCAGAGTGAATGACCCACAGACATGCTTCACACCGGCACCTGTAGTGAACTCATCCCTCAAGGAAGTAGAATTCCTCTTTACTTCTATTTTAACCGCCTGTAGAGGACTCATGAAGTCCATCGGTTATAGATGGTGTGTAGATGATGAGGCAGAGCTGTGGGTATTTGCTGATTTGATGATAGTCCTTTGCTTCTTAGTTTGAAGTGATCCTGTGTTGCTCTAGAGAGTTTACTTTTGTTCCTACCTATCCTCTGTACTAAAAATCTAGCATGTAAGTACATCTCTCCAAAAAGCTATTCAATTTCATGAGGATTCAAAACTTCCTTGCTCCAATGAATTAATATAGCTTAAAGTAACTGCTATTCTAACTTCTACCCTAATCCAAAGAAAAGAGTGTAATTTAAATGAAGCCCCAAAACCCCTCTTCCACAGCTAAAAATATGGAAAAGTTCACCAAAACCAGCACTCTTCCAGATGGTGTGTATCACCTGCTGCTATGCATATATTAACTTTATTCTCAGTAAGGTTCCCAGTCATTTCAGGCTGGTCTTAACCTTTTATGTGGAGTGTTTTAGCCAGTGATTGTTTTATGATTTAGGTTGTGATTGAGTTAACTACATTAAGCACAACAGAAGACTAGTAAACAAAAGTGCTCATTTCACATTTCTCATTCTAAGGATCAGAGATGCGTTGAAAAAACTAAATTACACAGAAACATTATTGACATTATGTACCTCAGGGAACAAAATAGATGATAGAAAATGTCCAGAGAATGGGAAATAGAATATAAATTGAATATCTCTGATGAGCACACTTATCTGATACTAATAAGTTCAGATTTTGCCAAAACTTTAGCACACTTTTCCAGCCCTGCTCATAACGCTAATATTTGTTATGATTTTCCAATAGCGAATGGATCTTTATCCTTTTAGATTTTTGCAGGTTTGACATTAGAATTACTTGAATGGGTCTGTGTCCTTTTTCCAGGTCTATTGTAGCATATCAGCCTGAGGGAAACAACAGTCACACGTTTGAAGCCATGGCCATGCTGAAGTCCTTTGGCATCTTCCTGGGTGTCTTCAGTGGCTCTTTTGCTCTTGGAATGGCAACTGGAGTCGTAACTGCATTGATATCCTTTACTGGTTCAATATTGTACGTCACTTCTTTTGTTGTTGGTATGAGCCATGGTGCTTATGAAAAAGAAATGGGTTCAAATCTCATCTGCGTCATGTATTGATCTAATTCTTCTTCTCTCCATGTGATTGCACTATTAATGTAAAATAATGTATTTAGTGGTTTATTCATCCTGAAGTTATTCCTTGACTCCCTTCCACGTTACTAAGTTCACTAAGCTTAGAGACTTACCATTGCTGGAGACGGCACTGTTCTTCCTCATGTCCTGGAGCACATTCCTACTGGCTGAGGCCTGTGGATTTACAGGTGAGCTTGAGTTCCCCATAGAATCTTCTAGAAACTACCTAGAAACGTATTGCATACTTCTATATTTGAATGCTTGTTCCTGCTCATCCTGTTGTGTTCATCCTCAGGTGTGGTGGCGGTTCTGTTCTGTGGAATGACACAGGCCCATTACACCTTTAACAACCTGTCTCCTGAATCTCAGGACAGGACGAAACAAGTAACTTTTATTTTAGGCTCTCTCTCAGTCCACTCCCTAGTTTGCATGATGTACACTCAAAAGTACATTCAAATGCTTTTTTAAATGTTTTAGAAAGAAGTCTCATCCCCACCAAGGCTGCATTCATTTGATCAAAATACAGTAAAACAGTAATATTGTGAAATATTATTACAAATTAAAATAATTGTTTTCTATTATAATCTATTTTAAAATGTAATTTATTGGTGCGATGGCAAAGCTGAATTTTCAGCATCATTTCTCCAGTCTTCAGTGGCACATGATCCTTCAGAAAATATTTGCTGATTTGATGCTAAAGAAACATTTATCATTATTATTATTATCAATGTTGAAAACAAATGCGCTGCTTAATATTTTTTGGAAATTTCTTTTTAAATGTATCTTTTCAGGGTCATTTGATGAATAAAAGGTTCAAAAGATCTCTGTTTATTTGAAATACAAATCTTTACATTATAAATAACATTATAAATGTCTTTACTGTTATTTTTGGTCAATTTAATTGCTGAAAAGTATTAATAATAATAAAAACAAATCTGATTGACCTTCAACTTTTTTAAGGTAGTTTATACCTTGAAAACAAATTTAGGCACTAGCAAGGGCCTTGATCCAGTGAACATTGGGACACTGGTTACTCAGTTACATCATGTGACATTGTACATTAAACCATACAGTAGCTAATATTTATCAGCAAGTTATCATTGTTGTGTAATGTCATTGTACATCTTCATTATAGCAGCTAAAAAGTACAGTGCCATCATGAAATAGATTCTTGTCCTGCATTGATTTTTCAGAAGCAAAATAATGGTATTAATAGATAATAAGATAATAATGACATTCAGACTTCTAATACATACTATAATACAACAGGGCTCAACGTTATTACAATATAAACATTAGTACAAAGTTGCAGAAAATGCTGTTTTTACAGTGTAGCTGAACTGTAGCCACAAATCTTTTCTTTTTACCCTAGTAATGCTTTTACTTCAACATTTTCTAAGGCAGGTCTGTTGAACTTGTCAGAGGTTAATATATGAAATATGAAATATATATAATATAAACATCTCACTATGATTTCATGCCACTGTGCTCTCTTTCAGTTATTCGAGCTACTGAATTTCCTGGCTGAGAACTTCATATTTTCCTACATGGGCTTGACGTTGTTTACCTTCCAGAACCACGTCTTCAATCCAATCTTCATAGTGTGTGCATTCGTATCCTAAGACTTCAGCTTTGTGCCTAAGGAATAAATGAGCAGACAAAGTGATATAATAGTTAAATGCTCTCAGCAAATGCAAAACATGTGGAAAATCTGATGGATCACTATTATTAAAAAGGCAAGTGTTTGCTCATGTTAGACGGCGGTACTTTGCTTAATGTTATCATGGAAGTGGCTGGCTGTTGTTGTTGAGTTATATGTCCAGGGTGTTACAGCTCATTGTGTTTCCCAGAACCACTTTTTCATTAACAAAGCCCTCAGAAAGACTCAGGAAGGGCAACATGTCATGATTTTGATTAGGGTGTAGATGCTGTCAGTTCAGCATTAGCTCCATTTTTACAGCCACTCCTTGACTCCACTCCACTCAGCTGGCCGTGTTTCTGGGCAGAGCGGCAAACATCTACCCCCTCTCCTTCCTGCTGAACTTGGGCCGCAAAAACAAGATCACCCCCAACTTCCAGCACATGATGATGTTTGCAGGTTTGTGCGTAGAACTGCAACGGATTCCTATGGTTAGCCATGATTTAAACTACGAAGAACATGCCAAAACCAAAAGTCTTATCGAGGTTAAATAGTTTAGTCTTTCAAAAGCATTTTTTTGTTGGTTTATAGCAGTGGTTCTCAATTCCAGTCCTCGTGACCCACTGCTCTGCACATTTTGTATGTCTCTCTTATCTGACACACTCAGTTCAGTTCATGGAGTCTCTCCTAATGAGCTGATGATCTGGTTCAGGTGTGTTAAATAAGGGAGACATACAAAATGTGCAGAGCAGTGGGTCACGAGGACTGGAATTGAGAACCACTGGTTTATAGTCTGAACAGCAAAAAAAAAAACCAATTCCATATGAGGTTTGAAATGTATTGATGCTTTTTGGAAATTATTTTCAGTCATAATGGACAGATTGAATTTCAGTTTTTCATTCTTTTCCCATTTACTCTCACATGTGGCATTTACTGTGTACTGAGCGAACAAGTGAACAATTTTCGGATACAGCACATGCATGAATGTGTAAACGGTAAAGTAATGCATCTGACGCTTACGTTGTGTGATGAATTCAGCACAGCAGCAAGATTTCAATCTGGACATGAGCAAAGACTCTCTTATTCACTGACTCTCAAAGGCACACTGACTCTCTGAATCTGATTTGAAAAACAAATCAGATTTATGTCCAGTGTGAACCAATTCTTGGTATTTTCTTGCCCCACTGCTCACCAGGTCTTCGTGGCGCCATGACTTTTGCCCTGTCAATCAGGGATACGGCCACATATGCACGGCAGATGATGTTCTCCACCACGCTGCTGGTGGTTTTCTTCACCGTTTGGTTCTGCGGTGGAGGCACAACTCAGATGCTGTCCTGCCAGAATATCCGGTCAGTTCTAACCTGTCTGAGTCTGAATGATCTTTTCCTGTCAGACAAGTAGACTATGAGCATGGGTAACTCATTAAGACATGTTTTTTTGTTCTTATTTGTGTCCTTTTTCATGTGTAATGTAATGTGGAAGTAATATGTAAACACCATGAGCCATATAAAACACTTTTGAGTGGATGAAATTGCAACAAACCTTTTTGTTCTGTAAGTGTTTTATTACTTCTTGCTGTAATACTGTTTTGTGTTTCACAGTGTTGGAGTGGACGCAGATCAGGAGAACTTTGTAAGTGTTTTTGGTCTGCTGTAGTCAGACGTAGGGTTTTATATCAGAGCAGAGCTGTTTAATGATGGGTTTCCTCTGTGTCCATCTGCAGATCGGCCCTGATGGAGTGGAAAGGAGGAGCACTAAACATGAGAGCGCCTGGCCCTTCAGGATCTGGTATAACTTTGATCACAAGTATCCTTTGCTGTGTAGCTCTTATTAGTAACCTGCAAAAAGAACATAAAAGAGATATAATCTCTCTCAAATTTCTGTACTGGAACTTCAAATCCATTTAGTTGGTTTATAGTCTGTACAGCAAAAAAATATATAATTCTAAACCAATTCCATATGAGGTTTGACACATATTGATGATTTTTGGAAATTATTTTCATTAGGTGGGATTTCAGTTTTTCATTCTTTCAGTTTTTCATACGTTCAGCACATGCATGAATGTGTAACTGGTAAAGTTATACATCTGCCGCTTACGTTGTGTGATGAGTTCAGCACATCAGTGTTTAAAAATTGCTGCTGTAACCCCTGTATCAAAAAAACTAAGATGGACTTAGATAACCTTAACAGTTTCCATCCCGTTTCCAATCTTCCCTTCCTTTCAAAAATTTTAGAGCAAATTGTTGCTTCTCAATTACACACTCATCTTGCTGTAAACAATCTCTTTGAGTCCCGTTAATCCGGCTAACTCCATAGCACTGAAACAATATTAGTTAAGGTCACTATTAACTTGTTAATTGTTTTGGACTCTAACTGTCTTCCAAATTTGACCCTTCTTGATCTTAGTGTCGCTTTTGACACTGTAGATCTTTCTTTTGCACCTGTTTAGAGACTGTCTTCTGTGTTTCTGATACTGCACTAAACTGGTTTAAGTCCTGCCTCTCAGATTGTAAGCAATATGTTACTATGGGTGGATGCAGGTCTGAGATTTGTTTGGTGCAATCTTGCGTTCCTCAGGGATCAGTCTTGGGCCCTTTATTCTTTAGCATTTACATTTTTCCCCTTTGGTCATCTCTTAAGATCACTTTGTCTTAACTTTCATTTTTATGCAGATGACACCCAGATTTACATGCATTCAAAACCTGATGATAATGTGGCTGTGGCCTTTCTTTCTCAATGTATTTCTGAGATTCAAAAAATGGCTGTCTCAATTTTCTTTGTCTTAACAGTGACAAGACTGAGGTTATGCTCATTGGCTTACCCTACCAACTACGTAAAGCTGGGTCTTTAACCTTATTGGATGGTAATCAAATATGTTTGATTCTAATTTAACATTTGATCCTCATGTCCAGAATACTGTTAAAACATATTTTTTTATCCTAGAAACATTGCCAGAATACGTCCCATGTTCTCGTTCGCTGTGTCGGAAAAGTTTATCAAGGTTTTTTTATTTTCCCGCATTGATTATTGCAACGCTCTACTGGCTGGGGTTTCAAAAGCTACCCTAAATATGTAAGTGACATGAGAAGGCCAAGTATGGTAACCCATTTAACCCATCCAAGTTAGTGCACACACATTAGGAGCAGTCAGTAGTGAAAATGTAGTATGTCATCTGGTATTCTATGCATAAACGTAAACTTCAGATATAGTACAAATGGTATTTTATTTTGCTATTCTGAACACAGCCTGACACTGCTAATGGTCAACTGGGAAGTTCAATCATGGTCCTGTTTACTGGACAGAGTTGCTTTGGATAAAAGTGTCTGATATGTGATTGTTTGTGTTTTTGTTCCGAAAAGCCTTCCTTAACCCTGTTGACTTGCAGTTATCTGAAGCCCATTCTGACCCACAGCGGACCACCGCTCACTGCCACACTTCCTGCGTGCTGTGGTCCTCTGGCACGCTGCCTCACCAGCCAACAGGCGTATGAGGTTTGTACTTTACCCGCATGCTGTGGACTAATAATTATATGTAGTTCTGTCTGGATCTTCCTCTTCTTTTAGCTAGAAAGAAGGTCTTGATTTGGCAGAAACTAGTCGTTTATGTACTACCAGATGGTGACAGACCCCTCTTAAGCCCTATTCAGACTGTAATTGTTTCTCATGGGGTCGTACGGTATTTTCAACATTTACAGGGGTTAGTCTGTAATTTTATTGCCGTCCGAATCCAGAATGTTAGTGTTTTTCTCCCACCACCTGCATACAAATCCCAGACCAAATTACCTACTGTTTTTTGTCGAACACCAAGGTCGTGCGGTGATTTAATTGCCGTCCGAATCCACGTCTCTGAGTTTACAAGAAGAGATCACTTCAGAATTCACTGTTTAGATCCTTTTTGATCACTACCGAGCACCGTAGCCTATGTACGATAACTGTTGCGCTCCACTGTAATTTGGAAGCATTTTAAAGATGTACTTTTTTATAACTGAAATGCTGGAAAGTATTTACAAGAACAATATTTCATCTCCAATCTTTCGCTCCACCTCAGCGAACAAAAAGGAGAAAGAGAAAAAAGCACGTAAACATTTGAAATGGGCCATTATTATGGCAGCAATATAAACAATTTTAAAATATGTAGGCTATACACAACATTAAAATTACAAGCCATGGAGGTTTATTTTTACATCATGTAAATAAGTGTCTGTATTAACTTGTTTCTACTAATTTACATATTTTTAAAATGACATCCTTTTGAGGTAAAATGCAAGAATATAAGAACTATTTCAAATATAGTGTTCGTGCATCTAGCTGCTTATTTTTTTAAATGATAATGAAATAATAAATAGAACATTATTTTCCTATTATTAAATTAAAGGGATACTTCACCTCTGGAAAGATGAATGTGTATTTAAAATGGGTCATTTATGTAGAAGAAATGGGAAATTATTTTTGAATTTGGAGCTTTCTAGACTGAGAAAAGCCAGAAAATGTATTTTTGGCTTATGTGGATAAAAGACAACAACTCCCAGAATGCACTTGCTTCGCTGCCCTAGGAGGCCACTCCCAAGCCACGCCTACCAGTAAGAGCGCACAGTTTAAAACAACAAGGCTAGGCTACTAGTGAGTCTCCGTGACGACGAGTCTGCCCGGGATTTCGAGATTGCCCAAAATGTCCGGAATTCGGCTTTTGCGTTCTACAGTCGCCATTCATGTTTACTGTGGCGAGCAGGACGAGGCTGAGGGGCGCGGGAGAACGATGAGAGGCCGGTGGCGTGATTACTGAGACGCACCGGTCTCGTATCTCTCACGGAGGAGTGGGAATTTTCTTAGCAATGTTAAAACGCACATCAACCGATCACTTGTTTAGCGTTCATGTAAACACTACATTCAGATTCACCAATTGGAATGAATTCAGTTAGATTGAAACAAAAGGTGTGCATGTAAACAATGAATGGCGACTGCAGAAAGCAAAAGCCACATTTTGGACGATCTCGACGACCGGACATGTCCGGGAAAAAGAGGATGGTAACCCCTACTACTCAGCTTTCTCCTACTACTCAGCTTTCTCCACAGAACAAGAGCCTGCTAGCTTAGCTTCCAAAGAAAGACGGCTGACACTATGTGTACATTCTGTGAGTGAGATCCCACCCTCTACGGGCGGGTTGAACACATGCAGAACAGCCCCTACTACTGGCTGTAGTCTTTAGCCTCTGGGCAAAAAATCCTCCGATGACGCAAAATTAAGATTTTTGCGTCATCTGAGGATTTTTTCCAGACAAAAAATACATAAATCTCTGGTCTCAGCGGGACATGAGGGAGGAAAGCACGGTAATTAGACAATACTAGAGGTTTCTACTAATACAAAGCTTAATGCTAAATTTATTTGTATTATTCCAAGTATATGACATTTATGTACAGCAGACAATCATGCGATTGACCATGTGAGTAGCGGGTTCGTGGGATTACAAAACTCGTTCCTCAACCGCCAATAAATCGCCATCTGAATACATGACTTTTATCACTGAGGTACCATGCAAATTAATTTTTTACAGACGTCCACATGAGAAACTATACTTGCCATTTAATAGGCTGCAACAGCTGACACAAATTACCCCCTCCTAGAGCTGATTATCCAGTGAGGTGTGAACAGCCAATCCAATGAATTTGGATTTATAAAGTCAACAGAGATTTGCTGTTGCACTGTTATTAGGATAATTATCATTATTATTATTATTATTGTTACATTTTTAAATGTTGTTTGTTGTTTAAAGACCTAATGCTACATGAGACACTAAAGCACAGAAAGCTACAAGCCTCTTTGAATTCATCATTCAAATTCATCCCCTTTGTTTTACTTCCATGCAAAATATTAGCTAAATAAAAAACAGAAAATAAGTCTACTATTCGACCTCACCAATTAACTTTACTTTCCTGAGCTGCTGTATAGTTGTAACTGGCGACTGATCCTCATTCACTGTCCACTCTTTATGAACTATATTTTATTGGACCGCGATGGTTTTAATTTCTAGTTCAAATTGTTTTATTTGGCTGACATGAAAGTTATGAAGACATTTTTAATCATAGTTTTTATCTGAGATATTATATTTCATATAAAAGATTATAAGGTAATAAAAAAGTATATGATTATTAAATAACCTTTATGTACAGCACCGTTCAAATGTTTATAGGTCCTATTTTAAAGAAGTCTCTTATGCTTACAAAGGCTGCATTTATTTGATAAAAAATAGAATAACAGAATTGTGAAATATTATTACAGTTTTCTACTTTCATGTATTTTAATTTATTGCTTTATTAAAAGCTGATTTTATATTGCTTTATTTAAACCTGAATGCTCCTTCAGAAATCATTTTTAATATGCTGATTTCCTGCTCAAGAAACATTTCTAATCATTATCAATGTTGAAAACAGTTGTGCTGCTTAATATTTTTTTGTGGAAATTGATTAAAAAAAATTCAGGATTCTTTGATGAATAGAAAGTTCAAAATATAATAATAATAATTATTATTATTATATATTTTTTATTTTATTTTGGTTTATAAATGTTTTTACTGTCACTTTTGATCCATTCAATGTATCCTCTTTAAAAAAAAAATTATAATAATCTGACCCCAAACTTTTGTACCCCAAAATCTGTAATTGTTATTTTGTAAGTCTCTTTGCTGAATGACTACTCAGAAACCGCTAAAATTCAAGGGATGAAATCACCATTGTGTTTTCTTTCAGAACGAGGAGCAGCTGAAAGACGACGACTCCGACCTGATCCTGAATGACGGCGACATCACGTTGACGTACGGTGACATCACCGTGAGCACAGATGCTACTGGCGCTCACACGAGCGGTACGGCCGTCGGAGGAGTGGCCGTGAACTCTGACGAGGCTCTGGATCGAGAGCTGGCGTTCGGCGACCATGAGCTGGTGATCCGAGGCACCCGATTGGTCCTGCCTATGGATGATTCGGAGCCCCCGCTGCCTCTTGACTCCCACCGCCACCGGCACAAGTATGAAACGATGAGTTGAACGGGGCAAGCGGTGACCGAACGAGTCTCTCTTCTCTCTATCATCTCTCATCCGGAGCGATCTCTCTCAGCACCTCTCCTGTCTCTGAAGTGGCTGGTTTGATGTCTCTACCTCATTCATCATCACTCTTTCTTTTACATCATTACAGAAATGTAAACTATTTATTCACTTCTCTTCTGCAAAGCATTATGGGCTTTTTTTCTGTTTCCGGCGACTCTGCCGCTAACGAGACCGCTTAGCACCCGACAACACAGATCGGAAGCATGCTCTGGTTTCTCCAAGTTTATCATGACGACAGAATAAGCATACTAAGCATACTTTTATTGTCTGTATAGCAAGGAGTAAAATCGCCGTGACCTGGCCTGCATGTTTATTTGTGTCCTCTCTTGTCGTGCGAGCGCTTGTTTAGGAGATGTGAAAAGAGTCTGTGGGTCTGAAGCTTTTTACTGCCTTCTCTTGTTGCGACAGTCTGACAGAGGCGTGCTGTCCGGTGGCTCTGCGTTTGCTCTGCAGTTTCAATCAAGTGCCTGTCGAATGAAGTTTTCCCCCTTTGAGCAAAATGACACTCTTTGCCGTCCACTAGAGGGAGGCCTTGTGTTATCATAGCGTTTTGTTCGTATGAGCTGTGCGGGCGGACGCCATTCACTCAGAACTCAGAGTAACTTGTGATTGGCTGTAGAAACATGCTTGGATCTTATATTGTGACCTTTGACTGTGAATCTATGGAGGTTTTTACACCTTGTTGTTCATGTTATTGTTTTGCCCAGTCAAAAGATAGAGGGCCAATCATATGGTGCAATTTCTTTTCTTTTTCTTGTTTTTGTTGTTGTAACATTTTTCTAAGACGACTAATTGCATATAGCTTTAAGACATTTTTGTTCTTCTTTTTTTCCATGTAGTCAAAAACAAGTGAGTAAATGTCATGTTTAACTGAGAATGTTTTTGACATGGATTTGAGATTGTGCATTGGTATTACAAAACCATATTATAAGTAAGAAAATTGCCCTTATTTTTTGTAGTTGGCAGAATTGGGCGATCAGATTCAGTGGGACTTTAGCCTTTTTTTTTCTTTTTCTTCCTAATTTTTGCATGACATGTAATGTGGAGAAGCATAACACTCTACGTTTTCTTCCCAAAGTC
This sequence comes from Rutilus rutilus, assembly GCF_951802725.1. Classification (NCBI taxonomy): domain Eukaryota; kingdom Metazoa; phylum Chordata; class Actinopteri; order Cypriniformes; family Leuciscidae; genus Rutilus; species Rutilus rutilus. The sequence continues at coordinate 19,198,972 of NC_140219.1, read as the reverse complement.
CTTTTTGTGTGTTCATGTTTTCTTACAAATTGAAAACTCTTTATCTGTCTTGATCAGTGTAGAACAAAATCTTCAAATTTTAGAATCATTTTAAAAGGGCTGAATGAATAAAATAAGTTTTAACGTTCACACCTGCAGAAAAAAAAAAAAAAAACGTTGTACGAGGCATCATGTTCTGTCTAATAGTTTCAGGCTCGACCACGTGACCAATTGACGGGAATCTGAAAACATGGTTAGAATTGTATGCAGTTATGAACGCAGTTAAATCAATCTGTATTATAGTAGGATCTTTACATTTAGACCTGCATCCCAATTTTCATACTTTCCATCCCAAATAGTGTGTGAGGTGAGTGACTGAGGATTAGAATTAGTCCAAAAAAACTTAACATGCTTCTTGCAGAATCTGAAAGATATGAGCTTCTTTTTTCTTTTTTTTTCTTTTTTAATATGGCCGATAAAAAGCAAAGGGTACTTCAACCCTGAAGTGAGTTGTGTCTATGGTATCAACACAAAAAAAAATCATGATGTCCAAAAACTACATACTTCATGATGTCTTTCCCATCATCAGTGAAGTATATACATTGTGTGCTCTAGAAGGATGTAAACTTGGGATGCTGCTAATGATTTAGAGTTATAATTGACTTAAAGATGACACAAGAAGGAATGACCCAACACGATCAGAAAATGAAGGAACTTTAGTAGAGGAGCGAACAGATCTTTTGTTAAATTCAGTTTGTGTGTTTGTAGTTTCTCTTTTGCTTTCTGGCAGTTAGTGGACTGTAGAAACCGCTTGTTGTTTGGATGAGGGCCAGGGTGGCATCATTAACTGTGGAGCAGGAAGTGTTGATAACACACCACCCTGCCAACAATGTCTGTGTGCTGGAAAGTTGAACACGCTCTGGAACGAGAGGATGACGGCTGGTCATCAAAGTGGCACTACACCGATATCTCCTGCTGTGCAGGATCATGTGATGAGAGGCCACAGTATTATAATACACAGGAACATGTGTGTGTTTGAATAGATGCAGTAGAGCATTATTAGCAGATTTGCACTTTTCATTTTTATTTTGCATTAAAGAGATAACTGAGAAATGCCTACTGATACATATTTGTTTGTCAGAGCTTCATAAGATGAGCAAATGAACTCCAATACAGATCATGTCACTGCTTTTTGTCCTTTGAATGAGAAATTCAGACATCCTGGTAAATTCTTCTTTTGGGGAAAAAATGATGTCAAGAGAAAGTGTTCAGTATCTGTAAGCAGCAGCAGCAGGATTTCTTAAATGTTTATATTTGTAGTTCTAGAGAATGAAGCTTATTCCTTTCAGACAGCAAATGACCTTATGAGTATGTGAATCTATGAATTTCAGCGTAAGAGTGGACAGAACTGTGCATCCCAGCTAGTCCAAAGTAGCAGAAGCCAGTTGAGTGGGCTTTAATGGTGGTAAATGTGCTGTTTGTACTGGTACGTAGCTGTGTGTTTGTCACACTATGTGCAGATCTGCTCTAATGTGTTGCAGGTACTGACTGTTTACATCTGTGTAAATATTCTCATCTGTTCATGTGCGTGCAATGGTCAATAAACAGAAGCCTGTGCTTTCAATGAAATGATCATGTGTAATGTATGTGTTTTTATTTACAATCACTATATTCCCAGACGTCGGACAAACTTGGACATTCACAATACTTGTGAGTTCACTATATTCACAAACTCTGACATTTCAAAACTGAAACACTGCTAAAACTCTTCTTAGGTGCTGACATCATTCCTAAAGCAGCTGTTTGGGAGCTGTGTAAATGAAATATGTCTGATACAACGAGGCTAATGGCCTCTAGTTAAAAGGCCCTTTTGATTTATTTTCGTCTAAAACACTAAATAGCAACAAGCACCATCACAATACTTTCCTAAACACGTTTTTATTTTATTAAAAAACAGTAACAGTAATATTATGAAATATTTTACATTTTAAAATATTATTTTTAAGATAAAATAATATTCTTTAAATAAAAAAAACCTTAGTGACTTGTTTAAATTGAATAGTTGTCACTGTATGAATTAAATATAGTTTAATCTTTGTTAAAGCTGTATTTTATTGTTTTATTTATATCAATGACACAGAAAACAGTATATATATAATATTAAGTGTGTGCTGTCACTTTAATTTGTCACTTTTTATTTTTTCAGACCGACTGCACGGAGCGAAAAAAACGGACAAATATCCGTTTCTTTCTCAGCTGTTCACACATGACATAAACGAGAGAATACTCGTCGAGACGGTCATTTAGACCGGTATTTTGACAATTTTGTGTTTATGTGTCCATTCAAGGGCAAGGAAACGCGAAAGAGGAATCAATTCTGCATTCGAGCGCTGTCTGAAACGCGCCTCTCTCTCTCTCTGCGCTTCGAGTGTGTGTGGCTGTGCGCACAGATAACGCGCGAGTCCCGGTTTTTGGCTCTTCTTCCGCGATTAAAATGGTTTGAATGTGTAAATTGGCAAGACAATACACGTCCAAATTATGAACTTTCACTCTATGATGGTTAAATTTAGCAGTTAATCCGCGAATCACATGCGTGCCGAAGCCTTTTTTCCCTTGGTCGAACATTATTAAAGTTAGAGCTCATTTAGAGATATCAGCTGAATGGCTTAGTGCAGGCGCTAATGGATCCAAGGATGTATCCTGTAAATTACCCCACAAATAATGCTCAGAATGGTACAAAACTGCTACAGTAGTACAAATAGGTTCTGTAGCCTACTCATAAAACGAGGCATTGGAAAGTTTGTAAGTACATCAGGAGTTTATTTAAATAACACTTCCTGATGGCTCATGCTACCGCTAACCTGGACGTCGAGGTCACTTCTGTGATTTGGGAAAAGCCCGTAAAAGTCCTGGCAGAAAGCGATGCATAAGGATAGTGTAACGACGCCCAGTTCCAGGAATGCACTAATATTTTGATGGTAGAACCAGTTTGCAACACTTTGGAAAAAATGATAATTCGTCGTTACACTACATCCTTATGCATCGCTTTCTGCCAGGACTTTTACGTTTTCTTTTACACAAATTGCATTGTTGGATCAATATTGTTGTCATATATTTTGGGACTGACTATATATTTGGTGGTGGAATTCACATTTTCCTCAATGGTCTTTTAGCCTGTACCATTTACTTTAATGTCTGTTGACTATTTTATCACCATAGACCCAGAACAGCCTGCTCTCACTTGTTCTGATGAGAGAAGAGGAGAGGTCAGACTGAAGAAGGATCAGGTAACATGTTCCTTATATGGTCAGAACTCTTAACAAGAGCACATCCTTACTGGAATCACATCCAGTCCAACATTTACATCATAGTCTGACAACAATGCAGAAAAAGTGATTTGTGTGAGTTTATTGGGGAAAACACAGCAACACCTTTACCCAATCACATTGTATCAAACCAGACATGCAACGTCTAAGAACTAAAGACATTTTTTTAGTAGATTCAACTAATTTCTATTTCAGTAAATGAGATGGTATATCTTGTATTTTTGGTTTCAATGTGTCAATGAGATCATCAGCTGCACTGGAAAACTGTCTTTTCCCCTCTGTTGTATGTGACAGATTTTGCCCATCTCTGTTGTAAAGGAGACCTGTACAGGTGAAACTAACATAATGGTCAAATGATATTGGAAAATTGGGCCTGTTTTAAGGCAAAATAAAAGATAAAAGGCCGTCTGCTTCACAAGCACTATCAGTTCTTTATCTCCACAGACATTAACAGCAGATACAAATATTATGACACAGTAAAGTGAACGCTAATGGATGGAAAATAAATCCATACTCAGCCCAAATTTAAACATTTCACTCTTTAAATGGAGGCATGTATGTTAATTATAGGGACAAGGCATCACACTTTTTTACTCCAGGTCATGTTTCTAGGGTGGGTTTATTTTTCAAAGTCAGTTTCTATTTTTACAATGTACTACACTTTATTTTAGTTGTAAAATAAAGTTCACCATTTTTTTTGCTGGACTAATTATAAACTATTTATATATGCACATTGCACATCTTTTTTTAAATTCATGTGCCCTCATAATATTTATTCAAAATAACTTCCCTTCCTCTTGCAATGACGTCTCTTATCTGTGTTCACCAGCGTGTGGGCGGAACAACCTGTCACTCACATGACATCACAACAATAGCAAACCACAACCATCCAATCAATTCCCAATGGACAAAATCAAGTCCTGTCCTACATTTTTTCTTGTTCGAGAAGCCGTTTAACTCGGATCTACGTTGCAATAGGGAAGAAAAGACTGGCAACTTCTGTTTCACGCCGACTACAAAAATCTATTGAACGTTTAGGGGCCGTTCACACACAGCAAGCAACGCGCTACTTTTCCATTGTTTTCCATGTAAACACGCACTAGACAGACGTGTATAACTGTTGCGCTCACGTCTTGCGTCTTGACAGTTCAGCCTTTAAAATAATGTAATTATATAGTTGACTACATGCCTAAATAAAATAAAAAAACAGGCCACTGAGATGATTTGATAGCTTTCAGAGATGATGCAGTTTTTACTGCTGGAAGACCTTGACAACAGAACAACATTATTGTATGACACTATTGACATGTACAGTGTTGTGGAATTAACAGAGTGCACAAATATCATCACCTTTAAACAACCTCGAGCCTGTCATCGGTCCCTGGAGAGCCTCCAAAGACATCGGTGACATGGAGATCAGACGCTGTGAAGAGCCTGGCAGCACATTTATGCTTATTTATGTCCTGGCATCTGTGACGGAGCCAATGAATTCACTTCTGCCACAAAATCATTTTGTTTAGTAATTATTGCTAGGAAGATGGGGGTCAGTTGTCACAAAAGGCTATATCTCAGTAAGTTGCTTACATTTTGGGGAATTCGACCCTCCAAACATTTTTATGACAGCTTTTGAGTAAAGAAGTTGTTTAATAAAGTAAAGAAAATAAACAATAAAACCACACTCAGATACATTCAATCATGCACTGTAGAGAATATGTTCTAGCATTAAAGCATCTGAAATGACGCATTAGAAGTCTGAGCTATATCAAATGAAAGACTTCAAACATGTTCATATTTCTTCTGGACAGATGATTATTTATCACTACTCACTTCAGTGTGTCTACTTTCTCTGTAGGCTTTTGTACACAGTTGGTTAAGCACAAAGAGTGAATTCCAGTCTGATGTCATTGTTGATATGAACTCAAAGTATTTGGATCATATCCTGATTTTTTTTTTCCCACTCCCCCTTGTGGATCTTTTTAAGCCCAGTGATCCTGCAGACGAGGAGGAGACCATCTCTCATCACCACTGCAGACAGCTGCCATCCACTCTGCTCAGTGCATACGGGTAAGTGTGATCTAGGGATTACCATAGATATATGCATATATCGCTTTATGAGGGATTCTTTAATAGAGATATTTAGTAAGTGATCATAAGACTAAATTCACATGTAGAATTTTTCTCATCACATTTCTTTTTTTACGAATGATGTGTTATTATGTGTTATAACATAGTATCTTATATTGTCTACTCAATCTATAAATCGTTTTGTTATGCAAATGAGCGTATTTGCAAGGGTCGACTTATGTTACTAAAGGTAAGCATTGTCCTTAATTAAACTTTTTCCATGAGCCACATGTATAATTGTACTTTTATACTGTAAAAATATTATCCAATTTGGGTAACGGATGAGACGTTTAATGCAGCTTGTCCCATGTGGAGAGTTTTGAGTGCCAGGAATGCTAATGGAATTCTTATTGGGAACAAATTCCTTTAGAGACAGATAAGATGTTGCATACGGAAGAGGAAAAAAACAACAACTGTTTTTCTGTCTATTTTGGTCAGAATTTTATTTCATCCAGTAGGAGATTATTTTATCCTTAATGGATTATTTGCATTATATCATTAGGATATTTGAATATTGGTTATGATTAAATTAAATGACTTTTCTTTAAGTGTCTGCAAATGTTTATTTATTGTTTAATTATAGTACACTGTAAAAATGTATATAATCAATAAGTTATCACTTAAGATGTTTTTTACATTGCTTTAACTCATCAAAATAAGCAATTTTCAACTTTTTTTGTTATACAAGATTCAACTCATTTTTTTAAAGTCAGTTTAATGTAATAAAGTTGAAATGACTTAAACATCCAAGTTGATTAAACTTAAAATTTAAGGCAGCAACTTTTTTTCATTTGGAAACATTTCTAATTTATATGCTGTACAACTTGTCCACTGCATGCACATTATATCCTATGTTTTGTTTTTAACCTGAAAGCATCAGAGGTAAAGTACCTTTGCAGAATGTTAGTGTCATTAGAAATAATTCTGCCATATAAGGACAAAGATTTTTTGGTTCTGGCACACCATATAATCAGTTACTGAAACACTTCAGCTGAACAGCCTCAGCCTCAACACATCTGCTGTAATCCACTGGGTGGCGTTTATGTGTCTAAAACAACATTTGTAAGCAGCACACAGCTTTGGAGGTCCTAATTAGGAAATGTGTTGCTCTGGAGAGTGTGTGACCTCATTCTGTCCACTGAGAGCGCAGTTGAGCCGCTACTGCTCTTCCTCGTCTCTCCAGTTGTGACTGGTGACAGTTCCACTGTGAACATGTATTTACCATTATGAAGCCTATGTATGTGATGCATTTTCAGATTTCTAAGGCCTAGGATTTACATTACAAGCTATTGTATTAGGCCTATAGATTAGGGTTAGTAACAAGTAATCAGCATATTACCATACTCTTGTGTACTTTTGAGACTTTTTTCAGTTTTTTTTTAAGGCGAGACTCAAACATTTTAACTAGCAGATATCACCATGAAACTTTCCCAGTTGATTACCTACATTAAGATGAGAAAAAAATGTATTACAAGTTTTCTGTAATTTAATGTTTAAATATGCAAATTAGGCTATATCTAATTAAATATGCGCTAATTTGCATATATTTAAAAAAACGAAATCTGAGTATTGGATAAAGCCAGGTTAAAAAAAAATGTTTTCATTGTGTTCACATATTAGATGGGAAAAAAATTACAGATGGATTTATGGATATCTACTTTTGTTATCCTGTAAATCAGAAAATACTGTCAATAGCCTTAAAAAAAATATTTTCGCCATGTTTTTTGGAATAAAATGTTATATAAATCAGGCTAGGAATAATATATTTACAAATCCCTCTGTAAATGTCTTCATAATATAACTAGGTACAAGACTGGAAAGTTTGGTGTATATAGGTGCTACTGAAGTGGAGATTTCGGACTTGGAGCATGAGAGAAAAGTCATATTGAGAAAACGGGCTTTAAAAATTTATCATCAGCCAATGAGATTGCGCATTCAGCCCTTTTACTTTCACGATTGGTTGCTGATAAAAAGGAAGTGACCATATTTGGATTCGACAGGATTGTACAGGAGAGAGAGAGCTTCCTAACGGTGCTTCTGATGACAGGCTGACGGCAGAGATCGCGGACCAGCATGTTGATTAAGAAGCAAACTTTTGTTGAATTTATGAGAAATCTACAGACGCAAACAGACAAAGTGTAATAAAATAAAGACCTAAATGTGTATTTCGGACTTTTTTTCACCACAAGTCTGAAAGAAGACATGTTATTGAAGACAAATATCCAAAAATCTCAAAATTGACCAGTAAAAAAAAAACGATGTTTTTGCCTGCTGTGTCTCGCCTTAAATCAATTCAACTTATCAATTCTTATTGTCTCTTATAGTGCTTTCACATTTTCTTCAATATGCATGTTCATTTTTAATGTTATTTAAAAAAATCTGATTCTTTGATAGGCTACTTTACTTGGCTCTTTTGTTTAGACGTGCGGGTATGAACAGGTCATATTCTGGATAAAGTGTTTACATCACACAAAATGATGTTTAATGAGATGTAATGTATTTCAGCTGTCTTAAGACTGGAATACATTACAATACTTTTGTCGAGTAGAGAGGAGTCAAAGGAACGTGTCAGAGCCAGTTTTTGGCAGTCGGACTCTGATTTTTCAGCTTCAGACTATATGATTTAATCCAGGATATCAGAAGATATGATATTTAAAAAATATATATTGTGTAGTGTATTCCAGCCTTTATTTAGATTTTAGGAAACCATGGCAGTCAGGTTTAGGGGAGCGCAGGGCACAACCTAACACATTTTGATTTTGGCTCAATTATTTAAAAAATAATTAAAGTACATTAATCTTTTTTTTACACAAGCAACATACATATCTCTGCTACAAATGAACACTTAAAAGTTGTTTTCTAGGACCTACCATTTTCGTACAGTTGTACTGAAAGTGACAGAAGTGCAAATGTTACAACAACTTACCCCATATGCAGGGTTAATTGAAACAGACAGAGGGGTTAGTTGTAACACACATAATTCAGTACTATTTTATCTGTATAGTTTGATATTGTTTGTACATCTGTATAGACAGATATCCATACATCCATCCCTCATCCAATCATCCTTCTATTATGGATCAAAAAGAGCGGAAACACAACCTGCTTGACCCTGACTAACTATGTAAAAGGTCCGTGTTACATTTAACCCTGCGTTAGGTTGTGCCCCGCGCTCCCCTATACATTTACATGACACATAATGAGCAATTCTGCTGTTAATCAGAATTTTTATGATCAGTAAACATGGTCAAATTCTATGCCGGTTACAGGTCTGAGTCACAACTCCTCATCACAGAGCCATGAATGTGGAAATCTCTGTCTATCTCAACATTCTCAATAACAATGGTTTCTTATGGTAACTCATAAGTTCACTGAGTGAAGTGGATGTCTTCTCCAGAACCGCAGGGTGAAGTGGAAAAAACATTGTGACCTGAAACAGGGTTTAGGCTTGGACTTGTCTGTCAACAGTCAAAAATTGCATGTATTAACACGTAATAAGAGTTGAAAATCTTCCAATGAGCTTTACTAAGGGCAGTGTACATGTTGTTGGTCAATGAGATGGAAAACACTGGTATGCTGACCTTCACATCGCTGACCGCACGCGTTGTCATGTTCCCTAACTGTGTACGCCTGCACGGTCATCAGATGAGTCACTAGTCTGTTAATAGTATTTTGATAAATTGAGTGGATTTATCTTGGTAACTGTGAGGCTTTTAAGAAATATTCCTGGAAAATCTGAGAGCGGAGCTGCCCATTTAGGTTGCTTTTAATTCCTAATGGAATAGATTTGATAGATTACTGAATCCAAGTAAACTGAATAGCACAAGATCTCTGGTGGGAGATTAATTTAATTGCTTACATGTTTAGGAAAACTGGTCCATTCACTTTTATGAGCCATAATAGTGCTGTTGTTTTCCAGTCTACCGCAGACTTCCTATTATAGCTCACATTCTTCAATGAATGGATCATAGTTGGTGCTTCAATCCAGATGACCAGAAGTTTTTACTGCAAATGTTTGTGCAACTATGTCTTTACATCGACACTGACCCATTCTTGGATCAATCACACGTACATCGACTAGTAACTTAACTAGTACTATTCTTCAGATCGTAGGGCCTGCCAACAGTCTGCAGATTCCTGTGGCAGGCCTTCAGCTGTGATCTGCTCTCTAGCAGGGTTTAGATAAGAGATGAGAGGGGGTTGTGTTAGCGTATGATGCCAGGTTGTTTAAGCAGGGCTATTTCAGGCCTCCCACAAGGCAGGCTCTTAGTAAAGGACAGGTGGATCTGTTTCCATTGTCAATTCTGACCACCAATGAGTCAAGGTTTTTTTTTTTTTTTGACACAAAAATACATTTTCTCTACACCATCATACATATTATAAAAGATAAAGTGGTGGTCCCACAAAAAAAAAATTGGTGAAAAAAAAAAAAGAAGGCATCAGGAAGAAAAACAATTATACTAGTCACTTTTCTCAAAGATGACTACTTTTCTGAGATGTTTTAAGTGGAACAATGAAGTCTGTTAAAAAAAAAAAAAACCTTTAGTAATGTCTAGAAGTCATGCAGTGTTGATCTTCCAGTTGAGATGTTTGTGGATGAGTTCAGACTGCTTCGGACTTCAGTCCTTTCATGGAAATCATTTGATCTTGTAGCCTTTGCTCAACTCTGCAAAATGAAGTGTCTGTAATCATTAGTATGTTTTTGTATTATGTCATACATATTCATGAGTTACTACGGGAATGTTGGCTGGATCCAAATGAAGCATAGTTTTCTTCATACATCACAACCAGCAAACCCCAGAACTTTCAGAAATAAGTTGATAAATGAGAACAGAGCTCAGTTTTAATACAAACATACCATCTAGCTGAGATGGTCAAAAGTCCACGTTTATTTTTGAGGGTCAAATTGAGAATCAAAGGCATCCGAGGACAGTGACTCTTTCGTGTGATAGGGTCATCCAGAAACTCTTGAAACGCAGCAATGAATCTTTTAATGTCCACTTTTCCCAGTTTTGTTTAAAAAGACAAGCCAAATGCAATAAGAAGTTTACTTCACAACATAAGCACTAATACAGTTGTTGTTGGAGAACTCATTAAGTTTAGCCTTCTGATTACTGCACTGGTCTTAAACCGATTTGTTTCAGAACGAGCGCAAAACCGCAAGATACACGCGATGCACCAGATCCCAATGGAAAGCTGTGAAAATGCCTTTATTCTTCTCACTGATGTCACAAGCAAGGAATTCAGATGAATTCAGTTCCCTCTCTCTGGCTCCCTCCCCTTCACTTATCTTTTGCAGCATAACCTAACATGGAGAGGGCAGCTGATGCTTGTGATTTGGGAGGACAGGCCATGGGTGTGGCGGGCAACAGGGGGGCAGGGTGTAGGCTTTAAGGGGCAGTTGGGGTCGTATATATGACAAATAACTAAAAGAGAAGAGTAGAGTTCTCCTGTAACTCTTTGGCTGTTTGGGTCTCTCCATCCATCCTTCCATCTCTTTCATTTCCTCAAGGCTTTCCTGAATATCCCAAAGCAGACATGACTTTCCACAGGCACTCAGGTAAAGATGCAGTGTGTGATGTCCAGGCAGTGATGAAAAACTTTTGGTGGACCGGCCTGTGGATTCTCCTCATTGGTTTTCTTATTATGGGACTTTTTGGTTGCTGGATATGATTTATAGATGAGCTCACGCAACTATTCAAAAGTTTCGGTTAAGAATTTTTTAAACATCGATAATAATAAGAAATGTTTCTAAAGCAGCTAATACGCATATTACAATGATATCTAAAGGATCATGCGACACTGAAGACTGGAGTAAAATCACAGGAATGAATTACATTTTAAAATATAGTAAAACAGAACATTTTAAATTGTAATATTATTTCTCAGTATTACAGTATTACTGTATTTGATCAAATAAATGCAGCCTTGGTGCACATAAGAGACTTCACCAAGAATGTATATGTATATGAATGTATACCGGTCATGTATATGTTTTGATCTGGCGGCATTAGTTTTGCATGGCTTTTGGAGTTTTCTGTAAAGTTTGCCTTATATTTCCAGTATAGATCAATATTAATCTTAATAGGGTTAAGCAGATGGTACTGAAGTGTACGCAGCACAAATTTTGATAGGAAATCACCTTTTCTGAAGCTTTGACAGGGCCCCAGGACAGCGGGCATATAGGGGTCTTGCTGGAGTCCCCTGCAAATCACATAATACTAGCTAGCCCAGTATAACCCAATGTATCAAAGGGAAGTATTTCTTTATCTGTGTAGTTATGATGGTGAGCTCAGTGTACCTCTATGTTACTGAACGTGATCTTACTCTAGACCACTTCAGTCAAGATAGTCAAGCTAATTCTCTGATTTAAGTTAACAGAGCGGTAGACAATCTTTTCTTATGACTTTTTTTGACTACATTTGTTAGTGTCAAATTTAGGTGCCTCAATCAATGTTTGTTTTAATGTGGACATGCTCTCTTTGGTTACTGCCGTCTGAATTTGATCTTGTGTTGACCTTTCAAAGCAGCATTTGCTCTTCGCTTTGGGACAAAGCGGCCCATTTGATAACACTCTGACAGAGCTAGCTAAAAATGAACAGCTGATGGACGGTATCCCAAAAGGCTTAGGGATTGAGCATACTGCTCAGGTCAGAAGGATGTTTCAGTTCACAGAAGCCACAACACTACTAATGTATACGTCTGAGGGGAGAATTCAGGAAAAGGACACTACTAAAAAGACTTAGACCCTAGATATATTTGGCTCTGGATTTTTCACAAATATGGTAAATTTTGTTGGAAGTTTCACATAGATTATTTTATCTCCTTGGTACACTAAAAACGGATTATTTCATTTAATGAATGTAACCATAGACACAGCTATTTGCTTAAAGGCTAACAATATGATGTTGACAGAGACAAACCCCACTGGGAAGAATGAGTCAGTACTTCTAAAAATACTTGTTTTACTTGTCAACGTCCAGAAAATGCAGCTCTGGCTGGAAGTGTTAGTGGCCACATCTGTGGGGTGATTTGGCATATGTCTTTTCAAGCGGACTTTCCTAAGTTGTTTGGCATGCGGTTGCTAGGCTGTGTTTACAACAGATGCTGAGGTGCAAACAAAACATTTATCCCAACACTATTTTACGGCCCAAGGGATAAAGCAAATATCAATACAGGGCAGAAGGCTATAGACATGCTGAATCTGATCTATGCTAAGTGTAACACTTTTTATGGCCTGTTATTGAAGAGCTGTCCACGTGTCCTATTCATTATTCCAAGAGTATTTAGATGTACTGAAAACATAATAATCTGTAATCGGAAAATAGGCTACTCGAGACCCATGTCCATATACATAGAAGCCTTAAAGGGATAGTTCACCCAAAAATGAAAATTGTGTCAAGTTCAAGGATTGCTCTTTTGATGTAAATCAAAATGCAGTAGGCTAGTTATTTTAGTTGATAAAGTTTTAAATATTTTTCTTACACAAACGCATCGCTTCACTTCAGAAGGCCTTTATTAAACCCTGGAGATGCATGGAGCACTTTAATCATGCATAGATGCGCTTTGATGGACTTCCAAAGACATGCAGCCATTCACTCCCATTACCAAGCTTGGAAGAGCCAGGACATTTTTTAATATAACTCTGATTGTATTCGTCTGAAAGAAGAATGTCATATACACCTAGGATGGCTTCAGGGTGAGTAAATCATGGGCTAATTTTCATTTTTGGGTGAACTATCCCTTTAAGTGCACCCTCAAATCAGTCCCACACAGATTCTTGTTATTATACTGGCCCCTTGTGGTGACTTGATGTATTGCATTGATCAGGAGACATGCATGTTCACCGGAACACTATAAAAAACATTATGAATGTTGAACAAATATAAAACCCTGCTTTAGTATGGGTCAGTTCTCACCACAGGTTTGATTATGTGAGTAAAGTATGTGTGAAATAGTGGGGGACTGAGACCACAAATTTGATCCATTCAGTTGTCAATATAGTTTATCAGTAACAACAATCCTCACAATTTCTGTAAGCTCACAAAAAAACACATTATATCTGCCATTTAATCCACAAATATATAGGCCTAGGCTACAGAGCCGTTTGCATAGCCTAAAGTTCTCCCTCGAATCCCTGGCTTCTGTAGTGAAAACAACTGGAAACATGAGGAAAATTTGCACTGATACAACATACACTCAACTTTTTGACTTCCTCGCAAGATGAATAGCCTACAGTGAGTGAATCAACAGATTTCTTACATTAGAGCTCCCTCCACTCGGCACATGTCAGATCAGATCTCGCGTCTGTCATTAATCAATCGTTTCATTTTTGAACAATCAGTTTTGAATACTAAATGAGGAGCTTTTGAGGAGCCCAAGTTGCATGTGGAAAACACTTATCATGATAATGCAGTTTTTACTGAAATAAGTTACTGCACAATTTTGTGAAATCCTGGCAATATTTTAAAAGTGCACCTTTAGAAAAATATATATTTTAAAAAACATCTCACACTCTTTGTAGTTTATATAATTTTTCTATTAACAATGTCCAACACTAGACAATTGTCAAACTTGTCAAGTTTTTCTGAAAGTCATGCACATTTTCTTTGGTGAAAATGACAAATTTCAAGCAATATTAGTAGTGGTGCAATAGTCAAAGGGAGTAAAGCAGAATACAGAACAGTACTGATGGACTGTCAGGTAGGCTGACAGTGAGTCTTCACAATGTGACAAATGTCTCAAATTCAGGCAGAGAGACTGTACATACTTAGACGATGGGCTCGTCACAGGTAAACAGGCAGAGAGAGGTCTACTGTGTGTGGGATTGGAATGGAGAGGTGAAGACTAACATCTCCAATGGGGCTTATAGAAAAACAACAGTCCAGCAAAAAAGCAAACACAATTGTGGCATGTGTAAGAGTTAAAACATCCAACAAAGATTGAGATTCATTTATAAATAGATGTACCATTAAAAAGTATTTTCCCAGAAATCATTTACTGATAAATGAAAGTCTTGTGTGTCTGGGTTTCTGGCAATTTCACGAGTTCACACTTACATATAATTTTGAGGGAGTAAGATTTAATGCGTATTTGGCGTGCTGTCCGGAGGGAGGGCTCCCAGCTCGGAATTCAGCCCGAACCCAGAGTACTCCCCCCGCATGTAAGTGTTTAGAACTAGAAGTGTGGAGAAGGGGTGGTGGGGGGATGCTGCAAACTGTCAATGGATCGAGGTAAGACTGCTGAGTCTATATATACCCTTTTATCATTGATTGCTGAGTGCTATCCACTCGTGTTAATTATCTGAACGTGCTCCTCCCGAACTTAGTTAATAAAACTTCATTTCTTTACTGCATTTTGACAAAATATAATATATGAAATATAGGCCTATGTAGGTCATAATAGTAATAAACTAGGAATTTAGATTTAGCAAATTGGTGATAAAATGATCATTCAAACTGTTTAGAAGTAAAAAAAAAAAAGATTAAAAAAAGTTTTGACCTTTTTAACCCTTAAATACATGAATGTTTCACCAATCATTATTACATACCTGGATCTATATCTATCATGAATGGATCTCTAAATGTGATAATAAAACTCCTGAAATTAGAGTAATATAGCATGTTCTGTAGCTTAGTTTGAGCAGACGTTTTATACCATCATCACTGTTCTCGTCAGAGCTCATTTCCCAGTACATTCAGTATCTGGCTCATATTCACAATCTCAAACATATTCTCAAAACTATAATTTTCAACATCTTCAAAATCTATATTTTGATCGCCGACAGCTTCTTCACCAGATCCACCGTCCAGTGACAGTGACACTAATATTTGATTGCGTTCAGTACTTGCTCTGCAGTAAATCTCTGAGCCATTTCAAGTTTTGCTGATGATACTTCCTATTCTTTTGTTTTCTGCCTGCGGTAACTATGAGTGAAACGTCACTTCATCATTAGCCCCTTTCACACAGAGATTCCGGAAAATACACGGATAAAGTGACCCGGGATTTGACCCGGGTTCGTTTGATTTTGGTTCATTCACACTGCCAGTGATTTTCCGGAATCAGAGAGTGCGTTCACACACAACCCGTAAAAATCCCGTAAAGACACGTGACATCGATGTGACTTGTAATGTCTCAGCAGCGTCTTAAGTTTGCTTATGAGCTGTGATTTCTCTCTCGAGAAACCACACTTGTGCATTTTTTGCTCTGATTCGATCATAAACTTGCGCATTAGGCTACGTACCGTTTCACAGCTGGCGAACGATCCCGGCTTCAGCTTCATCACTACGACACGGCATTATTACGGCATT
Organism: Rutilus rutilus; assembly: GCF_951802725.1. NCBI lineage: Eukaryota > Metazoa > Chordata > Actinopteri > Cypriniformes > Leuciscidae > Rutilus > Rutilus rutilus. The sequence goes on along the minus strand of NC_140219.1, from coordinate 19,183,233 downwards.
TGTTCACACAGCGCGCGTTCCAGGACTGAACACGGCAATGTTACTAGGTCCCCAACCCGGCATCGATGCCGGCATCAATCCCGGGTCGTGTTTGCGTTCACACAGAAGCAATTAAGCAATTTGCCGGGATCATCGCGCTGTGTGAAAGGGGCTATTGTGTATCAGACATTGACACCTTGTGGAATAAATGTGAATTGCACTTATTCAGTCATCAAAGATTCAATAATTGTTGTTCAGAAAAAATACTTTATACTGTTACACACCTCGGGTCGTTTGAGACCCTACTATTGGGAAAACAGGAAGTCTTTTATAAAAAAAAAAGGTGGATGTCTAACTTTAAAAATGAACGAGAAGGAGGGTAGTGAATGACGTCCCGGGTCACTAAAGACCCGAGGTGTGCGTTTAAGGGTTCATCTGTTTTCATTGTTTAAAATCCACATAGCACATTCAAATAACAGTTTGGCAGTCATTTTTATAGTTTGTTTTGTCCCTGCAGGTCCTCGCAGCTATCTGAGCTCCACAATGACTGAGCGTTTTGACTGCTTCTACTGCAGAGAAAACCTACAGGGAAAGAAGTACGCCAACAAAGATGACAAGCACGTGTGTCTGCGCTGCTTCGACAAGCTGTGCGCCAACACTTGCGCTGAGTGTCGCAAACCTATAGGCGCTGATGCAAAGGTGGGGGTGAAATAAAGTCCTTTAAAGTGCATTTTACATTGTGCAGTGCTCACAGTGCTCTCTATCCAGGAGCTGAACCATAAGAACCGCCACTGGCACGAGGGCTGCTTCCGCTGTGCCAAGTGCTACAAGCCGCTGGCCAATGAGCCATTTGCTGCCAAGGACGATGGCAAGATCATGTGTGGGAAGTGTGGAGACCGTGACGGATCGCCTCGCTGCCAGGGCTGCTACAAAGTGATTACGCCAGGTGTGTGTGTACAATTGTAACAGCACATAACACCCTTTGTCGACACAAAATATCTCTGCCACACGTCTTGTAAATGATAGCCAAGTGTTTGTGTTGCACTTTTAGGATCTAAGAATGTGGAATACAAGCATAAAGTCTGGCATGAAGAGTGTTTCACCTGCTTTGAGTGCAAGCAGCCTATCTGCAGCCAGAGCTTCCTGACCAAGGGTGATGATATGTACTGCACTTCCTGCCATGAGAAGAAGTTCGCCAAGCACTGTTTCCGGTGCAAAGAGGTCAGTTAGGATTGTATAAAAAAATATATGGTCAATGGGTTACGACAACATGTTTTTAAATTGCTTTAAATAATCATCAAAAAAATAATCAGTTTTCAACTCTTTTTAATGTTGTTCAAGATTCAATTCGTTTTTTTTTTTTTATGTCAGTTTAATGCAATTTAAGAAACAATTATTTGAACATCCAAATTGATTGTACTTAAAAATTGAAGGCAGCAACTTTAGTGTCAAAAAGCTTCATAGATGGTACAGAAACATGACCTAAACTCGTACAGCTAGACAGTCATTATTACAAAATGAACCATTATATGTGTGCTTATCAAACAAATGAATGAACACACTTAAGTTCGAGTCAGTAAGATTATGCTCACCAAGGCTGCATTTATTTAATCAAAACATACAGTCAAACCATACTGTTGTGAAATAGTATTACAATATTAAATAACCGTTTTCTATTTGTTTTATTCAAACTTATTCCTGTGATTGCAAAACTATATTTTCAGCAGCCATTTCTCCAGTGTCACATGGTCTTTCAGAAATCATTCAGGATTCTTTGAAGAGAACAGCATTTATTTGAAATAGCAACTTTTGTAACATTATAAATTACTTTATTATCACTTTTGATCAATTTCATGCATCCTTTTTAAATAGAAGTATTAATTTCTTATAAAAAAAATGTTTCCTAAACTTTTGAAAGGTAGTGCACATTGAACTACATGTTACTTTAGTAAATAAAGTCAGTGCAAAGTTAATTGTTTTAGAAGAAATTGGTTGAATCCTTCATTAACTCATAAAGACAGTCAGTTGTCGCCACCTGGTGTAATGATGCAACTGCAGTCACTGAAAAATCTCACACACTAAGGCCTTGTCCCAAATGACACGCTTCATGTGCACTTGCGGACTTCACAATGGCTGCCTCATGCACCAAGTCCAATCCCATTTGTCATTTTAGGTTTCAGTTTCGGTTTTGTGCGCTTTTGCCAAGCCAGCAAGCCCGCAAGCTCCACAGCAAACTTCTACCCGACAGTCAAAGTGGCATTATGTCACGGAAGTGTGACCTTGGTGGAAGATTGCGAGCACTTGGGGTTCCATTTGGGACAGGGCCTAACTGCATAATTAAATTAGAAGACCAGACATAAGAGTTCTCCTATCAGGCATGTTCTGAATCCTCTGTTCTTCTGTCTAAACTCTTATGAATCAGGCCATTACCAGTGGTGGGATCACCTATCAGGACCAGCCATGGCACTCGGAGTGCTTTGTGTGTCACACGTGCAAGAAGCCACTGGCTGGAGCTCGTTTCACGGCCCACGAAGATCAGTTCTACTGCGTGGACTGCTATAAGGCTGATGTGGCCAAAAAGTGCTCTGGATGCCAGAATCCTATTACAGGTATAAATGTGCAAACACACACGCATCTGTCCCGATATTAAATTATCATTCTTTTTCCCCACAATTGCAGTAAACGTACACACTCACTTTTAAATGAGTACAATATATTTATTCAGAAGAATAGAAAGCACACTAATAATTGCAATTTAAATGGAAAGAGTTGTCTTTCTGCATCGCAGGGTTTGGCAGAGGGACCAATGTGGTGAACTACGAGAACAAATCCTGGCATGAATATTGCTTTAACTGCAAAAAATGCTCACTCTCCATGGCCCACAAGCGTTTTGTCATCAAAGGAGAGGACATCTACTGCTCTGACTGTGCCAAAAAGCTGTGAGGGCTGATGGGATGTGATGAGGCTGATTAACAAAAGCAATTAGGATTGATTAAATAGATGTGTCAAAACAAACAAAGCTTTGAGTGCTCAACTAAAGAGAAACCAGTGATGGTGTTTGTGCTGATAAATCACTGGAAGTTTGATATCATTTTTATAAAGTTCTTGGCACAAATAGCGAGTGCTATGTGAAGGGCTTTTATTATGCAAAACATGTAACTGCAATCATAAATGTAATCGCTGGATTTGCAAACCTAACAGTGCATTTTAATAAGCTTCAGTTATTGCAAAGCTATGGTAAAACAGTGTGACGTCACAATAGGAATACAACATGCCTACATTGCTGTAAGATTTAATGTGTTGAAATAATTCAGTAAATTCATTTTGCTTTGTGGAAAAAATGTTTTTATTAACAACTGTAAGAATGAAAAAAAAAAAAAAATCTAACAAATAAAAAAAAAGAAACTGTAATGAACATTACATTTGAGATGTATTGAGCATGAAACAATAAATGACTCCAAAGAACATTTTCTTTTATCTTCCAAAACTTTATTTTAACAATTTATACTTTTTCCAGTACACTTTAGATATATTTACAAATATAATTTGTGGTCAGGGCTATTTCAAGACAAGAAACTGCTCGAATAAAAGCAGATCCTATTCATGACCCTGGTCGAGTAGAATGATTGTCATGGCCGAGGTAAGCTCACGTGACGCGTTAAGATATTAATACATGAAAATAAAATACAGCCCATTCTGCATCTAAGGCACCGTCCTATTCTACCCCTGTATTGAGTACAATTGACATTTAAAGAACAGTTTCAGTTCTGATGTATACAGCACAAAGGGCTCGAAAGGTCCTGTTAGTGGAAAACAACATCTGCATTGGAGTGAACTCGTCTGAAAGTGGCTGTGCTATAGCATATTACAAAAGCAAATGCAACTAACACGTACACGCATGCCTCAATGATCGGGTCTTCAGCAGATACACCACAACTTGAAGCAATTTTGGAAATTTAAAGAGTTAAGAGTACATATTAAAGGCCGAACCAAGGGGTCACGATGATATCAAACCCATTTCTGAATTGCACTGAACACGTACACGAGTCTCATGCCAAGCGTGTCACATAACCTCTGCAAACACTTTTCCACTGACGTCTAAGAGCCTGAGTCAAAAAAGCAATCTTATACAACAAAAGATTAAAAACAACAAAGTGGATGCATATAAAACAACAGAAGAAACATTAAACACCCATTGAGGGACTACAGTATTCCTAAACACAGATGGAATGATACAAATAAGGAAATGTACTTGACCAGCTGTGGCCGTTGAATGGTAAAAATAGTCTGTGAATAATATTTTAAAGGAAACTCCTCAACAATTTACATGAACTTTTCAAGCATATAGAGACCAATCATTCATTACAACCGTCTGGACATTTAAATCAACAGTCGAAAGCTCAATGGTCGAATGCCAAATCCTTCAGGTAAAGTCTAGTGCATTCTTCACTTAAACTTCCCTGAATCCTCCAGCAGCAAATGTAAAAATCACAAGAGGCGACATGCTCAACATCCCTGTTCAACCGCACAGCATCCTCGTAACTAAAAAGCCCTCTTGACTTTGCTTGCGCCCTCAGTCCACATTCCTTTTCCCTACTCGCGTCACTTTACAATTTGTAACTTGCTGTGTAGTTAGTTACACCAGGCCTGTGAGTGTGGAACAGCATTTCATCTTTTAGTATAGAGCTGTACCACACTATACGGTACACCAACCTGCTGCCCTAGTTCTTATTCACAATCACAAGTATGGCTAGACAGCCTAATACTGATTTACATAATACTTAGAAGAGTTTTAAATATATATTTATGCATTTTCAAAGAGACAACCAAATTTAGTGTGGTTATTTACTCCATTAATGGATGGTGAGAAGTAAACGAACAGTAACTGTATACAAAAGAAAACATCAGGACTTGATAGCACAGTACAACCCTGAGGGGACTTTGGGAATTAGAGAACATTGTATCATTCAAGTTTAGTTACTGAAACATGTTTCTTCAAACTCCAGGGAACAGACACCAGAAACATGCAAAAAGTGTGCAAGTTAGAGTTACAGTAATCCTCTGTTATATTATGCAATATCGTAGCGCAACGATTCAAGCAGACATCCAAAATTATCGAGGGTGCACTTAAATTAGATATTTGATAACTAGTCATTACTTATGTACATGTACAGGTTTATTTACCACAAAACAGGAACGTACAACATAAAAACCTCATTAAACAAAAGCCACAAGTGTTATGCCAGTCCGCAGTGAGCTCCATCATCCTTCAATCGCCCAAGGCAGTACGAATATGTTTGCACTTGATTTGTATTATAAAGTCTGGTAAACGTTTTTAATCAAACATCTTGAGAAGGATTTGCTATCAACGAGTGTTACACAGTAGGAATGCTTCTCAGCGGGAGCTCGAGTTCTTGCACAAGGAATATAGTGTTAAACACTACACAGTGGTGATGTTTATTCCTTTGGAGCGGAGAAACAACAAATATCCTGAGGTCGCATTAAAAGCACTCGAGAGTTGCTGCACCATCAGCCCGTCTTGGGTCACATTCCTGAGCTCCGCTCACGGTTCAGACACGGGGTTTTAATTAGTACGAAGATATGCGAGATGTTTCCTTTCTCAAAACGCTCTGCACTGACTCCATAACTAATCAGATCCTTCTACAAAACGCTTAAGCTGAAATTATAATGAATTTGTATGTGCCACGTGAACAGCTGAACTGGAATTTAGCAAAAAAAAAGTGCACCGTCGTGAGACAGCAGCCGTTTAAATGTGGAGAAGCCACATGAATAAATAAAGTTGTGTCCACGTTTAAAAGACAAAAAAAAAGAAACCCCAAAACATTTGTTATGAAAAATAAATCCTGATGACAATATTATAAAGGTGAAGAGCTGCTAAACAAAGAAGCAAGCACACTGAATGAATCTATCACTTTCCCTGAAGCATTTCTTGAGCTCATTTCTTACAACTTGTGTTTATTTTCTCTTGCTTTTTCCATCTATTATCTGCAGAGGCTGTGCGGCTCTGTGCGACGAGTCTGAGCGCTGACACTCTGAGGCTCAGCTGGACGTGACTCGTGGAGTGCAATTAATCAGCAGGCCTTAAACAGACCTGCACATTCACATCTCTGAGAGAACAAGAGAAACAAAGTCAATTCTGTGATAAACTAATACAATCTTAATCAGACTTAATAGAGACAAAAGCTCTTACCGGACAGGGTTTCAATAGACTGGGCTGGATGAACTGAGCTGGTTTTCTCTTCAAAGGCCACTCTAGGTCCCTCAGGGCCTCCATCGTCCATCAGGGGTTTGCTCTTCGCATGAACGCCCAGATCGATCAGCTCCTCAAAGCTCCAGGGTCCTCCTTTACCATTCAACCCAGGGACCAGGCTCACTTTAGAGTCCTCGTTCACAAACTCAGAGCCCTCCATCAGACAGGACTTGGGAGGGGGGCTGCTGGAGATTAAAGCACAAATATAAAAGTTGAAGTTGTTTTATGAACCACTAACCCAGACATAACCTTAGAGTAAAAGAGGTTTTTTTTTTTTACCTGTCCACTGAGGGATCTTCTGTGCTTGGTCCATTGCTGTTCTCCTTATTATCCACATCTGTTTGTCTGTTCATACTAACATCTGGCTCTTCCTGTTCGGCAACTGGCTCCTCCACAGGCAAGTAATGCTCCTGAGAGTCTGATGGCTCTGTCTCATTGGCACTTTGCTCTGACTCAACAGCCTGATTCTCTGAAATTTAATGAGGCAGTTAAGCTATTCCATCCTACATAGAGCTACGCAATATATCAATCGTGAGTGCAATAAGGCCTAGTGAGATTATCAAAATGCGAATGCTGTGATTAAATTAATTAAACATGCGTTGCGTGTTTCAGAGTGAAGCGCATTTACAAGCATTCACCTAATTATGTTTGCAATAAATGCTGTTTGTGCATTCTCTACGTGCTGAGAGTTTGGGTCTATTATAATGTGCATTTGGAAACACATAATTCGCCACCCCTTTCATCAAATAGTGTTCATAAATGTGTTGCAAACAAAAGTTTTTGTTTTTTTAACAATATAGATTGCAGAACCAAATAAAGCAATGTCAGTTTTGTCCAATATTATGCTTTAGATTATATTGTGATCGATTAACCTGGCTAATATTTTGATAATTTTTTTTAACACTGACTGCCTTGTTGAATTTGCTTATTTAGTAAATATTGTGTAAAATAAGTGTTCAATTTAATTTCAGCAATTCGCCTGTCACTTCTCACTTGCTAGTTTGTGAAACATCATTCATCCGCTACAAATAAACTCACTGTTGTTGCCAACAAAGCAATATTCTGGCATAAAGATACTGACCCTTATCTTCACAGTTTATTTGGTCCTCAGCCTCCTCTCCATTTTCATCAGGAATGTCCCTCTCATCATCGTTACTCTGAGAGAACACACACACACACACACAACATAAGTAACTTTTTGGGAATGGAAATGATGCACAACAGACAGAGACATCATGCCTCAACACTCTATAATAATGAGTTGTGTGCTATACAATAAAACTTGCCTTATAATCCATTTGGTCTGTTTTTCTGGTTCTCTTCATAATTTCTTCAATTCTCTGCAGATTGAGACAAAATATTCAAGCAACTTGTATGATTCTTTAATCTACAGCTGCTACCATAAATGCAAACTGTGTAAATGTCAGAGTCATGTGATAGTGTCCACCTTCTTTCTCTCCATGCGCTCCTGTTGGTTCTTTTGCATAATGAGTGCTCTCTCTATACGCTGCTTTTCTGCCTCCACTAGGGCCTTTGCTTCTGCCTCCTCACGCTGCCATTGGATGAGCAAGAAGTCAATTATTCAAACTGAAAAATCAACATCTCTATCATGGAGTCTGTGCAATGGGAGGGTCAACTAACCTCTTTCTGTTCCTCAGCCTGTCTTTGCAGCTCCTCTAGCTCTGTCTGCTGTTTCTCCTCCTCTGCTATACGAGCCTGCTCCTCCTCTTCTCTCTTCCTCTCCTCCGCAAGCCTCTTCTCCTCCTCCACGCGCCTCAAGCGCTCCTCCTCTGCCAGACGCTTCTCCTCCTCTTTCCTCAGCCTGTTGAGACACGATACCTTAGGGCCTTTGGCACTTCAAAGGTAAATAGTTTTAAAACAGATGCAGGGTTTCGCTTCAGCTTAATGACTGCATAACAAACCTGCTCTTAAAAACAAGAAAAACAGGAATATGACTACAAACATATGCCAATGTGTTTGTTACGATTTTTCGGATTAAATGTGGGTTAAAGATAATAATACATGATTTGACCAGTGTATTTGGAAGCCGTTAAAGCAGGCTCCTGATACTAAAACACACTACTGAAGCTAATCAAATAAACGCACCGCTCCTCTTCTTCTTTCTGTATGCGGAGTAGCTCTTCTCTCTCCTTCTGTTCGCGTGCCAGACGACGGTTCTCCGCCAGGATCTTGGAAGCCTCTGCGGCTGAGTTGGTTCCTGCGTTGGCTTTGGAACTGGATTCTGAAAACACACATATATTATGCCTATTAACATCTAAATTCGACATTACCTCATTTGTTACAGTAATACACAATAAAATGAACTGAAAAAGAGGTAAAGTGACTCTTAAAGACATGATAAGTGTTTCCAGCAGAGGGCACTGTGTCTCAAGGATAAACAAGCTCGGCACTGTATACAAACTCAGTAACCCCAGCAGTTCTTGACCTTGATAGTACGTATCTAAGAAGACAGTTCATCACACAAACTGTGCTGGTTTGCTGCTGTAATAACTCAAAGGCTTTATTTTAGCCAGACATTTGGAAAGACCTTTTTAAAGCTCAGTTCATTTTGAACAGTAGATGATTAAATAAATCTCCTTTAACCTGTTAACCGTTGCCAGTGCGTCGGCGCACTGAAGCGTTTTTTTTTTTATATATAATTCAAAGTTACTATCAGATTTAATGTTATACCTTGACAAACTATACATCATTAAAAAGATATAAGACTCAAGTTTCAGTATTTGACCACTATTGTATTCTGAGAAACTTATAGCGACAGTTATTTCTTAATTTGTGTCAGGAGTTATGAAATGAAAAAATGAGTCGATACCTTTAATATGAATTATGCGCGTCAGCCGCTTTCATTCATAAAAAAACTCCCGTGCTGTCGTCATGACAGCGATACACAAAACAACGTCCTTCAGGGCTTTTAGCTCAAAAATGTGCAGATTTGGAGAAATATTGATATATTCTCATAGGTTTACATCAGATTTCTATAGACAGGAATAATATTTATTGAATTTATACCCAAATGCGTCGATGTAATCATTATGAGCGCTTAGATACTCTGTCTCTGATACTGTGTTTTTAATTCATACCAATAGCCTGAGGGCGCTATAAGCACAATAATAGTCCATATATGGAACATGAAGAAGAGCCGTGATCATGTGACATTCCAGGACGTTAAAAATAAAGTCATTTGACATGGTCTTGAAAAACATTTAACTAAATCCAGAGTTTTGGACTTATTATCTTCAGATTTTAAACATAAAATGTTTAGACATGTGGCTTTAGCTGTAGTGCATTTCTAGATTGCTACAGTGCCAACTTCAATTTTATTTTCATGAGGATGTTTCATAAAAAATAATTTCTAATAACTTTACAAAACTTTGAAGCTATTTATAAAAAAAAATTTCATTATGACAATAATTAATTCTACATTTACAATAAACTGCCAGGTGTCAGCTTTCAAATGAGATCATACTTGTGCTTTTAGTACAAAGGGTTCATGAACTGTATGTGTTTCAGTTTGGGTATGTCATTTCTGGGGATTTTTCAAAAGTGGGGTTGCAGCTTAACAGGTTAAAGTCATTACTAAAACACACAAAGCAGTACTGTACCGAAATCCTTCACACTCCATATTCGACAATTATTTTTTACAATTAATTCAACTCAACTTTAGCAGATATTTTAGCCTTAAATGTTACATATTACACATTGTTGATAAACTTTACACGTTTTAAATGTATCATTAAAGTTTGAAAATCTCCCATTGGTCCTGAAAGAAATGTCAACTAAATTCCACAAATGTTAGAATTTAAAATGTAACTGCCAGAGAAGGCATTTAAATAGTGCAACTATTTTTATGGAGTTCTGAAAGTAAAAATCCAATTAATTTTCTCCATAGGGTAATTGATTTTTAATGATAACTTAAGCTGATAAAGACATACTTTGAGCTACGTGGTTGTTAATCAATGGTACATGCTTTTATTAAATCAATCTTTATTATTTCAGCTTCTTAAAAAAATTAAAACTGTTTAACAGCAAAATTCATGAAAAGGGCATTACCCATGATTCTGCAAAGACATATCAACCAATCAGAGAGTTGAAACAAGAAAGTCATACTAAAAGAATTTGCTTTAACATTTCAATAAAATGTTATTGAAATCATAATTTTAAAATTCCCCTTACACTTCTACCTTTCACTCATCTCTCTGTTTCTCTATACTTGGGTTTTTGAGTTCACTCACCCTCTTTGGTCTTGGGTGTTGGTGTGGGTGTTGTGCTGGTTTCTGGAGACTGTGGGGCGACAGGCATAATGGGAGACATATCTTTTGGCTTGGAATCCCTCCTGCGAAGGGTGGGCGGGCCGGTGGGAGTTAGAGCAGGTTTCTGGATGGGTGGAGGTTTGGATGTGGCAGAGGGCTGAGGGGATGGAGGACGCTGTTTCAAGCCACTGGGGGAAGGAGGGCGGAAGCGTGGACTCTGCCTGAAGGAGACCAATTAAAAGAGAAATGTTAAATATGGGCTTGTACTATAGACAGTGGGAGATGCAATTTGAGCAGCAGACTGAAAAGGTCTGAAATCAAATGATTAGTTAAGAGTGAAACCAATGAAGGCTAAAACTGATCTCAGGGGTCTTACTTGGCTGCTCCAGGTGAGGGCGCTCTTGAGGTGGTGTTAGCAGCGGGAGCAGGAGACGGGGATCGGTGACGACTAGAGGGCGAGGCAGGGCGTTTTCCTACTGGTGACGTGAAACGCTTCTCCTTCTCACCTTTCTGCTTTTACAAATGCAAAAACATGACAAAATGAGCAAAACCCTAAAACTAATTTTAAAATAGAAATTTGTGGTATGAGACTATTGGACTAAACAAGAAGATCCCCACATCTGAAAGGCACTTTGCTCACTATGTAGTGATCATCAATTGCTGTTCAGGCTAAATCAAAGCAAGGTGTATATATCACTCAATTGCAGCTAGGATTTTACTGCTATCATCAATCTGAACAAGACCGGAGTAAACATGTCCTTTCAATCTATTTTTAATCTTCTGTCCACGTGCTCAGAGTGTCAATGTGACAAATGCACTAAATGTGGGACAGGCTCATATATGTGAAGATGTATTTTACTGGAACAACATGAACAACGTGAAGCAGCTAGAAGTGAGTTAACCATGTTTCAAAATGTCTCTCAGTTCACCATGTTTCGAACTCTCCAAATGATTATCAAGCAGATCAGATTTAGTGAGCTATAAGGCCAAGCCATTGGAGAAGCTACAGCACAGTATGACCATCAGAGGGAAACATGTCAGTTTCAATTTACATTTCTCCAGTGAATATGCCAATGCAAGCCCTCCTTTCTCTCTGGGACACACACACACTCAAGCTCGCTTAGCGTTCATTATATGCAGGGCAGCGCTACAATTTAACTGTGTCTGAATGAATCACTGATGTGGGCATTTCTAAACCTCTATATGAGGGATCAGACTGTCACATGTAGTTCACATCTGATTGTAAGGTATCCGCCAGTCTCGGGAGACCATGGATCACATCGGAGGGTCACCGGTGCAGCGTAGTGTCAACTTCGGTCATAATGAACAAGCAAGTTTGAAGACAACCCTGATGAGGCTGAGGAAGTTACTTAAATGTTTGACAAATTTATAACACAATGGCAAAAACATTAGAAGGTTACTCTTTTGCCCCTTTGTGTACTGAGATTTGTTGTTACAGCCACAGTAATGCAATAATAGATTAAATATGTACAACAGGACAACCAATGCCTTGGCCAAGCATTTGCACAGAATACGGTTTGCAGTGTGTATGTGTGTTCACTACTCACTGCACCTAATATGTGTGTGCACTAACTTAAATGGGTTAAATGCAGAGGACAAATTTATGGGTATACCATAGTTGGCCTTCACGTCATGTCAAAAAAAAGTACCTTGGATGTTTTACTATGCGAGGAGGGCTTGGCACTTAGTCAGAAAGTAACTGATGTAACCCAGTTCCCTATCTCTCCAGTACACGCTGCTGCTGGAGCGGTCTTAAGCCGGGATCAGATAAGTGTTATTCAGAATGAACAGCTCACTGATTAACGTCAGGGATAAATCCAAGCTGTTTTGCAAAGCAAACCATAATATACGGATATATAAATGTCTGAATGAGTGCATATTGTTTTAGGCCGATACAACTAACGAAGACACAGATAACGCAGGTACTGTAGTTCCGTTAAGCTTATCCTGGTAATGAGAGTATTGAGGAAACTCTTGAGATCAAATTATATACATACACCATGCAGCTCTTCTATAAGTTTTTCTTTGTTTTTGTGTGGTCTAAATATCTGAAACACTAGTGAAAATGCATCAGTTTAGTATTTTCAAATTGAATACAATTTTTCATTGCAAAGTACACTACCGTTCAAAAGTTTGGGGTCAGTAAGATTATATTTTTTTAAATGAATTAATCCTTTTATTCAGTGAGGATGCATTAAATTGATCAAAAGTGTCAGCAAGACATTTACAAAATAAAACGCAAAATTACATTTTAATATATACTCGCATAGAAAACGGTTCTTTTATTTTAAATTGTAATAATATTTCACAGTATCACTGGTTTTACTGTAATTTTTTTATTAAATAAATGCAACCATGGCATAAGAGACTTCTTTCAAAAATGAATTTCTTACTATTTGGTAGAACCAAATCTACAAACACATTTCCATCTGAGATTAAAAAAAGAAAAGAAAAAGAAAAAAGAACAATTTAATCCATTTCAATGTAGAAGTCTGAATCATCTGCTCACCTGTGTCATACTGGAGATGGCATCCGCAGACACAGAAGTAGACACTTTCTTTCGGTCGCTGCTGCGACTGCGTAGGGCTCCGCGGGCCAGGGGCTGCATGGGGCTGGCAGATGCTGAACGAGGACACAGGTGAGACTCTGGTAAAGGACACAGTCAGTGGTGCACAGCCAGGGACAGGAGGGAAGGGACGTCACAAGCAGCCGAGTGGGTGAGCAAAGCAAAAGTAGAGGTAGGGACAGAAATAGGGAGATATAAAGAGAAAGAGAGAAGGGGAGAGGGATGATAAAAGCACAAAACATTGGTGTATGTTAGATCAGTCATACTGGTTGATGGGGAACTGATAAGCACTGATGGCCTCAGGAAGACTGGCGGATTGGTGGGTGTGAGACAGAAAGAAACATGGCAGGGGACAGACAGCATCTCGGACAGACAACACACTGGTCACCAATACGCTAAAGCACACCTCCGAGTACACCAAGCAAGCACTTTAGGCTGCAGTTTTAGTCAGCTCAACAATATTGTAAATTGAACAACATTCACTCACTCATTCTCCCCTTATAGCCCCATATAGGACATCACACAGCATAGCATCCACAAAATTCCAAATCTAATGTTAAAACACCTTTTCACCATCTACAACATTCACATACAACTGTTGAAATTCACCCCCCTAGTGACAGTCCTAGGAGCACATCCCACATTCAGTTTCCAAAGTAAAAATCCCATTCATTTCTCCATAGAGAAATTGTCAATAACATATCTCTCAACACAGACCTATGATGAGCTTTGAGGTTGCCAAGCAATAGCATGTTTCTGCAGAAAAGAAGTCAGAGTGATTTTGAATATTACAAAAAAAAAATTGTTTAATAGCTAAATTCTCAACGAACAACAACACTACTCGTGAATCCTAAACAGACAACCAGAGAAGTGACTGTTACTATGGAAATGTAAATTGCACCAAATACACCAAAGCATTATAGTTATAAATTACTGATAATAAGTAAATGGTTTCATATTAAACCATCATTCTGGCACATGATTGCTTGTACCTTTGTTTTTTCAGTTTTTGAATACTTTTTTTCCTTCAAATACAAGTTTGTAATGTTGTGCTTCATCTTTAAGCTGGTTGATTCAGTTAATGGCTTAGAATAATAAAAAAAAAAATCCCTAGAAAGAAAACAAATGGGAAAAATACGTTTGAAATCAAAGACATGAAAATGCGGTTGGCCCTTGTTGTGCTCTATAGAGATGGTAACTGATCATGGGATGCCAAGTATCTGTTGGTGAAGCCGAGGTGAAGTGAGGTGAGCAGCAAGGGCTGACCTGGGTCTGCTGTGACAGTGAGATTTCTGGGATAATCTCCACCCATTGTAATTAACTCTGACTGTTAGCATCATGGAAAGCCTATAAAGTTAACTGATCCATAAGCTGCGGATTCATAATCATCTCTTGGTCTATATTAAGAAACCAATAATGCAATTCAGATACTATCAGACTCAGCAATGCTGATAGCATCTTGTCAACATCAAACCCTGTCAAACAAGTTACACATAATGAACTTCAGCCTTTACAGGTTGCTGGGAATTTAAAGTGAGTTTGGTAGCGTTGGAAACTAAAGATGATGTTTAGGGTGATGCTGCTGGTCTGCAGGGACCGTGTGTGGATCAGCTGGGGATTGAAGTAGCAACAGCAGGGCGCAGATTCACTCCACTCATTCCCTCTCACACACAGAACCGCTCGGCTAATCAGCTTACAAAAGATCCCTCAGCAATAGCCCTGGAACACCTTGCAAATGTTGACGTGTGTATGTATGTGTCTTTTAGAGATTGAGACAAGGGCAAAGACTAGTGATGCACCGAAATGAAAACTTTCGAGTGACTTCAGACATCGAATGCTTGAACTAATATATAATAAGAGTATTTTGTACATCTGTATACATTATGGCATTACATTGCTGTGGCATTGTTGTGCAGTCATCTTTATCTGTCTGGATTTCTCTATGTGAATCACGCAAAGAAGGTGCACGTGCGTCGTCAACTTTAAATGCTATCTTATTTCCGATAATATCATCAGATGGTATCTAAATTCAATTCTCGTGCACACTGCTTTGGTTAACATAACAGTTTCTGTTACATGTTCCAGTACCATGTTTCGACGGACATAAAACAATTAAATGGCATTTTGGTAAAAAAGTGCAATGATAAAACATTTCTGTGCATCTCTAGAAAAGACTGCTAAGCCTGTAAATTTAACATTGCCAAATTTGTTAATGTGTGTGTAAAACTTGATGCATGTGATTCAAAACTGCAGCATGCCCAATATAACAAGCCAACCAAGCACCCCTGCAGAGCGTCTTATATCTACACACAAGTGGAGGGTTCTGGTACGAGCTGGGTCTCCCTTTCTCTCTAGTGTTACCTTGGGCATCGCCTCCTTCGGCAGACAGGGCCACAGCACTCTTGCTTCTAGCTAGCGAGGCCTGGGTGGGTGTGAGCAGCCGACTGAGGACACCGCTGTCCACGGGGGCGGCCAACGAGCGGCGAGCTATACACGGTGTGCCCAAACAGACACGGAAAACAGAGCAGACAAAAGGGAAAAGAAAAAAGAGGTTGAGGAATAAACACAAAGGAGGAAGGAGAGAGGAATGACACCAATGTGATTTAAAATGCAAGAATTAACACAAAAACCAAAGAGAAAAGTGATTGTGGGTCAAACGTAAACAGTGGACGGCTGATGCAATCAAGGTGAGACTCTCAATGCTGGAGAGACAAAAAGAATATTAGTGGGATATGGGAGAGGTGATTGGGAGCAGGACCAGGGCTGTGGAAGTGGAGGTGAAAACAAAAAAGGGAAACATAAAGCCAGGACTAAAGAGTAACTTGAAGAGCTTTTTGAGATCCATCAGACGAGTCAAATGCTTGTAGTCAGGCTTTTTAAATTTGAGGTATACATCAAATTTAGTATTAAGAAAAGTCCGTCAGCATTTGATTTCAGTCTGGTCTCAACTGCAGTTTTACAGAATGTAGGGAAAACAAATATTTAACTAATCTGATACAGTTTGTACAATGCAAAACTGTGGCAGAAAATGCTAAAAGGCTCAAAAAGCTCTTGCTGTCATGGAAGCTGTTTGTAACCCGAGTTACAAATTCAGTTGGGAAAAACAGAAATATGAAGGAGTAATATACAAAATAGACAATATGTTAATGTACAGTATGTTTGTAACAGACTGTAACAGATAATTGTCTATTATCTATTTTGAATATTGTGTAGTTTAATATATTCTATATATGTCTTGTCACTGTTATTCTGTATGTGCTGTAGAAGCTTCCAAATTCCTTGTATGTGTAAACATACCTGGCAAAAAGCTCATTCTGATTCTAAAAACTTAGGTCTGGTTTCACAGACAGGGTTTAAATTAAGCCAGGATTAGGCCTTACTCCAATTAGGACATTTAAGTAGATTTTATAAACATGCCCTAGAAAAAAAAAAAAACATTACAGGTGTGCATCTTGAGACAAAACAATGGGCCTGACTTTTTTTTAGATATGTCAGAGCAAGTTGCTTTCAGTTAAAACAGCTCAAACATGCGTTTTAGTCTGGGACTAGCTTAAGCCTTGTTTGTGAAACCGGCGGCTTATGTCTCTTTTAAATGATCCATTCATTTCCTTTTCCCCGCGGCACTGTATTGATTCACTCTAAGTTATGGAGAGAGGTTGAGGCTGTGAAGCTTTTGATGATGTGGTTAAGTGAGCTCAGAAATGAGGAAGTGCTTTCAGAACAGAGAAAGCTGGCGTCTAGCTAAACAAGTATGCACTGATGGGCAAACTCTAAAATGGTCCATCACAACACAATTTAGTAGGTCATTTAGTTTTCAAGAGTGACTATATAACCAGGAGTCCTGCAAACATGATATCTAGAAATAATTACAGCACAAGAAAAAGCCTATCTGTAAAACCAGTCAACACTCTGCAACAGACACACTCACACACACTGAAAACAGACATGGCACCAGGGGCCAAACTCATTGGTTAATGTCATATGGGAAGAAAAACAACACAATGTTCACAAAACACATTGTATTAACATACACAAAGAGCTCATTCCTGGTGAGTAGGTCAGTTAGCGAGAACTCCCTGAAAGAACGAAGCAACAAAGAAAGGTTAAGCTCAAGGCAGCAGTAAGCACAAACCGATTTATGGACAAAAGAGCATCAACATTTGTGGATTATGTTTCTGGATGCATGATGATTTGATGCACGAGTAGAAGGGCGAATCAAGCAAAAAACGTAGGGAGAGTGACGCAGCACGTTTATAACCACAAACCAATCCTTAAAACAAGAGCAAGATGGACCATAGAAGCGAAAAAGGTTTGCGCTCATTTATTAGTAAACGGCGAACAGGCACACGTGAAATGTCCCAGTTGGGACTTAAGCACCTGATTCATCTGCTGTGGATATCTCTGGTTTGGGGGCGGGCTGCGTTTTAGCCCCCACTCGAGAGAGGGAGGAGCTTCGCTTCTTCGGGATTGGGCCTACAGACAGAGTGGACAGGGAAGCGTTAGAATCAATCAGGAAGCAGGGCCTCTTCTGTCTCAGCTTTCAAGTGTCATTTGTGGTGAATGAGGAAATGCGTATTTGATGAGGACAATGCAGCTAGAATCTGCTTTATAATTGTGGTTCTATGTACAGTAGGTTTCAGTGGATTTAGAGAATAGTGACTGTAAATGTTTAAGAGGTGCATGCTTACGAATGTCTATGCCTGCTTAAATGCATATTTGCATAGAAACTAGATTTTCAGAATGACAATGTGCAAACTGCTGAGCTAAAGTAAGCAAATAAAGGCGAACACCCTTTATTTCATTAAAAAAAATGATGTAGGAGATCCTGAGATTGTTCATTGTTCTCTGGGCTGCGTGCAGAAATATGTTAAAAGGATAGTTCACCCATCATATTATCATCATATTAATCACCGCTTCAAACCCATATGACTTTCTTTCTTTGGAAAACAAAAGAAAAAATTAAAAGAAATTACTGACACTTTCATGGTGCTAATGTTCCTTTCTTGAAGCTTGAAAGCTCCAGCCCACATTCATATAACTGAATGGGGCAAAACAACAGGTAAATTGTTTCTTTTGTATTTCACAGAAGAAAATAATTAAGGTTGAGCATGACATGAGGGTGAGTAAATAAAGTCAATTTTAATTTCTGTCTAATCCTTTAAAAGAGGAACAGCACTGGTAGTTTGGCACCTGTCTTTTCCACCTGAGGCTGTTTATGAGCTTCTTTACAGGCCTGAGGACCATTGCTAGGCAACCGGTTCAAAGATGAACTTCTCCGCTTCGCACCTGAGGGACAAAAGAGAGCTCAGCTCCAGAATCGAGAAGATGGGTTTCACTCAGGAGGGACTGAAGACAGACTTCAAAGATAAAACACACACATACACACAAATCTAAAATCAACACAAAAGTGATCTAAAACCTTAAACTTTTTTGGCACCACACTAAAATATGCCAGCACAGAAGGAAATGAAGAGGTGAATCCAACACAAACAGTGTCTGTTGTGAAACCGCCTTAGTCATGGCTGGCTGCTCCTGTTAGAGGAAAAGGAAACTGTGGGGAGAAACAGCATGTCTGCAAGAATCATAAGCTGCCGAGATGGCAAAGACACTTATGGTCCATTCAAACAAACACAATGCTGTATTTGCATTTAAATAACATTATAAAATGAAAATCATCAAGTGAACCACAGGGAGAGGCACCTGTGTGTGACATGACTTGTCATTAAATCTGCTTAGTACACATGACCAGCATTAACGAGTATGTACTCATGCTCATTTATTAAAAGGATAAAGAAAAGGCAGGAGAGGGCAGGGAGGACACTTACTTTTATCAGGAGAATTAATGAGGGTGGCAGAGGATGAGGAGAGACGCTTGCTGATGACTGAGTCAGTCTGTTTCAGGTTCGTAGTAGAGGAAGAGCGTTTATCTACAGGGGAGGGTAATTACGCACACAGAGACAGACAGGGAGTGGAATTAGAGTTACAGGGGTTTGCACGTGATAAGCTATTGTTAATTACTCTAATACAAGCTGGTTCATCTACATTTTAAGGATGGGGTAACATGTGGACAGACAAAATTAGGGTATGCTAATTTAAGAACAGCTAAACCTGAAGTCACATGGTGCCTTACATGTCTGTAACATGCACATACATATATATATATATAATTAATAATGGGATAAATTGTAAGTATTGTGGAAAATTTCTAACTGCAGCGAACCTTAAAAGGCAAGCATAACACAATGTTAGTAAACATTCAAACAGTCATTACATCTGGATAAAAAGGGGGAAAATCAGATAAAACTTGAAGCGACATGCATCCCTGGAACCAAGGTAGGTGCTTTGGAGAGAACACTCATTGTTACAATCCCTGGCAAGTGAAGAAAATATTTTATTATAAAAAACTGAGTGAGTGAATGAAAAAACAGCAAGTACAGCCCCAGTCAGATTAGTGCACATATGAGCAAAGAGGATGAGTGGGCAAGTTTTTTTTATGTCAAGTCACGTCATGGACAGGCAAACAGTATAAACCACCTTGTGACGTCTGATTCCTGGGTGGCTTGGAGGCTGGAGAAGCAGGGGAGATTACTATAGCAATCTGGGAGGAGCTGGAGCCACTGTCACTCTGTCCTGTGGGAGGGGCAGGGACAGACAGGTCGCTATTGGAAACAGACTCTCTCTCCATGGAGAGAGTGAGAGAAGTGGAAAAACGCAGCTGACAACATGAGATTTCCATCCCCAAGTAGTGTTGCGCAAAATCACAGATCAACAAACAAACATGACTTGTAAAAGGTGAAGTGTGTAATTTGACCAATGACATATGTGTGTTTGAGGCATTATTTTTGCAAATTTGATGTAGCTAGTGATGCAAAAATTCCACACTTTACCTTTAACATCAATTAAGAGCAATAAAGATTGTCAAAAGTTGATTTTTCATAGATTTATAAGTCAGATCCCACTTGGGCAGACTGTGGGACAATCAGTGAACAAAGGCTGTTGAATGTATTATCAGGTGCTCCTGATGTTTTGGCATTTAGGAAAAGCACTCGTACCATTTTTGTTGTCAGAGTCTGAAAGTCCACCCCAGGACCATCTCTTCTGTCTCTGTTCAACTCGCTGGCTGCGTTCCAGGGTACGTCTCATCACAGCCTCATAGTGTTCCTACACACACACACAGACACACATACTTTGTTAGACAAATGGAGCCATGATACGTCCTCTGAGCTGTGCAGCAGTAGACCATGGCAGAGGTGTGGGTGTCAATGCTAAAACAAAGTCCATGATTCCAGGCTCTTTTGCATGTCAGGTACTGAATAGTGCACACGGCACCTGCTGCGTGACTGCAAGACTAACAAAATCACCTGTTTCATTTCATCCATTTAAGAGTGTTAATGATGCCATCATGCCCACAAATAACAAAGCAGGGCATTAAAATCACTGACATAGCCAATCTTAAGGGTGTCCTGTATAATTAGGCTGGTTTGGGTTCAGACTTGGCATTTAGCATGGCTTTAAAATATTACACTCTGTGTATAGGATTATACAGCCTTTAGGAAAAGCCTCTTTGACATTTTAATATTGCAATAGGAGGTTCATGTATACTACCATTCAAAAGTTTGGATTTTCCATGTTTTTGAAAGAAGTCTCTAATGCTCACTAAGGCAGCAACTATTTGAATATATTTTCAAATTAAATTTATTTCTGTGATGGCAAAGCTGAATTTTCAGCATCATTACTAAAGTTTTCAGAGTCACATGATCCTTCAGAATTCTATAGTTATTTTCATTTCTTATGATTTCTTATGCATCTGTTGTGATTATGAAACCACATAGCAAGTTTGGATGCATGAACAACCCCCAAGCATACTGGATCATAATCATAAGGATTATGATTTATGATCATACCCTGGATCATAAATAGCCTATCATACGCCTTGTCACTCATAGCACTACAAGTAAACAACAGCCAATAATTTAACAAGTTGCATTGCTGTGGGGTTTGGTTGCGCCATCGCCATGTGACATCAGAACACAAATGCAAAAATTTGTGTCGCACCTTTTGGCGATGAGTATTATTAATTAAAAAAAGGACATGGATTAATCAAACAGCCTATCACACAATGCGACATCAGCCAGTCAGTGCATGTGGCTAATAAGTCTGCATGTTCTGCGTGTCACTTTGTGAATGAGTGCAACAGTTTCGTCTTCTACACAAACTCGAATAAGCGTGGCGTTCACTGTGTTTTCAGTATCTGAGTCCCAATATATGAAGGCATGAACACATGAACTTCATATCCAGAGCTGCTTCTAAGAGTGAATTCACAAGCTTTTTACATTTTCATTTGAGAAAAACTACTGTCAAATACACACTGAAACTGAAAGATTTTAACAACAAAACGTCAAAATATAAATCTGGTTTAACTAGAAGAAATTATGAAATATATTACTATTATATACTAATATGTAATTATTTAACTATTGATAGTAATATAATTATTTTTGAAATATCATACAACCACGATATTTTTCACCCATGTTTTAATTTATACAGTTCTGTTGTGCATCATCTTATTTGATAAAAAATAAAAATGCAATGTTTTGTTGTAAATTAATTGTTATATTTTCATTTGATTACATTTTAAAAGATTGATTATATTTTTAAAGTTTTATTAATTAATTTAACTACACACCATTTTTGACGATTAAATCATAAAACTTTATGGAAATAATGATACTGACTGATATGGAAAAAAAGATTGTGATAATTTAACAGTTTAAGTTTACTTATGACATAAATGACTGTTTTTATGAAGATACTCACAAAGACGGGCATTTTGACACATAAGTGTGTGTGTGTGTATTTGACCGTTCAAAACCAATATTGCGGCCAAAAGATCTCTCAGTTCAGCACTCACACGCTTTATGAGCAGCAGTTTCATGCGCGCGCGTCTCTCAGACAGCGTGCACATTTACCAAAATGAGTTCTCTTTCCTTACTTATTTAGCTTCTATGGTTTAAAATCATTTGTTTTTACTGCGAGAGACGATAGTCCAAAATCTCTACTGGTTGACAAATGTCTACCAGTTTATCGTGTCTACCGGTATATCGCCCAGCCCTACTGAATCAAATTATTCAATTCTTTCAAAAAACACAAAACATAGGTAACAAACAGACAGTTTACCTTTTCTTCCTCTAATTTCTGTTTTCTTTTCTCCTCCACTGCAGCTCTCCTTTGTTCCTCCTTCCTGCGCTGCTCTTCAAGCTTCTTTTGTCTCTCCTCCATCTGACGCTCCACCTGCAGCCGGGTTTTGCGCTCTCGCTCCAGGAGCTGAGTTTCACGGGCCGCTGAACGGGCCAAACAGGGTGTGTTAATGCAATTTGTTAAAATGTAAGAGTTAATTATGGGTGCAGGGTTTGGCAATCTTGTTGACATGGAGGGCCTTTTTTATTTTTAATCACTGTGCATCACCATGCAAAATAAATGTAGCATATACTGTGTTTTTCTTTGGATGTTTCCACCTCACCATTCATAAATTATGCAAATGACCACCTCACTGTTTGTAAACATAGTGTTTCGTATTGTCTTTGTGTTATGTGTGCCAATGGTGGCATGCACGTCTAAGGTTGCCAACACCTGTTATGTGAAATATTTTGCTTTGTCACCATGTTGCTTTTCCTGCTCTTCTCTCCTCTCTTTGGCCACTCGAAGTTTGTCATCTATCCTCAGAGCTGCCCCATCAATGACTGAAAAAACATAACAGAACACAACGTCACACAACTAGTGTATCAAGTGAAATCTGAACACTTCCTGGGCCATGAAAAGCTCTTGGCAGATTGCACTAGTATCCGATGCGCAGATAATCCACTGGCATGGTCTGACATGAGGCTCAGGTTACAGATTCAGCTATGAGCTCACCACACCTGATATAGTATTGACACAGAGACATGGGCGTGTGTGAGGACATGCTACAGTAGTGTAATGGCCTTAATAAGTGTAGAGTCATGTGACAACACATTGAAGTCACAAAGCAAGAGAGCGAAAAAACAAACAAAAAGCTCTTACATGAATAAAGATTGTTTCAGTGGAAACCTATTGTGTTTTTTCCCCAAAATGTATTTTTTGCTACAAAACTTGTGTATGCAAGGAAGACAGAAAAATAATATGCTATACGGCACGCTATAAATTCAAGTGATTAAAAATGCTTTATTTTACTAAGTAATACTAAGACTTTCAGTGTAATCAGGACAAGTGATATTCTGGCTCTGCAGAAAACAAACCCTTGTGGATCCCTGCAGAGACAGACAGAGATCTGAGATCATGTTTGTTACCTGGCTTGGTCTGGCTCTTCGTTGTGATGGCTGGAGCTGCTGGTGTTGGGCTGTTCCCTGCCTGGCTGCGCCGTTCCTCTGCTTGTGCCTGCGCAGCTGCAGCTGGAAATGCAATGAGACAAAATGCATTTTAAATTTACTAGGGCTGCACGATTTGGGAAAACAAAACAAAAACATTTGATAAAAATTGGGATTGTGGTATGAAATGTCATTTAAAAAAGAACCCAGGTTTGCTGTGCTTGTTTGTGGAGCTGCACAATTTGCCCAAAATGTTATATATGGTTATATAACAATATGGCTATATAATAATAAGGAATATTACTATTGTAATACTTAACCGTAAAATAATAAAATAGAATATTTCCGAAAAATATTACAATAATTTCATTTTTTCAATACAACTGTAAAATTACAATAATAATAACAATAATAATAATATATAGCTGTCTGAATTTCTTCTTTATCAAATCATGAGCCATCAAACTTAGGGAGCCCTTAAAAATTCTCTTTTGTTGATAAGAGCTTCTCATTACAAGTATGTGAAGATGGCTCCCTCAGCCCAAAGTCTATGGCAATGTGGTTTCATTGAAATGAATTTAAATGAATTTTTGATTCTGTGAAAATGATTTTAAATTCCATCAGATGGCTTGAGATGTTATGTTATTGTACATTCAGGTATACAGTGTTTGAGTCAAAGTAACAGACAATACTAATATCTCCGCTCAACACAAAACACCTTTTAAATGCTCTTCAGCAGTCTTGCAGCAGGCAGGAGAGGAGGAAGGATATGATAAGATAAGGGGAGGATAGGATAACGAGGATATGGATAAATGATCAAGTCTGTGTGCCTTTGTAACAGTTCAGAGAGTATCAGAGAGAGAGAGAAAAAGAGGGTGTTTGTTAAGCTGGCAGTGAAGGAGCATGTGATGTCTGTATGGTGAAAATAAAGATGCTGCTGATAAGACTGTAAGGGCACCATTGCGCACACATTTCACTGGCTGAGAATGAGCCATCTCTTTAGCTCTAAATTCTGCTTAAGCTCACCGGTTTATGCTTATTATTAGGAATGTGTTTTGATTTGTTGTTGATCATGATCTGACTCTGACGGATTCTGACTAACTTAAAAGTATCTGAATAATTATAGAATTATTATAATAATTATATTTATTCATGTTCTGATATAATTTATATTTATTATGTCATTTATTTATGTTCTCCATTGGAAAACATTAGATTTTGTACATTTATTTTGTCTGTTGTTAATATTAATGCTGTTGTCATAGCCTAAATAAAAAGAGATTATTAAGATTATTAAGCTACACTAAAGTATCAATGTTTTTTTATTCAGGCAGTTTAGAATGTATTATGCTTTTTAATTTGTAAGAATTATTTTTACATGCTATATTCGTAAAAAAATTATAATTTTGCACTCTCTCAGACTATTTATTAAAGTGAGTTTTGTTTTGTATGCAAGTAGGGAGTGATATTACAGAAATTACAGTATTTAAAAAGTGTTAGGCTAAATAAAACCATTTGTTCAGTTCAGTGATGTTGTTATAATTGTCAAAAACAGAAATAAAACAATAAATAAATATTGGTTATCTAGCCCATAAACATACACATAATTGTAATCGGTATCGGTTATAAAAAAAAATCAAGTCTCTAGTTTTATCTATTTTTAGTCACAAATATGAGTGAAACGCTCACTCTGTCAAGCCCTGGGTTATGATAATAGCCCAACAAGCTTATTTATATAGCAAAATAACATTAATAATAATAATAATAATAATAAAAATGACACTAGTATTGTAAATAAATTCCTTTACCGCCACTGCCCTAAATGTAAGTGCCTGTCTCAGATTGTTTGAATCCTCCTCTGCATGGATCGCATAGCAACTGTTGCCGAGTGACACTCACGCTAAGTTGGGAACAGACGGTGCAATCATCAGATGCAGGACAAAACCTGCATCTCTGGGCCGTATTGCTACAACACAACAATCTGAGAATCAATTAGCTACATTTGCACAGGCATAAAAGAAAATGACCCGTGTAGCGATCAACTCATATTGCTTTTGTCCGATAACTGACATTCAAAATGATGTTATATTTAATGATGACTGTTATTACAAATATCATGAACTCTGGCAGATGGATTAGTAAGATTGACTAGTTCTTTTTTTACTGTTTACTTTAGCTTTAATATTTTGGACAAACGTGTTAACAATATTATAAAAATCAAGTGAAAATTGTTTTTTTCAATTATTACTATTATGACACAATTGGCTAGTTGTTCAGACAGCCAACCAACAAGCCAATATGAAAAAGTGCAGTTTTGCACATCCCTAGATTGAAATAGATTGAGCTTTAATACTGCATATAGTGCCATCTAAAATAACAGCAGAAAGAGCAGGCTGGGTAATTCCCGCTGAAGTGAAAGTACCATGAGACACCTGCACTAAATGCTTTATTAAAGTACATGCTTACATTTTAAGCAAGCTGCTCTGCTCTTGTCACTGTCTTAATGTCTCATCTGAAGCTCAGGACGACCTATAAGGAGGAGGAATGTATCTGTAGAGCACTCAGGCCATAGTCCGTCAGACTCACTGAATATGCAAACGCCATCTGAGTCATACTCTGAACCTCACACTGTGGGCTTTGCGACACGCGGCATGCAAATGAACACCGCCCCAACAATTGACAAACACAATGGAGAACATTATCTAGGTCTTGCACATACATTCATGATGTAAAGACAATGAAGGCAAGCCCAAGCTGACCTCAAACTGTTCCTTAGAGCATCTCCAATTAGTCTGCATGTTCTTTATGGGCCACTAAACAATAGGCTAATGTTTAAAAACATTAGACAAACGACGTACATATGTGGATGTAACAGCTGCTGCTAAGACTTTATTTTTGATAAAGATTGATTTTGATCAGAGGAAATTAGACAGGTGTCATTGAGCACACAGCAAACAGTTGCTTTGGTGGCTGAGTACATATCCTGAAAACACACAGCATGGCCAAAAAGGATTTTTTTGAGCAGACAGTCTCAAAAACTATACATAAGTAAAGTGTGTTATTTAAGCATGCAAAAAACAACAAGCATTTGGTCTTAATCTGAACCAGAATGAACCACAATGCATTGATGTGATTAAGATGCTCAATTATCTAGTGCCAAAACAGTTGTCACATCAACGATCAGATCCTGCACTATCGCCTTATCGCTGCCACAGACACAATCAAAAGCAAATCGGCTTTGTTCTCAATATTTAAACAACTGTGATTGCTGATCATTGAGCTTTAAAATTATATTTTGAGCGAAAACAAACTAAAAACAGACATGGGTTGCATTGCATCATCCCTTCTGACAACAGCTGCCCCGTTTAAACAGTCAGATGACTAGATGGGCTGTTCAACAAACCTTCCTTCACTCAGTCTGACAGAACACAAAGAACGGTTATACAAATAGCAACACTATGCTCTCTATGTGCTGCCATGCACATCCAAGGAGATCCAGCAGTCAGGGAGAGTCAGCGCTCAGTGGGTCAGCGGGGTCCTGTTACCGCTCGCTGTTTGCCTCACTCTTCTTCCTTTTTGCTGCAGTAGCAGCTTGTTATTGGGACAACAGGAAGTGCTCCAGGGCAGATGCCTGGGGAGGAACGTGCCTGCACTTTTCAATCATTCAGGCCTGAACAGAGGGCACTGTTGTGATTTTACATTAGTGGTCGACCGATATTGGTTTTTTGATGGCCGACGCAGATGCCGATATCTTAGAGAGCAGGGTGGCCGATGGCCGATATTTTTATTATATACTTTATATTTATTTTAAAGGTGAACTAAGTAACTTTTTTTACCTTACTGAACAGCTTCGGAGTCATTGGAATGGTTATATTACTTATTTCGGGTTGAAATAATGGTCGTTTCGCACCCCCCTGGTGGCCGTGAGCGGAAAATACGCACTTGCAACTTTGGGGCGGCGGGCCACCGACCGCCGCGTCAGGAAGTATCGCGTGATATCAGGTATCGCGATGTCGTTGATCTGCTAGCCTCTGGTGTCTGAGAATAGCCAACGAGTTTTTACAACAGTGTTGTCAAATATCTATTCCGAAGCTGTGGGGGGAGCTCTAGAGAGAAACCTGCGAGCAAAAAGCGAGAATACAGCGAAGAAATCCCGAAACTACTGAGCCCCGCTTTAATCAATATTTTATACATTTTAAATAAATTAGAAAATAAATCTTTTAAATAAACATGCTTATACTTTAGATGGCAACTTCTTGAATCTGCAATCCTATTACAGTATTTTTCACAAATAAAGTAATTGTTTAAAAATATATGAATATGTGAATAAAAAGGAAGTAAACACTGTAACAGGGCACTCAGTAATCTGGTAATATTGTGCGCACTGGTAATCATATTTTTTCAAATAAAGACAAGGTAACGCTAATATTACATACAGCACACAGTGAAAACGATATGAATATGACACAGTGGGCAACTGGATATAGCACAGCATATTTTAAAATGAAGGATTTAAAGTTTTTCGATTGCATCTTCTGTTTGCATTCACTCACTTCGCACGGACCGACCGTCACTCGCAGTCACACGTTTATGCAGGCTACAAATGCACACTTCACAAGATATCACAGCTGGATTCCATTAAATCTGCAAGGTTTGTGAAATTAAATGTTTAATAGATATTCAGAGATTTGTTTAAATGATGTAGGCTAGATGCGCATTTGCTGAATGTTGACAGTAAATGAGAAAGTATTTTAGCCTGATTGTTTGCCTTTTCTGTAACAAATAATATAAAAGCAACACTTTACTTTTTCGCATACCATTTACTTTCTTTTTTTACCAGTTCTGTCTAACAAAGTATTAGATATATGACTGACAGAGATCGTAAACTAATGAAGACGGAGAATGTGAGTGAGCGCTGTGTGATCAGGTGCTGCTGTTCTCTTCTCAGGCGCTGGTGTTCTCAGCGCCGCCCGTCAAAATAAAGTCCCGCTTCCAACACATCGGCCAATCAGAAAAACTTATCGGCCAATGCCGATATCTTAAAAGTGCCAAATATCGACCGATATATCGGCCTTGGCGATATATCGGTCGACCACTATTTTACATACACATATTTAAACAAACACATACCAACATTGTGCAAAAATACATATCAAAATACACTAGTTGGTGAGTTGCCTGAAAGACTAGTTAACTAATTGATCTTAAGCAAGTCGTTTGTTATAGGTTGGTTTAAGGTTCACCTGACATGACATATTTAATACGTTCTGGCATTCTGGTGAAAAACAGACCAATGAAGCATAACAAATTAAACAAAATGCAGGGTTTTTTTTTTTAAAGCACAAAGCTCATGGCGGAATGTTTAAAAAGCAGCGCAAGTGGCTTTAATATATAAAGGGGGTTCTTAACTCTGGCCCTCAAGGTCCACTTTCCAGCAGAGTTTAGCTCCAAACCTATTGAACAATCAAACACACCTCTGAACAAGCTAATCACGGTCTTCAGGCCTAGTAGGCTGCATTTAACTCCACTTTTTTTGCGTTTTTCACGTACTGACAATGTTGTCAAACCGATCCCCGTCCATATGGATCCGCGAAAACTATCAAAAACTCTGTATTATGCATGCCAGGCCAGTAGTTGGCACTTGGCAATGTCACTTTGTAAAGAAAAACTATGGTTATACAAATATGAATGTATACAGAATGAACACATAATACGCATGACGTCACTGGTTTCACAAATTCGTAGTTTTGCAGTTTACACAGAGACGATAACGGTATCGTTTTAGAAAAATTGCACTTTGAATCCTGGTTTCAAAAGTTTGTATTCCAGGCCTCCAAAATACTGTTGTTGTGCAAATGAATGGCCAAAATGCATAAAAACGTTTTTTTTTTTTTTTTTTTTTTTTTTGGGGGGGGGGTTGAAAATGGTGTCGTGTAAACGACCCCTTAGACATAGGCTGTTTCTCAATTCTAAGAGTGCAAAGACCGGACTAGTGTTCTTGTGGAGAATGGTCTTTTGTGCTAATGAGCGTCACCTGCGCGACACACTGGCCTCGAGTCTCTCACGGCAAGTAAAAATCTCAACTGGTCTTACTGGGCCAACAGAAAAAAACTGAGCCCTGATATATTGAAGAGCACAGGTAAATGTGAGGTTTATTACAATGGGTTTATGTGAAGATTGTTTTAAGTTCACTTAATTTAAAAGTTGTTATATTTTTTAAAGCCTAATAAATGTTAACATTGATAGCTTTTCATACGGTTATGATGAATGCCTATAATTAATGGCTAAAACTGAGAAAAAAAATCAATTTCATAGAGACATCAGTAGCAGTATTGGTATTGGTGATACTGGCCTTCTTTCGTAAAAAATGCCGTTAAACAAATAATAAAATATACTGTCTTTATGTTGTTTCTACATTAATTTGAAGATTCAATGTGAAATTATAACAATATAAAAATATATTAAAACTTTAAATGTGTTAGGTGTGATTAATCGTGATTTATTAAAGAAAAATGAGCGATTAATTAGGCCTAGTTAATTTGTTCTTAAATGATTGACAGCACTAAAACTCGGTCATCATTTACTCACTCTCATGTTGTTCCAAACAAGTTTATTTTTCTGTTAAACACAAAAGATGATATTTTAAAGAATTGTTGGTAACCAGACAGTTGATGGTAGCCCTTGACTTCCATAGTATTTTTTTCCTACTATGGAAGTTAATGTTAACAGTCAACTGTTAGATTACCAACATTCTTTAATTAAAAACTCATACAGGTTTGGAACAACTTGAGGTGAATAAGTGATGACGAAAAAAATATACTTTTGGGTTAACTATACCTTTAAGAACGCATATTGAG
This sequence comes from Rutilus rutilus, assembly GCF_951802725.1. NCBI lineage: Eukaryota > Metazoa > Chordata > Actinopteri > Cypriniformes > Leuciscidae > Rutilus > Rutilus rutilus. Next base: position 19,152,925 of record NC_140219.1, on the reverse strand, counting down.
AAACGTCCATATACTCTCGAACTTCCCTAAGCACTTCCCAGCAGGGGAACCCTCGCCGAAATTTGGAAGTGTGTTCAACTTCGTCAAGTAGGTATTTGGACAGACCCTCGAGTCTCGACCCCCTCGATTTTGACTGAGGGATTGAGTCTACTCATTTGTACACTTCAGGCTGGTCCACCACAGTGCAACTCAATTGTGACGTCACAACAGCAACTCGCAGTGCGTGCAGCCGTGCACTTAATTTACCTACAAGTGATCAAGGGCTCAGGGCATTCCACTAAAAACCAATGCAAGGGTTCTGCTAGAAGTGGAGACTCGTGCAACGTAAGCAATGACGTACATCTGAGTGAATGAGGGGGAAGTTAGTGAGGGAAGGGCATAAAAGAGTGAGTTTAATGAAGGTTAGAGCTAAACTCAGCAGGAAAGTGGAGATCAAGGTGCAGAGTCGAGAACCCCAGATCTAAAGAGATCCATGTGAACATGCATGACTGTTGCAATGGTGCTTAAAGGCGATGAATTTAAAAGATACAACTTTTACAAGCAGGTTCTTCAAAACAAATTGTCAGAGCTAAATCATAGCACTCTAATTAAAGCAAAAGCACTGCTGCTAAAAATATCAAAAGGTAAAAAAAAGCAGAAGTCTAGATGAACTAGTTGACCTATTGACTAATTAGTTGACCCATCCACAATGTAGGCCTAGTTCTTGTCCAGGATTAGTGGGGACACCTGGGCTACGTAAGCTTGGGCTATTTCAAGAGGTAGAGCGATGACGACGTGTGGGCAGTAGGTCATGCTTACTTCCGGGAGGCTAATGATAACGTTATCATCAGCTATGGATCTTTAACATGGGCTCATTGGAAACAAGTGCCTCTCCCTACATTTTTGCAAAACTCCTAAATCTTACGTATACATACAATACTTGACCTCAAAATGCTTTTACCATTGTGCATGATTTGTAAACAAATCCATTTTGATGTTTACATCACATAACCAGCTCCATGGATTTTATGAAGCGGTAAAAAAGGGATGCACCGACACCACTCTCTCCAGAACGAGCCCGATACTTTTACTTTTATTTTTAGTACTTGCCAATACCGATACCTGTATTTTCATTGCATTTGTTTCTTTCTTATTAAAAAAAAATATTGGGCAGAAAAACCAATAGAATATTAATCAAATTAGATGGCTTAGCAAATTGACATTTCCAACAGGCCTAATTTTGCCTGTTAAAATGTATTGTAGGAACTACTGTTCATATTATTGCTCTATCATATTTTACTTTTAATTTAATAGCACAGTGAATATTTATAGCTGCTAAAGCAGGGCTCAACCATTCAAAAGCAGTGAGTGATTTTCTCTGTCTTTTGTTGTTAGATTAACGTTGAGGACAAAGACAGCAGTAGGTTTATTATTAGGCTGCGTTTCACTTTAAGAGCTACTGTCGGCCTTTATAGAGATCACCGATCAAATTATTTAAGGCTATTATCGGCCAATATCGATCAATCGGAGCACCCTTAACATTCATCTATTTTGGTTAAAACTGAAACGACATTTATGGAGACTCAATGGACATTTTATTTAAACATAATTTTGCGGAAGTGCTTAGCCACAGGCAGAATGGGTTCCAATGAGACTGGGTTGCACATTTGAATGCTGCAGCACTTAAACAAATGTCTCTACTAGAAAAGACAAAAAACTCAGCAAGGCAATGTACAACACCTGTAGGACTAAAATACATATATAAGCCATTCTGCTCCACAAACATGTTCCATATGGTTTCACTAAAAGCTACAGACTTCAACATAACAACTCAGAGAGGGGAGGCGCTGACTATTTAACAATGAAAATTACAGTCCTCATTCTGACAGCCAAGACTGAAGAGTACGCTTGATAAACAAAGGTGCTACCCGTTTAATATTGACTTATAACCAGCCCTGGTGGATTATGATAGCAAAACAGCTCAAGATCACATGGCTCTAAATGCCCATGTTATTTTTCGTGCTCTTCAATAATAGCTTTAAAAACAATAAATAATTAAAAACCAGATATGTGCATTTTTATACCACTGGACTCCACCTTCATTACGCTTGCAGTCAGACCAGGGTTAACGCTGGCAGGATGCAGATCTTGATGTGAACCCGCTTTGAGGTTTCTAACCACACTGTGACCCGCTTCTAACAATTTAATGAATTGAATTCAAGCTCTACAAAAGTAAAAGAAGCTAAAATGACATACAAAAGCAGGAGCCTTTCAGGACTGTTATGTGCCTTACACAACAAGCCCTAAGAACTTTTACAACTCCACAGGCTATAGTGAAAGCTAAACCTTCTAGTCTATTAGTGGCATAGGCCAAACAATACATCAAAAGTGCAAATCATTCCTCATTAGCAAGGCAGAAGAGCATGCAAAACAAGCAACCCATACATGTTTTCGTAAGAGGCACTAGTAAAACTAGCAAATAAAATGTGAGGGTTTGCTGCTAAATGCAACTGCAATGATGTTGATAGTGAGAAAATGACAGTTTATGTTAATCCTGAACCATCATATTGTAAACTATCTAGTTAAGGGTCCGTATTCAAGTGTAATGAGAGCCATACGTGACATCCTGTTTAGCAATTACTGACCAAGATGGCAACAGCATCTGCAAGACAGAAACTCACACACTCAACATATTAAGATAAAGCGACAGATAACGTTACTGCTAAACATTCAACGGTCAGTTAACACTAGTTTGGTGCTGCCTGCATGTATAATGCAATAATAAACTAAACATTGATGGTTTCACTTATATAGCTCAACTCAATACAACATAGTCAACGTTATCAAACATGCAGTTCTCCAATTGATTCTGGAGTTTATACGTCAACTATTTCAACATCAATTTCAGTGTCTCTTTCTGCTAGTCAGATAGGAAGCGCATATAGAAATCAACTTAGGAGACTGCAGGGGGTTTATACACATTTAAAAGCACCTTGTTTAGAGACTATTTTGTGCGATGCTAAAATTACATTGAGTTTAAAATAATAAACATCTGTCACAAAGGTTAGGTAGGTTCGTGCAGATGAGAGCGCCATACCAAGATGTGATGATGTATCCCTGTCAAACAAGACATCACTTCTCAAACCTCCCAACGTATCCGGCGAACACAGCGTTAAAAACGCTTAGGACTTCGTAATGCATCCTATCTAAACATAAAACTCCACAAGAACATACTAGTGAACAAACACAAACTTGTTGCCTGGTGCTGGAGTAAGTTTAGCAGTTAGCTGGCCGTTATCCGTCCATCTGAGCCCGCTAACTCTCCCCTCTCAAAACCGCCTCAATGAAAGTAATGGATTTAAGAGCTCAGTCGTCCAAACAACCTCCAAACAAAGCCACAGTACTACATATATGTCATAGGACTGATTTAAGCAACGATAACTTATCAAAAGAGCTTGTAAATCAAAAAATTCGTACCCATTTGAGCCCGCAACCCTTTGAGAGACGTTGCACCCTCCGCCATTTTTGCCGAAGTTTTTTTTTTTTTCCTGCTGTTTGGCGCTGACACATTAGAGGCGCGCGAGGACGCTCTGCTCAACCAGCCAAGCGCTCCAGGCGGTGACAGCGACATCTAGCGTTAGACCGCACACACTGCAAGACGCAGCATGAGTGGTCGGACTCGGAGTCGGTCATTTTCAAACTGGTGTCCGTGACCACAAGAGGGAGCCACGGAGTCCGTGGAAAACTTGTGAAAGAAAAAAAAAAAAAAAAAAAAAAAAATATTTTAGGGCTGACAAAGTTACATTACTCTAATAGTAAGTAAAAGTTCTAAAGTAGTAAATCTTAATGCAAACTAAACATTTTCCAGATATATGTGTTAATATATTGCTTTGATATACAATATACAATATTTAAAGCCAATTAGTTGATTTGTAATATCACATTTCTCACACAATTTAAAAAATATTACACATGAAAATATAGCCTATATAACTGTCGTTATATTTTAGGTAGGAAGTCCTTTAGTGTAAAAAAAAAAATATGTTGAGGTTATGACAACATATTTTTTACATACATTGCCTCAAAATAAGTTAAGCAATTTTCCCAAAAAATACACATTTTTTCAAGATTCAACTAATTTTTTAAGTCAGATTAATGTAATTTAAGTTGTAATGACTTAAACATCCAAGTTTATTGTACTTACAAATTTAAGGCATCCACTTTTTTTTTTTTTTTACAGTGCTGATTATAAAGATTATAGCAAAATGATTATAATTTTTGAGTGTGTATATTGTGGACATTAAAAATATAAAAAAACATCCTTACCGAAAACCCACTGTCATCACCCCTTTATTATGTAGATACATTGTTATAAAATGTAAATAATTTGCATTTAGGGTGATATCAGGCAAATTGGGCCACTTTTTTGTTAATCGCTTGGGACACTAGAAGTGGATGAAAAAAAGTGAATCAAAGTTGTCCTAAGACAAGAACGGGTATTGTTAAAAATTCATGTATACCTTTGATGAAAGGTTTTGATCCACTTCAAAATGTTGACTACTGTAAAAACCTATGCATGACATTTAACTGTGTTCTTGTGATTAATCAGGACTGTTTTTAATATGTTTGTGTTGAATTGATGTAATAAAATATAATTGTTCAGACCCTACAAGTTTTGAAACATTAGCTGTCCCACATTTATTGAGATAAGCAGTGTTCAGGTAAAATGATTGTTTAATTAAAGATTTTGAGAAATGAATGAATATTTGTTTCAACCCAGATAGCAAGCACAGTCGGGCCGATTCCGGCTGAAATGCGTCACTGTTGGCTCACTGTCGGCACCGGTGAACAGATAATGGGCCAGATCCGTGCCAACTGTGCATAACACATCTGGCTGACTTACGGCTTTTTCTGTATGGGCCAGCCTCGGCTGAAAGCAGTTGTACTTGTGTCAGGTCCATACTCGGTATAGCTGTGTGTATTTATAATCGGCCCGAGTTAGTTTTGTCACAAGCGGGCCACTACTACAATTAAGGAACTCAGCCGCTTGAAAAAAAGTTTTGGCGGTTAACATACTCGGTATAGCTTTGTGTATTTACAATCGGCCCGAGTTCGTTTTGTCATAAGCGGGCCACTACTACAATTAAGGAACTCAGCCGCTTGAAAAAAGGTTTTGGCGGTTAATTTAAATCCTGAGGAAGATCCTGCAGACGCAGACCAACGTTTTCGAGAGGAATCATTCATCTGAAAAAACGAGTAAGTAATTTAATTCATTTATTGTTCTAGTGCTGTTTGATGTATTAATTGTCAAGATAAATATAGTTTTGTTTTATATCTAACGTTAGATCAGATGTTTACGATGATAATACGTTAAAAATCCATTCGGTCCCGGAGAGAGTGTTGATGAGAAGGCCTAACGTTACGGTCTCTTTTTAGAATAAATTTGAGTCTTTTTTTTTTATTAGAAATACTGCTGTTCTGTATCCAGTGCACTGTGATTTTGGCTAATGAAATGATATTGAGTTATACCGGTATTCTTGTGCTCAAATTTAGTCAGCCAATTCGTCTTATTCAACGAGTGATTAGTTGGTTCATAGGAGTCGAATCATAGGAGTCGGACTAACGTTGCGCTTTCGGCGCCATAGTTCTCTATACAGGCGACTCTTTCTGATTTGATTCACTAACCTCTCAAAATAGTCATTTATTTGTGATTCGAACTACACTGACCACAGTGTACAACTTACACCCGCGGAGACGTGTAGGCTACAATCTGAAATAAAAAAATAAGATTTATTTGCTTTTAACACTGCTGTGGGGAACTCCAAAATGGAAAAGCGCTGTAAGATACAAGAGAAGCTGCAAAATAAGTGCAGCTTCTTAATTCATTGTCTTTGGCACGTCTTGTGTTCTTGAATGTAGCGTAATCTGCGTTAGCATTTTAGAGTTAAAGAAAAATGTAAAGCGTAGGCTATATATCACTGTGTAATGTTATTAAAATGGTAGTTCTTCTTAACATTTTACTGCAGAGGGGATTACTGGGATTACTATGATTATGATCGAACATCTGAACGCACTGTTTGGAATGACCCAACACTTTTTACAGATATTTTTGTAACACTACAATAAGGTTTCATTCGTTAATATAAGTTTAACTACATTAGTTAAGATGGACTAAGAATGCACAATACTTAAGCATTTATTCATTTTAGTTCATTTTCATTTTAGCATTTGCTAATGCATTATTAAAATCAAAATTTGTATTACTTAATGTTAACATTAGTTAATGCACAGTGAACTCATTTTTATTATATTTTTTTATTGTATTTTTATTAGCTAATGTTAACAAAGACTGTAACAAATGTATTGTTCATTGGTAATGTTAGTTAACACATTAACTAGCCTAATTTTAACAATTGAGACCTTATTGTAAAGTGTTGCCTATATTTTAAACTGCTGTGTGAACTCTGGCAACAACATTTGTTAAACCTATGTGCTTAAACTAATGCTTAAGATTTAATATTGACCTCACAATATCTATTCCTTTATTTAACAGATGCAGTTCAGAGAAACCCTCACAGCTAATGCTGCTGAGATGGAGATCGAGGTATCATGGACTGGCAGCAGATCGAGGGGCAGACACAAGATAAGTTTAAATCTATGTAAAAACACACACCTCTTTAACCTAGCATAAACATAACACACTCTCACATTTCTAAAATTCACATCTGTTAAAGGATTGTTAGGCTGCATAAATTCGGTCAACCAGAACCGGAAACACTTCCCATAACACTGAATGTACTTGTTACATCGTAAGAAGAATGGCATCTATGCTAATGTTAGTCTCTCTGTCTCAGTCTTATCCCAAGGTTACTGTAGTCAGCCGGATCTAGGCCATATCCAGACCAGATGATGGACCTGGACCCTCAGATGACCACAACAGCCCTGAATGCCAGACCAGAACATCACAACTAGACGAGACCTAGACACAAACACTGTGAAGACCCCTTTGACACAACAGTCCTCAGCACAGTCATCGGATCAGATCCACGAGAACCAGACCAGTCCTCCGCACAGACCCAACGGCCAGCTTCAACTTTTATTGTACAAATATCTATTGTACAAGTTCTCAAATTCACATCTACATGCTCTCGAGTTTTGCTACTCTTTTACCTTGATGTAATCTTTTCCAATCTTCAAGCAAAAGGAGCTGAATAAAATACTCTGAATGATATCAATCCACAATCTGACTTGTGAAGCGACCTGAATCCTAACACACACCATGTTCGTTGTTTGACCAGAGGAGAACTGCCCCCCTGACTAAGCCTGTTTTTCTTTCTCCATTCTGTCACTGATGGAGTTTAGGTTCTTGGCTTCTTGCCACTGTCGCCTCTGGCTTGCTTAGTTGGGGACACTTATTCTTAATAATATTGATCTGCCTGCATTGACACCATTATATGAGAACTGAACTGAGCTGGACGATGACATCACTGTTTTCTGCAGAGCTGTTTAATAATGAAAATGAACTCTTTTTATAATTGATATACTTTATACAGTTATTGAACAGAACTGAATCAACACTGAACTGAATTCAGCTGAACAATGACACTATTTTCTTTTTAGAGCAGCTTTACAGCCAAATTGAACTGTTTGCATCATTGATCATTGTCCTGTTTAACCCTGTAAAGCTGCTTTGAAACAGTCATTACTGTATATAGCGCTAGATATTTAATGGTGACTTGACATTTGCAAAAGGAATTTATTTAGTGTTAAAGAGTGAAAGATAGTTTGTGTGTGAAAGAGTGATGTTTTTATTTTAATCGTATACAGTAAATATAATTTACTTGTTATTTTGTAGTTTACATATTGTGTTGTAAATAAATGTTAATAGTGTGTATTTGTTCATTGTTAATACAGGTTTATATTAAAGTGTATTAGTTCATTTTATAATAAAAACCCTTAATCTGTTTAAATGGTTGAATTTGTGTTTCACTGCCACTGTTTCACAGTTTCTGGGCCACATCTGGCCCGGGGACCCAGCCGACACTCAGCCAGATCTGTCTTACAGTGCCTGGGCCAGACCTGGTCCATATCAATAAATAAGAGTCATTTTACAGGGTGTGGGCCACATATGGCCCGGGGACCCAGCCGACTCTCAGCCAGATCTGTCTTACAGTGCCTGGGCCAGACCTGGGCCATATCAATAAATAAGAGTCATTTTACAGGGTGAGGGCCACATCTGGGCCAGAGGAAGTTGTTTAAGTCCGTTTTCAGTGTGTTGGGCCAGTTTTGGGCCGGGGACCCAGCCAGAACTGGGCCAGAATTGAAGCAAGGATGAGGCCCAGAGGTGGGCCAGACAAATTTTGCTACGTGGGAAGCATTTCAAATCAACAAACACATTAAACACTACTACTGTACTACTGTTCCCACTACTGTATAAGTTTGACAGTATGTTGAATGAGAAACTGGCAGGATCAGCAAAGCTGTGGTCAACCCCTCCCTTTAAGAAAACACTATATTCCCTTTCCAAGCACCTCAGCTTTCATTTTAGCCATATAGCTTGCATGCCTCTCATTCATTTTTTATAGAAGGCTGAGCTTTGTATCAGTTACACGTATTAAATAATGCACCAGCACTTGTGTTATTTAACACTTACGCAGCCAATAATGGATGTCCCTGTGAGGGAATGTCATGTGTTCAGATATGGAGAACAGACTATATGAAGCGCTAGCCCATATACATCCCTTTGAGAGACAAGAAAGATACAACAGAATCTCAGGGTCTTATAACAACAGCTACTATAACTAATTCAGTGACCAGCGCAGAGCAAAACAAAACTGGTTTCATAAACTTGTGTGACCTGAAATAACTGATACAGTTGAAGATATGCTATAATGTCTTTATGTTTAGCGTTTTGCAAAAGGTGAGAGATTATTCGAAGTCAGTTTTACATTAGGAAGCACAATTCAACGAACATTTACTTGCACAATATTTGTGCTTTGACCACTATTATTAAAAATTGTCATTGATTTGAATTGATCATTGATGATGGCAAAAGATAAAGCACTGATCAAAGATATCCAACGCATTCTCATCCTAGGGCGTCATATACTGACGCTTTTGACATTTCGTCTACATCCAACGCACATGGCACCCTTTAGCGTCAATATGAGACGCAGATAGCTTTGTTTGGTTATGGGTAGGTTTAGGTCTGGGGTAGGGTTAGACCGCTAGGAGGCGCCTTCTGGCCCATATCTATCTGCGTCTCATATTGACGCTAAAGGGTGCCATGTGCGTTGGATGTAGACGAAATGTCAAAAGCGTCAGTTACAGTATAATTTCTTTCTACAAGCGTGAAGTCAGAGACCCTGTTGTAACATTGAATAAATGCTCAATAAAGTCCACAATGGTTTTTCCCTCAACTATTTAAAGTCTCTATGAAAAGTTTTTTGGCTTTTAGTAGGAATATGTTAGCCTTACTGTTATCTAGTGTGCTCCAAAACAATGACAACAATTCGCCAATCCGTTCTGACGTCAACCCGACTTTCATTTCCAACCAAAATCATCCCCTGACTGACGTTACTTTCTACTCAAGGACCTTGACAGAAATCTATGGAGTAAAAAGTATGGTATTTGTCTTTCAAATGTAGTGAAGTTAAAAAAGTTTCCAAAATAATACTCAAGTAAAGTATACAGATACTCAAAAAGTGTAAATGTACTTTGTTACTGTCCTGGTCATAATATTGGTTTCAAATGTGGAAGAAAGAGGTGTGGGCCTAAAAAAGTATGTGTGAAACCTCACACACGGGAACACTCTGTAATTTTTCACAGTCTTGTGGTAAATTCTTTCAAGCTTCTTGCAGTAATACCCTGAATGAGAAATTTAGAGGAAATGGTGAGGTGGAGGCTGAAACCTTTCCTTTCCCCTTCTGCTAAAATGATCTCTCACACAGACGTAAAACCAGAAGATGATTAATGCTTTCATTGAAAACACAATAGTAACATTCCTTCTTTTTGGGAACATCACACAGTTTGAATCATTGGAACTAAAGAAATTAGAGCAGTCAGTGATTTAGATTTCTTATCTTTCTAATTCTGTAATTTTGCAAAATAGCTCTGTGTTTCTCTTCACTGATTCTTGAAACATGGAATAAACACGTCCCACAACTTTACCTGTCATTACTGTTTAAAAATAACAGCATTTCCACTTTGAAATTAATCAGAGAATGTCATACATTTTTTTTAGATTTAATTTATTTTATACATGTCCAGTTCAATATATACTGTATATATTTCTTAAGTTCTGTAAAAAAAAAAAAAAGAAATATATATATATATATATATATATATATATATATATAGGCCTATATATATATATATGTGTGTGTGTGTGTGTGTGTGTGTGTATATGAAGACTTCAGGTGCAAAAGCCTCTAACTGCCATCTGAAATTTTCTTCTAGAATGATAATTTTGATCAAGCTTGTATGTTTATGTTCAATTATTTCACTTAAATGGCAATGAAAATGACCTATTAATTGTCATTAAAGTGAAATTACTTAACCTAAATATACAAGCTTGATAAAAATGCTAATTTTAGAAGAAAATTTCAGATGGCACTTAGAGGCTTTTGCATCTGAACTCTTCATATATATAAAATTATATATGTATATGCATGTATGTATGTATATATATATATATATATATATATATATACAGTGCTATGCATAAGTTTAGACACCCATACTAAAGTTGACTAAAAAGAGGAATAAAAAATCATCTTTTGGAAACTGAACTTAATGCCTTTAGGAAAAATCCAACCTTTAAGTACACCAATTTTCTTTGTGAATGAATAATGTATCGTAAATAAATAAATGTTCTTCCTTAAAATACAGGGTGCATAAGTTTGGACACCCCTATGTTAAATTCCCATAGAGGCAGGCAGATTTTTATTTTTAAAGGCCAGTTACTTCATGGATCCTGGATACTATGCATCCTGATAAAGTTCCCTTGGCCTTTGGAATTAAAATAGCCGCACATCATCACATAGCCTTCACCATACCTAGAGATTGGCATGGTTTTATTTCAGTTAGCCTAATAGCTAGTTTGATTTGCATTGAGAGATGATCTTATGGAAAGTACCCCATGCCAATCTCTAGGTATGGTGAAGGCTATGTGATGATGTGGGGCTATTTTAATTCCAAAGGCCAAGGGAACTTTATCAGGATGCATAGTATCCTAAACAAAAAATACTTAAAAATACTTAAAAATAAAAATCTGCCTGCCTCTATGGGAATTTAACATAGGGGTGTCCAAACTTATGCACCCTGTATTTTAAGGAAGAACATTTATATATTTACGATACATTATTCATTCACAAAGAAAATTGGTGTCCTTAAAGGTTGGATTTTTCCTAATTTTTTAAATTAAGGCATTAAGTTCAATTTCCAAAAGATGATTTTTTATTCCTCTTTTTAGTCAACTTTAGCATGGGTGTCTAAACTTATGCATAGCACTGTATATATATATATATATATATTTACAGAACTTAAGAAAATATTAAAATATATTTTGTACAGAAATAATATTTAAAAAATCCTCTTAATGTTTTACAGTGTTGTCCCAATACTCTGCAGTGTCTTTATTTAATTTTCATAAAATAAGGAAGGAAAAAGCCAATTGAACCAAACCTTAAACTTGACTTTCTCCCCTCTTTTTTAGATATTAATTAGATACTATTATAGGCTATATAAGGCTATAAGAATTATATTTTGACATAGCCTACTGTATTAATCATTTGCAGTTGCTAAAAAATAACCTATTTTGCAAATTGCTCTGTATTAGAAACGAGGTCTAATTTATTTGTCTGACATTTTTTCTTCTAAGAAACGCCCTCCTGTGGTATTTCAGAATAATGACCCGGATGTTCTATAGCACAGAATGTAATTACCCACATAAAATCAGCCACCATGTGCCAATGGTATCAGTAGGAACGTTAAAAAATACTATCTAAACTGTTTAGTAAGTAATACAAAGGTAAAATATACAAATTATAATCACCATTTTGTATGATAAAAAAAAAAAGAAAAAAGAAAAAGATTGGCCTATTAATTATAAAATATGTTCCATGTGGTTTCATACACTCTAAGAAATGCAAAAAAAAAAAATGCTGGGTTTGGTTGTTTCAACCCATGTTTGGATCAAATATAGACAAACCAAACCATTGGGTTTAAAAATAAAATAAAATAATAATAGTAATAATAAAAATGTTTAACCAATGGTTGTGTCATGATTCATATCTGTGTTCCCCTGTCTTGTCCCATTAGCAGTTCCCCGTTATGTTGATTAGTCTCCCCAGGTGGTTCTTATTAGCCACGCCCCCTTGTTATCTTGTTTATTTGTCTGTCTGTGTATTTAAGCCCTGTGTTTAGTTCAGTCTTTGTCAGTACCATGGTGGTTGTTCTGTTCCCGAGTCTCAGTCCTGAGTTTGCGTTTGTATATGTGAAGTTTAGGGTTTATTTAAAGGTATAATGGAGGATTTTTTTACTTCCGGGTGGATCACCTATACTATTGGTCCTCCTAATTGTCAATCATTCTGGTGAATCAATCAAACTTATTCAAAAAGTGGAGAGGGCGGGTCTTATCTAAAATTCGGAAAGATCCTCCACTATACCTTTAATAAAACGCTACTGCTCTTGGATCCTGCTTCCTCCTCTGCTTCAACCAAAACGTAACAGGGTGGCTTCATCAACATTTGACCCAAACATGGGTTGAAACAACCCAGCATTTTTTAGAGTGAATGTATATCACAATGGCAGACACATTTTATTTGGACCTAATGAAAGGATTAATAAAATATTCACAAAATATGTACAGAATACAAATGAATAAATGCAAATATCTGTCTAAATGAGAATTATGTAATTGAGCTCAGAGAATGGGTTGCAGATACAGCCACTATAAAATCTAATTAACTTTGTTTGGTTAGAGCTATCTGGAAGAACTGATTCTGATCTGAACACCTGAGGAGGAACATTACCCAAACTGTTTGCTTAAGATCTGAAACAACTTCCTGTTAAGATGCTAGACACATTCTGCCCACACAAACATTATGCAGAACTGTTTGTGTAATGAAAACATGAACAGTTCCTTATATGCACTGTCATGCGCTGTTTTTTTAAATGACATTATCATTATTTCATTTCCAAATACAGCATAAATCGATTGTTAAAAAACATGTTGTGGATATTTCAGTGATTAATCCTCACAGCTTCAATCACATGTTCTGTTTTTATCATCATTACGCTATTACAGAACAACACAAATGCATTCTACGCCCACTGACCCTATATCAGAAACATTCTTCCCATTTAGCAAGAGTCAGTATTTCATCACACAACTTGCACTATTAATCTTTAACTATAAATGAGGTGTGTCTTCTCCCACATTCATGAGCGATAATCGCAAACAGAGTCTCAAAACAAGCAAACATTACAATCAAAATAAGCATGGGTCTCAGTTATGTGAAAGCGTAACATTCACAGATTTATAAAACGAAAGGGTTAAACTAACTGGTTCATCATAAGATTAACTAGTTCCGGAAACTGTTCATTATTGACCCATGTACGGATCCTTTTATGTTTATTACTGTCTTTATGATTAATAAATAACTTATCAACAAGAGATTGGGCGTGGATTTAGTCTCCTGAGGAGAGGTCCTGCGCTGGATATATTTAGAGGACAAAATACCCTCATTAAGTCATATAGTTTCCTAGGTTGAATTTGTTGGTTTACTTTTACCATAGTTTACTTTGTTTTGTTAATACTGAAGTGTTTTTCCATTCTGGAGACATGTCATAACACAGTAAGTACCTAACTCATGATTGAAAGAAGATAGTTATAAAAGTAAAATGTGTATTAAAGTTATATAAGAAGATAACTTAATGTTGCCTTTGGCCAATAAATTCCACTAGAAACAAACCTTGTTGTATTATTTTAATTTAATACTGTGAAGCTGCTTTGATACAATCTGTATTGTGAAAAGCGCCATACAAATATACTTGACTTGACTTGACTTGACTTGATTTGACTTGATAACTTAATAAGTTTTGATCTTTATGGATGGTTTGACTCTTTAACGTTTCTTAAACATAGAGTTTTATTACTTTTTTTTTAAGTGAGGACACTGTAGAAATGAATATTTTTTCTCTCCTTCTTATCATGCATACAGATATACAGATATCATGCATATATTTAAGAAATGCCTGCCTGTGATTATTTACATATGGATTTTGGGCTCCTCTCTCGTATGTTCAGGTATGATATTTCACATTATCAAAAATCTTCGTTGCATTATGTAAATATTTTTTTCTCCTCTGTTCCTTGAAGTTTTTATATTGCTAAAGAGGATATCATTTGTTGATTGTTAATGTACAAACGTAGGATATAGTTTACTCAAGCTCTTATAAGAACTTATGACTGATAGATACTTAATCTGTATTGTATCTTTTAGGCTCGAGCCTATGGGGGAACAAGATAGACTTTACAGCCCGATCCTGTGTTTGGCAGCTGAATAATAATGTTATCATCCCACCTTTAGAGGAACTGAGTGTTTGTGTCAACCTCATGAAAAAGATTATTACTCCTGAATGGACTGCTTTTGACTACAAAGGTCCAGGGCAACAGCACGTGGAGCTTGGCTTGGCTGGAGATAGGGGGAATTTAAAAGCCTACCTTTTTGGGGAAGAATATATAGTTGCATATGACCTTCCCAAAGACAAGTGGCAAACAGTTTGTCTGACATGGTCGAGTCACACTAGGCTTTTCCAAATTATCGTTAATAAAGCCATATTTGAAATTCATTTGAATGAAACGTCACCCGGGTTCCTTGCCGCAAATGGTACCCTGACTTTGGGGGTTTCACACAGTTTTGTTGGAGGTGATATTGATTTTGAGACCGGGAAAAACTTCCTCGGAGAGATGTCCTTGTTCCGAATGTGGGGAGTGCAGTTGAGTCCACTGGAGCTGGATGCATGCAAATGTGTAGATGGGAACATTATGACCTGGAGAACGCAGGACTGGGACTATCTGAAGTGCCTACCAATACAGGATGACAGCTTGAAGTGTGGTGAGAGAACTTGTGTTATATGATGTTATGCGTTACTGAAATTGCACTCTAATGACCTGTCTCTTTAAAACATTTCAGAATCGTCAAAATATAAAATTCAAATGAACACATCTATTATGCAAAACACCAATAATGGCTACACTGAGAATAAAATCCAGGAGATTGTTCTACACTGGGTAAGATTATATTTGCATATATATAATGTTATAATATATAATAATTCACATTTTCACTTGCATAGCATTTATATACTGAATTTATTTACACACACACACACACATACATTTCTAATTATATGTAAATATTTGTATGAACAAAATTATTTAAACTAAACTGATAAGCTGAAAGAATTTCACATACTGTACATTTGATGAACAGACCCTGGGCATCCTTCTCCTGGTGTTTTTCAGTAAAAAGTCATTGTTTATGGTCCATTGAAAAAGCATGAAAAACATTGTTTAAACTCTTTCCAAAAAAGATCTGTAAAACTTATTTAGATGTAGAGGGATAGTCCACCCAAAAATGAAAATTCTGTCATTAATTACTCACCCTCACGTCGTTCCAACCCGTAAGAAATTCGTTTATCTTCGGAACACAAATGAATATGTTTTTAATGAAATCTGAGAGCTTTCTGTCCCTCCATTGACAGCATACGCAACTACCACGTTAGCAAAGACATCATTAAAGTAATCCACATGACTCCAGTGGTTTAAACTCAATTTTATGAAGCAACACAAGGTCTTTGTTTGCGCAAACCCCCCCCATAATTTACCAGTTTATTTACAAAATATTAATCTCCAATGCGTGTAAATTTGAGGTTAAACCTTTACTTTAATGATCTCTTTTCATTTCTGTCACAAACACAAAGGAGGATTCAGTAGCGAGTGTGAAATATAATAATTTGTTTTTGAAGAATGCTGATAAGAGGAAGGTAGACTTCTGAGAGAATGAGTCCATGAACCGTGACAATTTCACTTAATTTTACATAGATTTTTTGCTGTGTTTATATTAAGATGTTTGTATATTTTTTATTATTATTTCAGCTTAAGCACATTTTCCCTCAGAAAATATCAGTGCATTCTGTGTTCCTGTCAAAAAGGTAATTGTTTCACTTTTTAAACTAAATCAGAGGTTTTCAACCCTGCTCCCGTGGCCTGTTGCATAAAGCTGGTTTAACAAACTCAGAGTTTCAGTGTTGGTTTAAAGTTGACAAAACCACACAAATCCAACCTGGTTTAGATGCAGGTTCAGCGGGCTCACAACACTCGATATAAACGTTAAGTTTTCATAAGTTTGTCTGAAGCACGTGCACCTGAAAGTGTGACGTGCAGCGAACAGCCAATCATATGGGACATGGAGAGCATGATAAACAGCACGTATAAACAGAGAGCATCAGTTTGATTGACTAGGCTGATTGCAGCCATATCACCCTGTAGCCCAAGACTGGTTGCTGAAGCTAAGCAGGGATGAGCCTGGTTAGTCCTTGGATGGGAGACCTCCTGAGAAAACCATGTTGCTGCTGGAAGAGGTGTTAGTGAGGCCAGCAGGGGGTGCTCACCCTGTGGTCTGTGTGGGTCCTAATGCCCCAGTATAGTGTCGGGGACACTATACTGTCAAAGACAAGTGTCCATCAGATGAAACCGAGGTCCTGACTCTCTGTGGTCATTAAAAATCCCAGGTTGTCCTTCGAAAAATTCTGCGTTCTGGCGCAATATGGCTGCCGTCGCATCATTCAGGTGGATGCTACACATTGGTGGTGGTTGAGGAGATTCCCCCTTCTATGTTAAGCGCTTTGAGTACCCAGAAAAGCACTAGATAAATGTAACAAATTATTATTATTATTAGACGGCGCAAGATATCATGAATATGTATTTACAAGGCCGCAATAAAGAAACACTGCTGCTGCAGCGAAAGTTTGATATATGGCTTTATTGCATCAGATATGTCACTTTTCCACAGCTGATTGGTCCAGTTTTGGTTTGGGATCTCAAACCCAGAATAAAACCTGATCCAGAACAGGTTAGCCATGTATAAAACCCACTCAAAAACAATCCACCTTCTTGATCCCGAAAACTCAACTCAGTTTGCTCAAACTAAACGCGAACTTACCTGGCTAAAAAACGAAACCAGCTTTGTGCAACAGGCCTCTAGAGACCCACTGCCCTGCAAAGTTTATATCCAACCTGCTTCAGCTTGTGATTTTCCAGAGAAGAGCTTGATTAGCTGGTTCAGATGTGTTTGGTTTGGGTTGCAGCTAAACTCTGCAGGAGAAGAGTTGAAGACCTCTGAACTAACTCACTAAGACTTGTTAAAGTAAGATTAAACTAAGTTAAAGATTTGTTAAAGTAAGCATATGATATTATAGGGTGTCCATGTCATTTTTATTTCAAGTTATTAAAAATGTTTTCATTTAACTGCACAGTTACATAGACTTTATGTCTAAGAAAGATGTTATATTTTTCTTATCTGTGCTCCAATTTAGCGCTCAAACAGGAGCTGGTTTGACTGGACAAAATAAGGGGAAAATTCAGGTACAAATTCATTTTTATAACTGATTATTAAGTGGACATATATATAATGTATATCCTAATGTTATAACGTTATGTGTTTTGCTCAAATGTGTTATAAATGTTACATTACGTTATGCTTTTTTGCAGGGTAGTGGAAAGCTACAAATCAAGACACAATGGTAAAATAAATCCTCATATACCTGCAATAGCTTAATACTATTAGGTGTCACAAAAATTCAGGAAAATAGGAAGTTTATGCTTTGTTTATGAGCCAAAATCGTCTCATGACTCTATTGTGGTCTTAGGTTTGATTGTGTGGTGTTTGTGAGAGTGATACCTGGAGCTGATGTGAGTGAAACAGTGTCTAAGATACAGACGTTGTTAAAAAACACCTATAACTACAGCGAAACCGTCTTCCTGATAACAAATCCAGATTCTATAAACATCCTCTCAGTAGGTATGTAGTTATATGTGATGGGTGGGGAGGGGATCGATTAAATTCAGTCGATCAAAACTCTGTTTCAAATTTTACAGCTGTCTTACCAAATGTGACTTTGAATCCTGCTGTGACCACTTCTGCACCAGTCTTGTCTCAAACCACAAAGAGTCCCGGCAGTACAAATATTACAACATCAGGTTCGTGCCATCCAGAGCTTCATAACTCAACTGAAGTAAATGCTTTTATCAATGCAGAAGCACAATGCACCTTAACTTTATCAAAAGGTACAAAAGGACCACATTCCCTTTCAAAAACTCGCATGTAAAATATTCTGTTCATATTCTTCAGTAACTAGCACATCATTACAAACACTGGCCATGGACAATATCTGCTCAACCAGTCTCAGATTAACTTTGTACAGAGGTGAGTTAAACAATAAAAGAACATAGCCTATTGTTTGTATATTGTGGATATTACTCTCACAGAACCTCTATTCAAATATGTTTGACATAGTGGTCACTTTATTGGCTTTCTGGATAAGATACTTTTCATTCTTTGTTCTGCACAACAACATTGACAAAATGGTGCAAATATATATAATTATCATTCTTTTATGTTTATTTTAAAGGATATATATATATATATATATATATATATATCAATAATTTATCATTTAAGTATTAAATGTGATCGAACTGTTAAAAATGTTTTGCAGTATATGTTGTTCTATGTAATCAATGAATTGATTCACTAATGTTTCACCAGATTTTGGAGACATTTTTTATAGAGTCCATCTCAACCTAACAACGAATGGCAGTATCACAAACCCTAAACACACTATACAGCAATGGGTAAGTAAAGACGCATATTATAAAAAGTCCATTTAGAGCAGACTTTTGTATTTGATGTACTTCTCTTCAGCTTCAGGAAACACTGGGAAAATGCAAAATGGAAGTTTTGAATCTTGTGCTAAAAGGAGCACCTAAGTAAGTGTCCCAACACTAAACACATGGAACATTCAAATGCAGATGAACTAGATGCTGTATCATTAATTAAATGAAATCTTTGTCAGGTACATCACTACTTTTCAGGTTCAGACACTGACACCTGTGAATGTCACGACGACAGAAAGGCTGATTTTTGAACTCTTAACAAAAGGATACAGCAATGCTACCATCAGTATCAGTGTCCCAACTAAAGAAGTCAAAGTCAATCATATAGGTCTGATTTTGGCCTTTTACTCGTGACCAAGCAACAAATGTTGATTACAAGAAAAACAATAATACAAAACACTGTTGTAAATGTCTAATGGAGTTAAAATATATGTGCTGTTTCTCAGTGCAAGCTGTTTATTGTTACAGATCCTGGTCTCTGTCCAGACGAGATCATGCGCACAGTGTATGGAATATACATGTGGCCCAGCATGACTGCTCAAAGCCAATATGACATGGGGTGTGTGCGAGGGAATGAAAGTGCTACAAGGTTTTGGTAAGTACTACACATTTTGCAGCGTTTGATACTGATGTAAACAAAACAGGTTGATTTAGTTATTTCAGAAATGATTTTTTTCTTATCTTAATATATCAGCATCAATCATTTAAACTTTTGATGTATTTAAAAAATTTGATCTCGAGTTTGTTTCAGGTAAGTTATAATTTCCATTATCAAATCTCCATTGCGTATACTTTAAAGTGAAATGCTTTGTTTCTAGAAACAGTTCAATGGCCCTGAAAAAACATTCAGATAACGCTAATTTGCCACGTGTTTATATTTGCGTCATTTAGCAAACAGCCTATACACACAACCCTGAGCGGCTTTACTGATTAATATATCTTATCTTTTTCTTGTGGAAAGCAATATCCTTTAATTTAATAATTAGCTTCACTCCTGACAAAGCAAATATTAACTCTTAAACTGACCAGGATAGCAATAACTCCAGTCACCATTACATACAATTTAGCTTTAGAAAAAGTCTCTGACTTCTGTTTATAAGAGTACAAGAAAAAAGCTGTACTCAATCGTTTCAGGTCTAAAACCTTGCTGTGCGTAATATTTCCCTCATTTGCATGGTAAAGTCAGGAGAATGCATTTTTAAACGGCTAAATGAGAATGACATCTCTTCCCATTTTATTCAGTAAATTAAACGGGACAACTGACAGAGCAGTTTGGGATCCCCCAGACATGAGCAAGTGTTTAAGGACGGCAAATTTTGATGATTTGGAAAATATCACAGTTACAGTTGGTAAGTTATAAATATGGGGTTTTATTTGGGTTTTATTTGCCAGAGAAAACAAAAGCACACTTAAATCGACCTTTAATGGCATCTGTCCCCAGACAACTCAGCAGACATTGTGAACATGATTGAGGATCTGTTAAGGGAACAAACCGATCTGAATGATGCTCAGATGGACATTGTGCTTGAGAAGCTGTCTAAGGTCACTGAGGTTGGAACTTTGACCACAGACCTGTCCAGCAGCATTACTGACATTGTTTCAGATATCTGTTATATCACAACTAATCCCACCCAAGTCACTAACAAGTAAGTATTCAAGCAGGCATTTTGTGCATGCTTGTATGATACAGGTGGTTTTGACAGGGGATAATTAGCTCAAAATTGAAATTTTCGGCACTCTCATGTGTTTCCAAACCTGTATAGGCCTACATTTTCATTTGTGGATACAAAATTAAAAAATGTAAATATAATGCCCAAGTTTCTATAGGCTTTAGACAGCTATAGGCTTTAGAGAGCATGACAGCCCATGGTCACCATCCACTTTCATTGTATAGAAGAATTATCATTTTGCTAAACTTCACATTTTGGGTTCCACAGAAAGAACTCATTTGGGTTTGAAACAACATGAGGATGGGTAAAAGATGACAGAGTATTTATTTTTGTGTGAATACCCCTTTAACTATTTAGATAACAAATAAAGCTTGGGTGAACCCCCAAAGGGTAAACATTTATCCAGTGAAACGTTTTAATACACACACACACACACACACACACATATATATATATATATATATATATATATATGTGTCCCAGTATCTTATTTTCCTGCTGTCTTCACTCCATTGTGGCTTTCTGTCTTTGTGTGTGGTAGAGTTCTGTATATTACAGACCTTATGGGAGACAGGACGGTGTTCGTGGGAGATGCTCATAACATGACAGCACCTTCATTAGCACTGCAGCTGATCAACCCTGACACCTCTCAGTTCCATGGCCTCACATTTGAGGTGTCCTCCTTACAGAATGATAGCACCCCTGAGGTGAGAGACAAAGAGAGATTGTATATCTAACACTGCATGAGACCAAGATCATTATGGAAACTTTAGTCTCTTAGCGAAAATAGAAGTGTGATATTATAATATCACAGTACCTTTGCAAACGTGTTTTCACACTATTGTGACCACAAGGTTTCTGTGTCCTTGTGTGCGTTAATGGATCGTGTGATTCAAGTGGTTATTTTAGCACCGTTTACATGTCAGGTGTGATATTAAGCCTGACCACTGAATGACTTTTTACATCTAGTGAGATGTAAATGTATTCAGCCACCATTGT
Source organism: Rutilus rutilus (assembly GCF_951802725.1). Lineage (NCBI taxonomy): Eukaryota > Metazoa > Chordata > Actinopteri > Cypriniformes > Leuciscidae > Rutilus > Rutilus rutilus. The sequence goes on along the minus strand of NC_140219.1, from coordinate 19,131,313 downwards.
TGTATTAAAGCTGAATTACATTGGGATTAAAATAAAAAATTACAGAACATTTTGTGTTAAAATACTTTCATATCCCAATGTAATATGCAGAGACAAATAAGCCATTAATAGATACATTTCTCAAAAAACTGTCATTGTGACCAAACAAATTTTTATTTTTACCAAAGTTGACTCACAGAGCTTGTTTTGTTGCAAAACTAGAGTTAATTAAAAAAAAAATTAAATCTTTTTTAAATCTCCCTGTCAATATGTTGTTGTAGTATGTATAAACAAATACATTATGGAAGTTTTGGGGTTGACTGATTTATGGTTAATCAACCTTTAGAAGCTTCAAGCAATCAGACTCTATCACATTCGTTCCCAATGGATACAAAACATCCCAAAGCGGACTGATCACAGCTCTTTCTTGTGGTCTGTGCACATGATGTGTAGTTACTTACATTTTTGGAGTCTTAAAGGTTGTTTCTAGCCTGGCTAACGTCAGACCAAGTCTCATTTGAGACTTGGTCTGGGAACCACGTGTTCATTTTCTCGTATTTGAGGCGTTCATTTTCTCGTATTTTACGAATGCCCAGAGCCGTTTATTGGGCGCTATGAATGTCTATCAAATGCGCCTGTACGTAGCTCATAACCAATCGCTTCAATTATACCAGATGACGTATGTAGAGTGACAGAAATTCAACGAGGAAAAAGACGATGGGTCAAAGATTTATTTGTGCACGATGGCGTTTAGCGAATATTACGTTTGTGCAAGATAAACATGAGGGTAGAAGGTAACGTCGAGTCTGATGCCATGTTGGATTCATAGATATAAACAAACTGCTTCGGTGTCGTCATCGTCTTGCTGCTCCCTCCCCGTTCTGTGATTGGTTCCCTTTTTCAGGGGAAAATCTGGTCCATGGTATCCAGACTGCCTAGCAGCCTGAATAAAATCGCGCTGCTAGCAAGGCAGTATGGGGAAACCCAGGCTAGGTTGTTTCAGTGATTTCCAACCATTTTCCAACCAATCACCGACAGGGGGAGGGTGTTGTGAGGTTTTGAGCCAACTACTTCTTCAGCTCCGACTTTGCGTGCAACCGTGCACGAGCACAAAACACCCTCCCCCTGTCGGTGATTGGTTGGAACACTATTTGTTTTGGTTTTGAGTGGTTGGTGAAACCAATTGTTTTTGTGTGCAGATCTCAGAGCCTAGGCTGCCTACAGAGACGCGTTTTTTTGACGGCATGCTTATGGGGCGGGCAGCTAGCGGATCGTTAGGAAAGATTAGATGAATGTGATCTTTTTTTTTGGGCCTGAAATCACTGATACAACCTTTAAGAGCTTGTGTTCTTGAAATGTTAAGGAAGAACTAAATATAAAATGCACAATAAGAGCACCATTTTTCAAATATCAGCTGACTACCAACAGCACGATGCACAACAGGTAAATGCACAAGCAGTTAATGTTAAATAGACTTTACACTATGTATTACTTACTTTGTCCATTTTTGCTTAAAGAAAAAAGTCACAAAATCAAAGCAGAATCAACCACGCACATCCCCTATTACTAAACAAACCATTTTCAACTAATCAGCTGAGTGAATAATTCAATGACTCATTCATAAAGACAGTCACTTGTTGCTGTAATGCAGGGTGAACTCAAAAAACAAAGGGAGGGCTGGATCCAAATGCAAAAATAGTTTAATAACAAAATAAACATAAAACCACAGATAACAGGGAACAGATAACAGAATGAGCATCACCAAACATACATTCATGTAGGACAAGATCTGACAAAGAACATAGGAAACACAGAGGTTTAAATACAAAGGGGCAAACAAGTTTAACAAGTTAACAAGACACACCTGGGGAAGACTAATCAACAGGGAAAACTACAAAACTACAAACACGGCCACATGACACAGGAATGAACACAGAAACAATGAGAAAGAGAACACTGCAACTTAAAAGTCCCTAAGACAGGGTAACACAAGACAGGAATCATGACAGATGCCACCTACAGAACTGGCATAACACTGTAACTGTAGAAAGAAGGCAGGTATTTTCAGCCATCAATATTTATAAAAAGTGTGACCTTGAATGGCTTATTGTGTTTGAGTAATGTTTTCCTCCCATCCTTTTTGTAGATATTTTATGATGAGAACTTTACAGAGCATCCAAACTCAGGACCTGTAGCTTTCATTTCCTTACCTCCGGCAATTGAAAGCTTTTTCCCAAACAATGAAGCCAGGCCTCGTGTTCAGTTCCAGTTTTATGCCAAAGAAGATTTCTTTAAGGTAACATACACTCTTTATTTATTTTCCTCACTTTCAGACGAAGAATAAACCACTTGAAGTCAGTTTAATGTAAATAACAGCATAACTATAGAATCGTATTCTATATTTATTATTTGTTTATATGGCACGAGTACTTCTGATGGCAAATTTTTCATCTAGGACCCTGCAGTCAACATGACGCTGAACTCTTATGTGGTGTCTGCCAGTGTAACCAATGCCACAGTGAGCGACCTTGAGATCCCAGTGATGGTCACTCTCCGCCATCTCCAAACTAAAGAGGTCTGTGTGGATACGATCAACCAGCCACAACCAAAACAAACCACGAATCAACAGTTCAGCATCATCATTGCCCAGTTATGCAACTGTTTTAACACACTTTAGTAAACAGTTAAAATAATATGTTACCAGTACCACTAAATGCATGATATCTTTTGTCAACAAATATCTTGATAAATATAGCTTCTAAGGCAGCTGTAATTAATCCACTATGATAACCCCTGACATTATCACAGATTTATAGTCTGATCATTAAAGTAATATTTCACCACTCTCTCTTTTTTCCTGTATAGGACTGGGACAGTGTCAGTTGTGTCTACTGGGACTTCAACAAAAACAGTGAGCTTTGTGTTACACATTTTTTTAATTCAGCATTTAAGACTATCTATAGTAAGAGAACTCTTCATTTTGGGTCGATGTCCCCATGACAGTTCAATGGTTGTTTGAATGTCTCATAGATAAGAAAGGTGGATGGAACGATACAGGATGTGAGACAGTGAAGTCTAATGCCACTCATACGTCCTGTTCCTGTGATCACCTCACACATTTTGGAGTTCTTCTTGTGAGTTCAGTTTTGTGTGCCCAATGCATAGACAGTCAATTAAAGTATTTTTATAAAGTACACAGGTTTACATTATATTTTTGGTTGTGTGAAAATAAATTTGCCTTTGCGACAGCACAAGATCAGTGAATTAAAACGGTCAATTTATGTTGCAAATGCAATGTAATAATTAACAGTACATAGCTTTTATGAAAACATTTTGAAACTGTGTTCATTTATGAATGACAAACGATGGAGATGTGCACAACATTTGCATAAGTCATGCAAAGATTTTGATTATTGTAACCGTTTTATCTTCCAGGATATCTCTAAAACTCCAATAAACCCGAAAGATGAAAGGATTCTGACTGTCATCTCATACCTGGGCAGTGGCATATCCTCCATCTTTCTTGGAGTCACACTGTTGACCTATTTGACCTTTGAGTGAGTTCATAGACTATTTTGCATTATGTGCTGAGCATCCTATGTCTTACATGTGTTTTCTTACCACAGGAAACTGAGGCGAGACTACCCTTCAAAGATCCTTATTAACCTCTCCATGGCCTTGCTAGGGTTGAACATGTTGTTCCTGGTGAACTCCTGGTTAGCCTCTTTTAACAGCAATGCCCTCTGCATTACTGTAGCTGCCCTTCTACATTACTTCTTCCTGGCCACCTTTTCTTGGATGGGACTGGGTGCAATCAACATGTATCTGGCCTTGGTCAAGGTTTTTAATTCATATGTGCCATCTTACATGCTCAAATTCTGTGCTCTTGGATGGGGTAAGACAGACAGTTTTGAATTTTTTTCTCTTATACTGTGGAATATATTGAATATAACAAATAAAAAACACTGTTTCTGCTTTTTCATTTTTTTCAGGTTTACCTCTGCTGGTTGTAAGTTTAGTGCTTGCCATTGATATAAATTCTTATGGCGCTGACCTCTCGAGAGCACTTTTCCAAGAAGACTCCACTGCATTGTAGGTGCCAAACAACCAATCATTTATATTGGTGCCAAGAACAATAACCATAAAGCAACCTGATCTCACAAGAAAAAAATCTAAACATTTCTGACCATACAAAAACGAATGAATGAGATTGTACAAATTCGCCAATTTGCTAAGTCCTAAAATAGTTAGGAATTGTCATGAGACTGTGTTGGAGGAACAATGTTGTTGGAATCACATTCACTGTGATGCTTGTCCAGCTAATGAACGAATGATAACAATATTGAAAGCCGATGTGACAGCCTTCCTAAAGCACGTGATTATATTCACAGAACATAACTGAATGGTGCTCTTATTAAAAGTAACGTTATCATCCGTTGGTGTGCACGCTAGTTATCATTGGTTATGTTTATTTTCGTTCTTGGTGCAAAGAGAACTTTATGGTCATACCATCTCTCTTCATCCTTTTCAGCTGCTGGGTAAAGAATGACGTGACCTTTTATGTGACGGTGGTGTCGTTTGTGACCCTGATCATGGTCTGTAATGTCTGCGTGTTTGCCGTGGTCCTGATACAGATCCGTAAGATGCGGGTCAATAAGCCTGCCAGCAACAGAAAAGGGTTCCTGCATGACCTGCGAGTGGTGGCCAGCCTCACCTTCCTGCTGGGACTTACCTGGATGCTAGCCTTCATCTCCTGGGGCCCAGCCAAAACACCCCTGCTGTACCTGTTCTCCCTCCTTAACAGTCTTCAAGGTAACAGCAAGGGCTGCTTATGCCTATGGAGAGAAAGTTAAAGCTGATGCATTCAAAGTATGTCTGACACTGTGCACAGATGCAGTAGTACCATTGGGCAGATAAGCAAGAATACATTATTGTAGAGATTAACAAAAGATGATATGTTGTTTTTGGATTGTAATCTTCAAATTCAAAGAACAAGTGTTTTGTTTTTTGCTGTATTTCAGGTTTCTTTATCTTCCTGTTTTATTGTCTGATGAAAGACAACGTAAGGAAGCAGTGGAGGATACATCTCTGCTGTGGAAGATTCAGACACACTGAATACTCAGGTTTGGCTCACATAAACAATAGTTAAACTCATACTTAAAGGTATAGCGGAGGATTTTCCCGAATTTTAGAAAAGAACCGCCCCCTCTACACTTTTTGAAAAAATGCACATGCGCAACACTCTACCTGCTCCCGAGAGGGAACGCCTATTAAACGTGTGCACGAGAGAGCATGCACGAGCTAATCATAGCTTACATTAACTTTTACTTTAAATGGATTTCTCCAAATAGCATGCCAAACTTTACCTGTCAAGTAGAAACTTCGCGACTGAGGCATCAGTGGGAAGCCCACCCTGTGTTTTGAGCGCACGCCATCGTGTGAATCGTGTGCACGAGCACGTACGACGGCCTTACGTAAACATATCACCAGAATGATTGACACTTAGGAGGACCAATAGTCTTGATGATCCACCCGGAAAAAGAAAATCCTCCGCTATACCTTTAACATAGTCAAGCTATACTATACTGAAGAGAAGGCTATTCTAAATTATAATAATATTGTATAATTATTCTGTATTATACAAAACTATATCAAACATCCAAATATAATAAAGAAGTGTTCTAGATTAAAATTAACTTAAAAAGGAAACCGTGTCCCATATACACCATTTACAAACACAACCATTATCAATTCGAATTCCTTAAATTCGAAAAAGAATAATATTATTTGAATTTTAACCAGACTGGAGTCGTTCTGTAATACCGGAGGCCAAAGCTAAAGGTGGTCAACACGTCTCCTCACCATCCATGAAGTCTGACACTACCAGTGAAAGGAAGATCTCTGATACCTCAAACTCGGGGGCCAGTCATGATGGTGTCTTCCTGACACGGGACAGAAAACAATAAAAAAAGGGAAGATGAATTCTGTGTATTCCAGTTCTCTCTTTTTTTATGTTGAATGACGACTCTGGAAATTTCCAGCATTGATAGAATTAAATTGTTTCAATAATTTTTTTTTTTTTCTTCCAGAGAGATGAATTAATGAGGCCATGTGTTTAAACTGTTTTGAGTGGTGTCATTCCAGGGAATAATATCTATACATTAGCCATCTGTAAAGTGACAGCACTTTTTTTTATCCAGAATTACTAGTAATTTTGACTTCAGACTAGTATTAAAAAAGAAAAATACTAGCAGTTTTTAAAACGTCTTAGTAAGAAATAATTTAAAATGTTTGTTCACAGTACTAACTGGGTTTTGGTAAACATAACTATATGTCTAAACTATGTTGCATTCACAATATTTGTTAAGATAAATTGTGACATTAATAATGAAATGAGAAATAAAATGGTGGCACTTTAGTCCTGTTTCGCATAGCCTACGCATAGCAATTTCAGAAACTGGGTTATAATAACTAGGTACTAACCCTGAACCTAAACCTAAACCTAACCTAATAAGGTTATAACCCATGTAGTTAGGCTATCTTATGGGAGAGCGGGGCACAACCTAACGCGGGGCTAGTTGTAACACACTTGTTTTAAATACTTCCAAACATGCTAGCATGACGAAAATTGGTGTATTTATTAGTTGCCATATCAATACTATATAGAGAAAAAAATGCACCAAAATTAAAAAATCTTTGGAAGATATCACAGAAAATTTATTTAAACATAGCAAAAGTAAATTTCCTATACTTGTGTTAATTTTTCATCTCTATTATTTGTGTTTATTTAAAATTAGACAGATCTGATATTATTTTCATCCCTAATCTGTTATTTAACAATTGAGATAGTTCTTTAACGGTTCACTAACTAGAAGAAGACACTAGCTGGGTTTAAATCCCAGTTGTGCAGATGAGGAACCGACGATTAGAACTACGTTATTCTATTCTATGATTTTATGAATTCTATTGAGAAACCATGAGAAAAAGGGTGAATAAAGACTGGGAAATTATTAATTATGTTTTGAACTATGCTGTATAGCTGTGTTTTGTGGTGTGTTTGTCAAACTCAAAGATTAGTTGCTTTTTAATTATTAAAAAATGCCATTATTTTATATGAAAAAGTTAATAATTGTATTTTATTGAGAAAATATTTGTTTATTTTGTATATTTTTCTGATTAGATCAGATAACATTTTAATCTGTCATATGTTCATGTTACAATGTAGCCTACCACACGTTTCAATGTAGGCCTACCCCACCTATGTGGCATGTTTACACACTGTAAGTACACATGCTGTCAAATAAAGTGTAACCAATAAAACGATTATTTGAAAAATATTATCTGATCCACAATGTCCAAGTAAAACAGCATGTTCTAAAAAAAACAACAATTTCTGTCAGTGTCATTTTTCCGGAGGTGACAGTTAAATGGTCTGACTTGTTCAGTCACATTCTACTCATACTGGTTAAAGTTCGCAGATTGACGCCCCACATTTAAGGGCAAAAACTGAAGTAGCCTAGTTTCTCTTAGTCGAGCTTTTCCTCATAGTGAAACGATTTAACTGATTCAACTGCAGCCAGTTTAAATCTCATGCAACGACGGATATCACCTTTACTTTAGCAATGTGATAGTTCGTGTTGCAGCGTCTGATTAACTCGAGGCTATTTCACGACTTTTGCACGGTGAGTAAAAGCTCTATGGTGGCTATTTCCATGAAAGTAGTATTTTTTTATGTAGGCTACTGTTTTACTTACAAAAACTGTAACATAAGCGTAACGTTAATTTACAAACCTTTCTTAATACTGTAAATCTGGAGATTTTCAAGGGCTGTCCGTGATTGAACATGACATGTCCGTGACATGATAAGAGAGCAGGATATGACGGCTTGTTGTAAAGTGTTCCTAGGCTATAGGCTACCTGTGAAAAGTTTGGAAACATTACAATTTATGGTAACAATTTACAATAAGGTTTATTAGCTAACATTAGTTAATGTATTACCTAACATGAACTAACAATGAGCAATACATTTGTTACAGTAGGCCTTATTTATTAATCTTTGTTAATGTTAGTTAAAAATCCAGCTGTTCATTGTTTGTTCATGTTAGTTGACGGTGCATTAACTAATGTTAACAAATACAACCTTTGATTTTTATAATGTAGGCTATTAGTAAATGTTGAAATTAATATTAACTAAGATTAATTAATGATGTGGAAGTATTGTTCATTCTTAGTTAATGTTAACTTAATAACATGGTTAACTAATGTTAACTAATGAACCTTATTGTAAAGTGTTACCCAATTTATTAATGTTTTTGAAAGAAGTCTCTTATGCTCACCAAGGCTGCATTTATTAAATAAAAAATTCGGTAAAAACAGTTATATTGTGGAATATATGTATAATAATATAATATATTTATAAATAATATAAATACATTTATGTGAATAGAATAGTAAAATAATTAGGATTATGTGACACTGAGGACTGGAGAAATGATTCTGAAAAATCAACTTTGCATCACAGAAATAAATTACTTTTGAAAATGTATTCAAATTGAAAGAGTTATTTTAATTTGTAATAATATTTATTACTGTTTTTATGTGTTTTTGATTAAATAAATGTAGACTTGGTGAGCACTTATTTCAAAAACACTAAAATGTTATATATATAAGAGCTGTTTTATTTGACATTTTTAAATGAGGGTTGAAGCCGTTACCAAAATTTTTTAATTTAATTTAATTTTTAAAAACATTTATTTTATACAATACATTTTTAACATCATCATGTTATAAACAACATATAAAATATCTGACATATAGTTATGTATATATTGACGAAGTATGATGTGTTCAACCTTTTAGTTCTCATAACAAAAACATTGAATTTGTGGCCTTGATGCTTTTTAAAAATAAGCATTTCTGTGGAAACTGCTGTAATGGTCAGATTTTGTTGTTTAGCAGAACAGTGCTCATGAAGATAAGCCGTCAAAAACATAATGTATCTTATTGGCACCTTAAAACACATAAACACTTGAATAATTGATCAATTCAGCTAAAATACAATTTGCAAATGTATGAACATTAAGATACAGTTGGGCTTTGAAATATCCATCCTTATATATCCCAAAGAACATCATAAAGTGATGGGATTTTATTGCAATTTCACATTAGAATGACAAAACATGACACCATGAGCAATGTAATCTGTCAGCGCTGCATAGATTGATAAATTATGCATTGCACACCATTTTTGCAGATCAGTGATGGAGGAGGATCTAGGAAGCCCAGTGGCTAAGGTTAAGGAGGAGTCCGGTAGTGTCCTTCTCACCTACTTCCAAGGAGACATCAACAGCATGGTGGATGAACATTTCTCCCGTGCTCTAAGTAAAGCAACTAAACCAAAGGGAGAGCACTCCAAAATTAAAAGAAACCGCAGATCTGCTCAAACAAGTAAACAAGTCCCCTCAAAATTCCTTTTACGTGAAATATTTGACTTGTTGAATGAGTTTAAACATTGAATTCTTTTTTTAGATGAACTTGGTTCAAGTCAATGGGAAGCACAGTCACAAAGCAGGTTTCAGCCCATGTTTCCTCCAGAACATCTCCGGCTAGGAACAAGCAGCGAGTCTCAATCAAACCATCCTATGTCACCAAATCTCCCTGCAAACAATGCTGTTGTGTGGTCAGGGGATTCTAGGCAGGGTATGAGTCTCGCTCTGCCCCCCATGATGTACCCCTCGGCTGTATCCTCTGATGGTTTGATGGTAGCCGAACAACGGTACTCTAATTCTCTGTTAAACTTGCTCCACAACGATCGCCCTGACATGAGCACAGTGATGGGACCCTCCTCCAAACAAGAACTCATGTCTGGATGGACAAAGTATCCTGGATTTGGCGACCAGATGGCTTGTGATATCAATCTAAACTCTGGTAAATGCCCTTATTTTCTACCATCCTGTTTTAATCACACCCACGTAACCATACAGTACCGTTCAAGGATTTTTAAAAGTCTTTTACACTTACCAAAGCTGCATTTATTTGATCAAAAGACAGTTAAAACAACAATATTGTCCTATATGTTTTAACAATTTAAAAATAACTATTCTATCTTAATGTATTTTGAAATGAATTTTCAGCAGCCGTTACTTCAGTGTCTTTACTGTCATTTTTGACCAATTTAATGCTTCCTTACTGAATAAATGTATTAATTTCTTTCAAAACAACACCAAAAACACACTGACCTCAAGAAATTCAACGGTAGTGTATAGGCTACATAAATATTTAAAGGCCATTACATTAAAAGTTTACATTTTAGTCATTCTAATATACATTTTCATTCCTCAGTATTTTAATTAAGTCGCTTGTGATTGCCTTTTAGGTGTTCAGGTGATTGAGAAAAAAGATCTTTATTGGTATTAACTCAAAAGATTTGAGATTTAAAAGCAAGAACAAAGAAGTCTTTCATCGCTCTTTCATTTAACTGAACATGTGATTAATGGACCTTGCCATGCTTCACCTGGAGGCTTCTGCACATCCAACCTGTTCAGAAACAAGCTCTTCGTGTACCACAGCACAGAAGATTGTACAAGAGATTGGCCTCAGGCTATATGGAAAAACACACAAAACGAGTAATCTGTGTTTTTACTGATTTTTTTTGTTTTTACTGGCTTTTGTAGAGTGACAGAGTTCATTTGTTGCAAATGTTTAAAATGTAATCGATTTCATAGCAAATATGTGTTGTTTTTGTTGCATTTAATTTGTTCGATAGGCTGCTCTGGGTATAAATAACTTTAATTTGAAAAAGGATCACAATCATGATGCATTGATCACGTACACAAATGTATAAATGCACAACAACTAAAGTAGCTATAAAGAGGTTTTATTGGCTATATAAAGTAATTTAGTAAAATGCAGATGTTTTAATTTGTACAAAATATATTTATTCCCATTTCATTATTGGTTTTCAAGGATAAGAGCATGTTTCGCAACTTGTCTATGCTGGCGTTTGTCTAATTTGGCTGTTTAAATTGCAGATAATACTGTAGTTTGATTGGATGCACTGCCTTTGGTGTCAGCAACAAAAATAAGAGTTTTCTTCCTTTCAAAAAATGTAAAAGTCTATTTATTTTACTATCCTAACACATGCACAATTATTAGCATCTATCATTGTTTTTATGCTATCTGTGATGCTGCCAGAAAGAGATTTTTACCAGTTGAAACCACTTTGGTTTTGAATTTTATTGGCTTTAAATTAAATAAATGGCACATTACAACATTTCGTCAGTGATGGGCTACTGAAATACATTTTATTTGTAAATTACATCAGACAGACTTGGTTTTTGTGACAGTGAAATGACAGGCATAGCCTACTGAAAACACCGACACTGCACCCTAGTGGATGAGAACAACATTGCACTGCATCTCACTGGAAAAATACATTACTTATAGCAGCATGATGCATCAAACTCAACTCCCCCGCCATGAATCCAACTCATGGACGCAGATGGAGGACCAGCCACCTCCACACCCCTACTTGAGGATTGATGTCCTTGTGCTATATTTAGCAGTAATCCATCCGGTGACACACATGTCCCTTTACAAAAATAAATAAATAAAATGGACCAAAGCCAAGGCGAAAGCTCAGATCTGTGCTCAGACTCACCTCTGGCAAGAAACATTAACACAATTCACACAATCATTGATTGATCACTTCACATTTCATTGCAATATGGGAGTAAAGGACTCCTACTGGACAGAAAACTTTAAAGTGACTGATTTATGCTTTATAATTAGCCTACACAATATTACTCTATTATTTGTCAACCATCTGATATTTTCTAAAGTAACTGTCATCCATAATCAGATCATCTGGGTCACAACATTTTCTCTCGTATCACACGGCGGACTCACGTCTGAATACTTCTCTATATATTTTCAGTACAAGCAATACGTGAAATATGTGAGAATTCCAAGTATGTATTTGGGTGGTTGACATGACATGGCCTTTTTTTGGTCCAATGTGTCAATGTTAAGTAAATTATAGAAAAATATATCAAAAACTGTGGTGATATTGTTCAGAAAGCTCCTATATGGACATACAGAGCATTCATGGGTTTAATCTTCCATTTTTTCACAATTTTCAGCCAAACCAGAATAAACTCATATGGCGTGACTGTCCCAAGCACATTTCACAAATTTTGATTTTGAATAAAAACAAGAAAATGAATTCATTTTCTGTTTATTCAATCATATATTGATATCCCAGATGTCTACTTGTGAGTCTGCTTGACTAAAAGTTCAGGCATAATATTTTGAAGCAGCCCTTAACTAAAACATTTTGTCCCGAAAATGGATATCATTAGGTGTGACGCCATATTCCTTTTTTTAAACGGGCAATTGTTTGGAGACCTTTGGGGTGTGTGGGTCCTCCTCCTTTCAGGAGGAAGAACAGCACCTCAGAAGGACACTGAAAGTTACAATGCGAGTTTTCTCTCTTCATGTTTAAAAAAAAATCAAGTATATCCGGCACTCCTGCTTCAGTTCCCTTTTGAGCTGTCTTTTGGTGTGACTCATTTTACACAAAAATGAAATTACTTTTCAGTCAAAATTACCTTCAAAACTATATTGTCATATTGTAGTTAGCATGGTTTTAGCATGTTAGCATAAAAGCACATTGCTTAATGTCATGCTAAGTACATGAAACCTCATATGGTGTGACACAAAATCATAAGGTGTGACAGGGTTTTCTTGTCACACCATATGATTATTTTTGGTTATTAATCATAAAATCATCAATGTGACAGATGGGGAATATTGCCAGCAAAGGTTACAAGCATTGTGGTACTTTTATAACAAGGTATTCAAGTATATTGAAAGATTACAAGTAAACGTCTGTCTATGAGTGATGATAAAGTAAAAAAATGCAAAATGTAACATATTTGCACATAAGAAATGCTATACTTTTATATAGTAATGATAAAGAATCAATATAAATTGACTTACATTATCACATTATACCCCTTTTTAATTTAATACACAATAACATTCACGTCACACCGTATGACATTTTTAGTCACTAAGACAGTAAACTAGTGAATAAATGTAAATTTTAGGACAAAATCTACAAGACCACATATATATTTGGAAATATAAGAGTTGGTAGAATATAACCCAATGAGTTCCATGACTTACATTTGAGATTTGTAAAAAAACTTTTTTTTAGCCAAATATGTCAACCACCCATTTATAAAACGGTAGGTGAAATTCAACGGACACTTTACTATCTACCACAAAATGCCACATGACGAGTCGTGAATGAAAGGGAAGCACCGCAACTGACTCCATATGGTCACATGACAGTGGCAACATCGTGGATGTACTATGTCCATATTTTATTCACACTACACACATAAATAGGCCCACTAAAATGTAGACGTACTTTTTAAAGTTCTTCATCAAAGTAGTAGCCTACCTACACTGAGAGAATACATTATTTCAGACGCAGCTGCTTATTCATAAAAACTCAACTGCTGCCATCTTGCACCTCAGTTATCGATTATAGTGAAACATCTGAAGAATTCTGCATTAGGTAGGCTAACACGTTATTTCAACTGTCCACTTTAGACATTCTATTAACTACTTTGCAGCTACATGTCAAATAAGTTTAATGTCTGCACTTTATTTTGATTGTCCTCCAACAGACATCCTACTAGTAACTTTGCAATTAGGCCTACTACATGTCAACTTATTCTACTAAACCTAACCCAACAGTCTAATACTCGAATGAGAGTCAGTTGACATGTAGTTGCAAATGAATGCATGTTAGACATGTAGTTGCAAAGTTACTTATAGTTAGTAGAATGTCTACTAGTAGAATAGTTTAGTGTAACCTGGTTTTAATATTACTTTAATATTGTTGCAATGTTAATTTTGTTGCTTGGGTGATTGTGTTGTACATTGCAATCGAATATTTTTTTAACAGAAGGTTTAAGATAATATACAGATACAGTTATAAAATATTTTCAACTGAAATTAGTATTTTGTGCCGCAGTGTTTATTAATTTGTCGAGTTTAATGAGAAATGGTCTCATTTGTTGAAAAAAAAGAAAAAAAAAAAGAAAGAAAAGTCGTGATATTGTGCTGCACAAGGCAAATTGGATGTATTTCACGACGACCCTGGCATTTCGGTCTGCCTTTGTCATTGACACTCTTTCCAGTCAAGCCTCCTCTCTCGCACTTAATCTGTAATTCTAATATAGTCTGCAGAGATACCTCAAGAATCCACAGCACAACTCAATTAGTGTGCTGACCTACAGAGGTATAGGACATATTTCAAATAGGACATATTTCATTTCTGCCACTATGATATTATTATTATCTTTACCTCTGTTGTCAGTGTTGCTTAGCCAATTTCCATGAAAATCTGTCATTTCTAAAACAATGTTCTGACATTAGAGACTAAATAGCTTCGGTTGACTATTGTGAGCTATAGCTGATAACACTGACCTACAAGTATCCGGATTCTGGCATTATGTTAATGCTGATATGTCCGTTTTATTAACTTTCTTGTAACTGCAGTGTCTCTGACAGCACTTGTAACCATAGAGCTTTGTTTAATTGTCACGTGCGGGTTCAGGAAGACAGAAGAATCAAGTTCCAACACGACGTTTAATATCCACAAGACAGACAGACAGACAAAGAGTAACAGTGATCGGACAGAGAATGAATGTGACGGACCAACTTGTATAGCAAACACAAATTAGGATGATTAATAGAACACAGCTGACACATATGAACTAATATTGAGCAGTGGGAAAACTGAACAAAGGAACACATGATGAACATGAAAACAAACTAAAAGTCCATGATAATGAATCTAACTGAACATAATGTGACATTAATAAGGTAGCCTACTGCTGTTTTTAGTGAGAATCTGTCATTTGTATGGTAGCAATCAACACACATGATGGAATTCAATGTAACCGCTAGGACAAGGGAGTTAGGCTACTTATACAGAGAACTAAACTAGACGGGTGGGATTAATCTAGGGTGGCCATACGTCCTGTTTAACCAGGACATGTCTGGCCAGGATTTTGAGATCGCCCAAAATGCCCGGGATTCGGCTTTTGCTTTCTACAGTCACCATTCATTATGTTTACATTATTACATTATTTGACACTGACACATACGTGCCAGCTTTGCAAGTCATGCATTCTGCTTCACACGGATCCTGATCGAGACGAAAACACAGGAATTTTCTTAGCAATGCTAAAACGCACATCAGCCGATCACTTGTTTAGCGTTCATGTAAACACTACATTCAGATTCACCAATCGGAATTAATTCAGTCCTACTGAATCAAAAGGTGTGCATGTAAACAAAATGAATGGCGACGAGACAGAAAAAGCCGTAGGCTATCCCGGATATTTTGGGCGATCTCGAAAACCCGGCCGGACATGTCCTGGAATATGGTCACCCTAATTAATCAGTAGGCTACACTGTAAAATATTAATGTTGGTTAAATTTGAGGTAACACAATGAAGGAGATTGGTTTAATACATATAAAAACAAAATATTTGATCTGAACCACATTAATTATCTAAGTTGATTTGACAAAAGATACAAAGTTGTGAAACATGAAAATATTTTTTTTCTAATTTAACTACAGGGGTGAAGTCACTAATCTTACTTGACATTCATTTTCAACTAAGCTGCCATTTGTCCCTTAGCTAAACATCAAGGTTACACTTTATTTTGATGGTCCACTTTAGACATTCTAATACTAACTACAAGTAACTTGTCAAACACATGTCAACTAACTATCATTAGAGTAGGCCTATTTGTCTGTATTAGACTGTTGGTGTTGGGTTTAGATTAGTAGAATAAGTTGACATGTAGTTGCAAAGTTACTAATAGTAAGAATATCTGTTGGGGAACCATCAAAATAAAGTGTTAGCCGATATTAAGCAGACAGTCAGTTGACGTGTTGGAAAGTTATTGTTAGTAGAATGTTTAAGTGGACCAACACTTGTATATTTGTGATGTGTAAATCTATAATAAAGCGGTAAAAATGACTAACACATTAATAACGCATAACCAGCTGACAAAATTGTGGGAACAGTGATTTGCAATGTTCCTAAAATGTTAAAATGTCCAATTTTCTTGGATTTTCTCTCTCTTTTTAAAAGGTTATACAATACTGTTATTACAACATTTTTGTTATTTTTACTCACAATATAACACAGTTTATTTGTAATATTACAAGAAGGTTAACGTTAAGTAGGCCTAACATCATAAGGATGTGCCAAGAACGCTTTTCTCTCAACGTTATAAGAGTGTTAATCATGTAAAAATAACATAACAACATTCAAAGAACGTTTCTCTCAACTTCATGAGAACGCATATCAAATAAACTATTATTAATGTTATAAGAAAGTTCTATAAATGTTATTTATACAACATTTAACATGAACAAAACCTGAAAGTTGTGGGAATGTTTACTGTTAAACATTTATTCAGTCTGGCTGTATATGGAAGCATGTGAGCAGCGTAGTTGCTATGGTTCCCTCCTCAGGCTGGCTGTGCAATATCGCATCCAAAATGAAAGTTTGTGTTTACATAATATATGTGTGTGTACTGTGTATAATTATTTTGTATGTGGGTGGTTGACATGACATGGCCTTTTTTTGGTCCAATGTGTCAATGTTAAGTAAATTATAGAAAAATATATCAAAAACTGTGGTGATATTGTTCAGAAAGTGCTGTTTTATATGGATATACAGAGCATTCATGGGTTTAATCTTCCATTTTTTCACAATTTTCAGCCAAACCAGAATAAACTCATATGGTGTGACTGTCCCAAGCACATTTCACAAATTTTGATTTTGAATAAAAACAAAAAAATGAATTCATTTTCTGTTTATTAAATCATATATTGATATCCCAGATGTCTACTTGTGAGTCTGCTTGACTAAAAGTTCAGGCATAATATTTTGAATCAGCCCTTAACTAAAACGTTTTGTCCCGGAAATGGATATCATTAGGTGTGACGCCATATTCCCTTTTTTAAAAGGGCAATTGTTTGGAGATCTTTGGGGTGTGGGGGTCCTCCTTCTTTCAGGAGGAAGAACAACACCTCAGAAGGACACTGAAAGTTACAATTAGAGTTTTCTCTCTTCATGGTTTAAAAAAAATCAAGTATATCCGGCACTCCTGCTTCAGTTCCCTTTTGCGCTGTCTTTTGGTGTGACTCATTTTACACAAAAATGCCCAAATTAAATTACTTTTCAGTCAAAATTACCTTCAAAACTATATTGTCATATTGTAGTTAGCATGGTTTTAGCATGTTAGCATAAAAGCACATTGCTTAATGTCATGCTAAGTACATGAAACCTCATATGGTGTGACACAAAATCATTAGGTGTGACAGGGTTTTCTTGTCACACCATATGATTATTTTGTCACACTATATGATATGAATTGCATTTAAATACGTAAATAATGTTCTTAGATACATATTTTATAACTAATAGTTAAGTTTATTGAATATTTTGACCTTTTAACACATTTTGATACTATATTATGTACACATTTAATATCTATACACCAACTCAATTTGGTGAATCCCTACTATCCCATTTTCAAGCTGAATCCATGTTAAACTACAGCATTTTCTCACTCAAATGTTTCCCTTTATTTATTTATTTATTTATTTTTTCAGTTTGAGGTAGATTTCAGTGGATGGCGAGATAAGGCGAATAAAGAAAGAACAACGAAATGATACATCAGCTTGCTGTTCAGTCATTGTTTTACTCATCCTCATTTTGAAATGAATTTATGCATTAAATAAAAAAAATGTTCAATGATTTACTATAAAGATTATTAGAATTCATGTAGATAATATTCAGCAGATTAAAATAAAAAGTGCAACATCAAATGAATACAGTAAGTGGATTAATGCATGTGTTATAAACATATGATTCTTTGCTACTTTGAGTAGAACTCACTGTTTTAAACAATTTTGTGATTTTTGCTGTAACTGAAACAATGATTCACTTGTCAAACTAAGTTGGGTTGTTTGTTAAATGCAGCTAATACAGATTTTTGCATACAGATTGTTGTGTGGTGTGACATCATATGGCGTGACACCATGTCATTTGATGTGACATTCAGAATTTTGAAAGATATTAAGGCTTTTTGGTTATTAATCATAAAATCATCAATGTGACAGATGGGGAATAGTGCCAGCAAAGGTTACAAGCATTTTGGTACTTTTATAGCAAGGTATTCCCAAATTAATTTGAAGTATATTGAAAGATTACAAGTAAACGTCTGTCTATGAGTGATGATAAAGTAAAATAATGCAAAATGTAACATATTTGCACATAAGAATTGCTATACTTTTATATAGTAATGATAAAGAATCAGGATAAATTGACTTACATTATCACATTATACCCCTTTTTAATTTAATACACAATAACATTCATGTCACACCATATGACATTTTTAGTCACTAAGACAGTAAACTAGTGAATAAATGTAAATTTTAGGACAAAATCTACAAGACCACATATATATTTGGAAATATAAGAGTTGGTAGAATATAACCCAATGAGTTCCATGACTTACATTTGAGATTTTTAAAAAAAACTTTTTTTTAGCCAAATATGTCAACCACCCATATATAAATACACACACATGCATGTATAAATGAAGAATTGAGAAATCTTTGCATGTAAATACTGTAGGCTATATATAGCCTAGATTTTATATTATATATAAATAGAAATATTTTATATGAACACATTTTTCTTAAATATATACAAAATAATTATACACAGAACACAAACTTTCATTCTGGATGCGATTAATCGCGATTAATCGTTGCACAGTTCTACATTATAGCTATAATTTGAGAGCGCTGGAAATACACGCTCAGACTTCAGATATAGCATTTATCAATACTGAAACAATAGATAGCCTACTACATGTATAAAAATAGTATGTAGGTAGCCGACATTCACTTAAAAACCTTTGGGTTTTTTTCACTTTCTTTTGAGCCCCCCATCCCCCCAGAGAAGCAGAGGGTGTTAATGGTGGGCTGCGCGTCAGTGAGGGGAGAGATGAGAACAGTGAATCCATCTGTAAGGAAAGTCATAGTGTCAACACCATTTACCCGAGCATTGAGGCTGCTATGGTCGTCCACATCTGGAGTTTGAACATTAGCAACAAAGATATTTCTGCGCTCAATCAAAGTGAAAATGTCAGTTCAGGAGACCCCCTAGAGCCCCACGACGACACCCCACCTGGCCTGAGCCGGACTGGCCACACGGTGACAGCCGTCTGCCTCGGAATCATTCTGGCGTTTGGATGCTTGAACAACCTCTTTGTCCTGCTCATCTTTGCGAGGTTTCGCTCACTGCGGACACCTATAAACCTCATTCTGCTCAACATAAGTCTGAGTGACATACTGGTTTGTTTATTTGGGACTCCCTTCAGTTTCGTTTCCAGTCTCTATGGGAAATGGCTGTTGGGACAATCAGGCTGCAAATGGTACGCTTTCGCAAATTCGCTTTTTGGTAAGTTTTACTAAAGTTCATTCAACAGGAAAGTTATATGTGTAACAGGTTCCCAGAGTTCGCGGTGATGCAGTGCGGTACTTAAAACACTCTGACGAACTTTCTTTGTAGTGTGTTGTTGCGCGTGCATTCATTTCTGGCGTAGCCTATGGTGTCTAGGTTTGCTGATGAATACGTTTTAACACATCATATTAATAGCGTCTTCAAGAGATTATCTTACATTTTAAGAATTAGGCCTATTGGCTTTTAAACATGACAGAGAGAATTATAGGAAAGTGATTACAAATTACGACACCATACAATTATATTAAGCTAGATGTGTAATTGATCATTTTGTTTGGAAATAGATCATGTGGAAAGGACTTTTTTTTCTTCTGAAGGAAGTATTGAGTAAACAACTCAGCCACTTAGATTTCACGTCTATTTACGATTTTATGACATAAAATCTATTTCGATTTTATGTCATGTCAAAATCAAAGTTGAAATGGACTGAAAACATGATGACTTTAGGGATTTTTTTAGAGGGTAATCAGCTTAGTGAAATGAATGGTGTAATTTTTTCTGTGATAAGTGTTTACCGAGCTTGATAACTGACGAGTTTATTTAAAAAAAAACAGCTTAACATCAGTTCACAAATAAAATATATTGTTTAAATTGTGCCTTTTGTTATTATTTTAGAATAAATGTAAAAAAAAACTTAAAAAACTAACTTGATGAGAATGAGATTTATACTTGTTTTTAACGAATAGAACATTAAAGGGATAGTTCGCCCAAAAATGAAAATGCTGTCATCATTTACTCTTCCTCAAGTTGTTCCAAACCTGTATGACTTTCTTTCTTCTGCTGAACACAAAAGAAGACATTTTAAAGAAGGTTGGTAATTAAACAGGTGCTGGTCCCCATTGACTTCCATAGTATTTTAATTTTTTTCCAATGGAAGTCAATGGGGTCCATCAGTCGTTTGGTTACCGACTTTCTTCAAAATATCTTCTTTTGTGTTCAGCAGAAGAAAGAAAGTCATACAGGTTTGGAACAACTTGAGGAAGAGTAAATGATGGCAGCATTTTTATTTTTGGGTGAACTATCCCTTTAATTGCATAGGCTAGTGAATGTAAAAATACAAAATAGAATTGTATTTAGTTTCACTTTTAAATGTAGCCTAATATTTAACCAGTAAGATGTGACAACATTAAGTGTAACTGGGACATGAATTTTCATTTGATTTATCTAAATATAAACATTCACAATATAGACCTGTGATGTATATGCAAAAAAGCAGGTTCATATGATTTAAATTTACAGCATATGATTTTTCATGCTGTTAGGTCAATCTGTAGCCTATCAAATCAACTGGTTAGGCTATTTGTAATATGACAACAACCACAATTAAACAATAATTCTCGATTATATTATTTTCATGTTAAATGACATGTTGCTGTTTTCTGTCTGTCAGAAATGTTCCACATATGCTCAAAATAGGAACAAGCCAGAATCACTGTCATTTTATCTTATTCAGGAGTTGTCTCGGAAGTCACAGTCTTCCCCCAGTGATCTGACATTTGAATGGAGAGCTCATTTAAGGCCATTAATTACTGTAGTGGGAGTGTTGTGTCACACTCCCACTACGGTAAGAGCGCTGAGCACTTTTGTTTAGAGCCTGTGGACCTGCAAACCCATTGAAGGAGAATGTCTGAGTACATTTGATACATAATTTGCATCATTTTCACATTCATTTTGAATGAATGTGTTCCTTTGTTGACATTAACCATATTCATTAAGGCTCAGTTTCTCTCTGTGGCTATACCAAATATTTCTGACAACTGAACAATTAAAATAATTAATATAGGTTCTCATCAGGTTGTTCTAGCTCCATAATCTCGTGTCACTTAACAACCTTCACTGTTTACAGGATGACACAAGTGAGTTGATACATAAGGGTATAATGTCATTATACCTTCGACTTATGCAACACGATCAGTGCCTTAATGAGAATCCCGAGTCTGTGGCTGCCACATTTTTATTACATTATTCTACATTTATTACACAGCTCTGTGGAATACTTGATTCTGATTGGTCAATCGCGCCATTCAGCGGTATGTTATTCCCAGATAACAACCGCTGAAAACAGATAACACAGGCTCATCCGGGTTGCTGAAGTCAGCAGCGCTAGGACCCGCGTTAAAATTAGACAAGCTTTCCAGCGCTGGAGAGACCTAAGCAGGAAGGAGGTTGCGCTGTTTCTGCTCCATACCCAGTATTGGGAGTAACACATCACAAAAGTAATAATATTAGAGTAAAAATTACTTTTTGCTGTAACGCAGTAATATAATGTATTAATAATAAGAAGAGGGAAGATAAGAACACAGAGGGAACTCTCTATATCAAGAAATAGCACGAGTAACTTGAAGAAACACCTGCACCAGTGCCACGCTAACACTAACTGAGAGAGCTGCAGGGTCGGCTAAGTGAAAGAATGCGGCGGACGAGAGCGCGGGGAAGACAAAGCAACAGAAATTAAGTTTCTCTCTGGCTGCTATGCTGCTCGAACCCTGAGAAGTGAAGAGATTTGTGTCCAGGTTTGTGCTGTGAACCTGAATTAAAAGAAAAGAATCGAAAATAGAATCGAAAAGAAAAAGAAGTTGTGCATCTTGCCATGTCATTAGGCTATAGGTTGCATTGGGCTTTAGCTCTACTGTGTTTGGTATCTCTACCATAATTTACCAGACTTTGATTGTTTGTCTACTTTTGTGATTCTGACAGTGATTGTTACTTGTTGTATTGCACCACGAGCCTTCCCATCATTTATAAGTCATAAGTCGCCCTCCTGGATACATAATGAGCATCAATAAACTACATTTTAGCATTTTAGAATGCCTAGTCATACTTCTGGAGTTATTTTGGTGAAAGTAACTAAAAAGTAACGCATAAGTAGTGTAACACATTACAATTCAGAGACAGTAATATTGTAATGCAACTAATTCATTTCAAATAATAATTTATTCATTTACAATGTATTACATTTTGGAAGTAACTTGCCTAACTCTATCCATACGTGAGGAACATGGTTTTGAGTGTGTGCTGCTGGCGACTAACAACAAACTCATGCTTGTACACTCTTGTTCTGTATGGTCATTTTTTCTGTATGTTTTTGTTCGTTCGTCATCTTCGCTTTATTTTTCGCAAAATAATGCTTTGCGAAAAATACATTGCGTGTATGCATTTTTTGGGGGGGAGGGGCGGAGCAATGAAGGGAGTGCTGTGTTTTTTGGGGTGACTTCAAATAAAGTTATTATTTTAATGTTATTTCAATTCGTTTTTAACCACTTTTGTTTACTCTGCATTGATTATTTTAGTTAATGAATTTTTGTTTCATTTTTTTCTAGTTTTAGTTTACAACAACAGCAGGTTCATTAACACATTACCCCAAAGCTGCAGTTTATTTTGGTAGTCTGAAATGTTACTTTTATACAAGAGTTGCTGATTGCTAGACTGACCCAGGAACAGAATGCAAGATCACTGAGAGCATAAACTCTATAACAATTGTGCATTTGCATTTAACCTCAAATTTCTCTCTGGGGACTGTCCCTGATGTTTACAGTAACTTGCTTTGTCATTTGTCCCTTATGTGACTGCAAGTTTTCAAAATTGCTGTACTCGTTACTGCACCTTGTGTACACAGTACAAATATCAACATATTTTACAATAAAAAAAACATTTAAAACAGCACAAGTTAGCACTATTTCTTTTCCATTATCTCAAACAGGAATTGTGTCTCTGATGTCTCTATCTATACTGTCATACGAGCGTTATGCCGCCCTGCTGCGCTCCACCAAGGCAGACGTGTCTGACTTCCGCAGGGCCTGGCTTTGTGTGGCCGGATCCTGGCTCTATTCGCTGGTATGGACTCTCCCACCGTTCCTGGGCTGGAGTAGCTATGGACCTGAAGGACCTGGGACTACATGCTCAGTGCAGTGGCACCTGCGCTCAACCAACAGCATGTCATACGTGATGTGCCTGTTCATCTTCTGTCTGCTTTTACCCCTGATGCTCATGATCTTCTGCTATGGCAAAATCCTGTTCATTATCAAAGGGGTGAGTGAGAGATGCTTTATGAGGAAACTCAATTTGACGCTTTCTCCTCTGAATAGGTGTTATGTTATTATCTATTAAACCTACTGAGTACTGGGAAAATGAACATAAAACTGTGGCTTTCATTATAATAAAATGATAGTGATGATTGAGTTCATGATTTCTGGGATAGTAAAGTGTATGTCGGTTGCAGACTTCAAAATCTTGCTGAAAGTAGTATAGGTCCTGTTATCCTGTTGTACAGCACAATATAAATAAAAGTTGATTGATTGATTTAAGTATTAAGTCATCCGGGTACTTTTCACCAAATGTTTTACGGTGAATGTGAATTTGAACATACTTTTGCCATGATTTTCACCTAGGCTACTATGTAGCATATTCGGATGCTGCCAAAGAGTAGTATGCTAGTCCTCCTTTTTAACCTAGTCTTGTTTCTTTTTCTTGAACAAATCAATGATTTGAGACGGATTGATTGAATGATTGATTGAATGGCTCGTCAATTGCCGCCACCTACTGGCGCATCGATGTAACCTGCAGAAAGAGTCACTGTAAAATCCCCATCACTAATGCACAAACTGACAGTCTGCCTGAATGAGCGGAGTGATACAAACAATGAAAGGTCTCAGTGCTTTTGTATAACACCAGTTAGTGACAATTAGCATGCACTACAATCTCCTCTCACCGTGTTAATTTCCCTTCTGAGAAAAAATCCGCAGTGATGTGTCATAGTCAGTGTCCAATTAACATTTCAACACAGACAAGCAAAAGATGACAGATCCTGCTCTTGGATTGATTATTTATCCATTTGATATTGTTTTGTCCAGCTAGAGAATAAGAACAAGCGCTTTGGGACATCAGGTTAGAACTGTGTTCAGGGAGAAGCAGTCTTTAGGTTTTTCTGACTCATATGGCGGATTTCGTAAACATATCACAGTGTGAAGAAATATGTAATGAGCGTTTCCAGCAGGTAGTAAGGCAGAGAGCCCCGAGACGCCGAGGCAATTCTATGAATCAATCACCATCGTAGGTATTTTTAGAACGCAGAGCCTGTTACTATTGGTGACGAGCTGTTATGCAACAAAAATTATTTCCTCCAGGATTCGCTCTGTTCAGTAGCAGACGCCACACTGTGTATCTAACAAATAGAGATCTTTATCCGTTGTACGTATGAGTGGGCCAGTCACTACAGCCCTCGGGCTTTTTATAGAAACACAAACATGGAATTCTGAGGGGATTCAAAAGAGGAAATTACAAGAAGAGAGCACATTGAAAATCAGAGGACATGTCTGAGACAGTAATTGCATTCCTAAAATAGTCACTCCAGACATGCGGTATGAATTGATTTTCTTACACTATTCAATGGGAAATCTAATGAAAATGCATTCAGATACAATTAAGATTTTTTTGACTCTGTATGTAATTGTTTGCAGAAACAAAGATGCCTAGACAGAAGAGTCATTCAATTATGGAAATGGAAAGAATTGTACTGCAGTGAAAAAGACGTTTTGTTTATGTTGCTTCAAATTAATATTTTTGTCAATGTCATATTGATCCTACAAAATTGCTGAAGGACACTTCCAAAAGCAATGGGATTACACAAGTGAGAAAAGCTCGAGCCAATTTAGCCAAGCTGGAGCTGTCAATACAATCACAATCATCTCGTTTAGGACAAATGGAGCATGTAAAAGGTGTGAATGACGACATGAGCCGGTGAAGGGAGCTCAGCTCCACTGATCAGCTCTCATTTGCCGCCACTGCTGATTGGAAGTTCCTATTCTGTGCCCTGACCAGCAGAGAGATTACTTCATGATGGGAAAGGGATAGGGAAGGCTAACAGACCCCAGACGACAGAAGTCACGACACTCAGACTTAACGCATGAAGGTGCCATCTGCCAGTCTTCCTCTGATTCGCGAACAGCTTACACACATTCACATCATGAACTGTTTGCTGTAGGATAGCCCATGTTCTCTGCAGAAAGATAGAAGCTTTTAGTTTGATTTAGATGGTTAAAAAGGCCTATTTCTGCATCAAAATGTAACTTCTTAACTTTCAGATAGAAGAAGATATCAGAGATTAGATTTTGCACTAATCAAGAAACACATGCCTTAACTCTAAAACTGGCAACGTGATCTGGGTGTAACAGTTTTTGTCGTCTTTTTTGGGGCGTAAGAATGATTTTTTCATCAAATCACAGCCTGGTCTGTCTTGATTATGCTGGTCACATGATTTGTTTAAACATTTTTGTGATTAATTAGTCAGCCTGACCTAAATCCAACATGGCTGCCAGTGGTGCAGGATATTCAGATTTTGAGATAAGTAAATATATATTAAACTTACTTTTCTTTTGAAAAAATAATACTAGCACTGCTAACATTAAGTATGAACATTGTCTTAAGGTGCTGAAAAAGAAAATTTATAAAAATGTTGTTCATGTTGTTATTTAGCACGTTTTGAAATATATGTTACACCTGAGTCACATTGCCACTTTTGGGTATAAAAAAGGGATTAACTTTGTATTCATTTTTGTAAC
This sequence comes from Rutilus rutilus, assembly GCF_951802725.1. NCBI lineage: Eukaryota > Metazoa > Chordata > Actinopteri > Cypriniformes > Leuciscidae > Rutilus > Rutilus rutilus. The sequence continues at coordinate 19,105,137 of NC_140219.1, read as the reverse complement.
AATCTTTGTATTCTGAGGGTGTTTTTTTTTTTTTACAAATTATAAAATGTACAGGTTAAACTGATACAGCCTGTCTGTCTTGAGTATGCTGGTCACATGATTTGCTTCAAGTTATCTGTGATCAATTAGTCAGCCTGACCTAAATCCAACATTTTTTTTACCATTTTACCAAATTTTTTTTAATCATTTTTATGGTAACGCAAGGTCCGATTTCAAAACGGTTTTCACAGGCTGAATCTTGAGTTTGTAAGCTTTCCAATGATATATAATTTGTCAACATTATATGAGTTGAAGTATAGGATATAATTGTTTTAAACATGCAATGGCAGTTACAGTTATAGATTTGGTCCTTTTTTTATACCCTAAACAGGCAATGTGATCTGGGAGTCACAACTCATAAAATCCAAAATACATAACATTTTTCAAAAATACTTTTGGATATGATTTACTTAAGTCCAGATGCTATAAAAAATGACATGAAATTATTTGTTGCTTATCATTTTCTACTCTTGCCTGTTTAAGGGTTAAAGTCACAATGAAATCACAATGAGCAATTCATATTCTTAATGTATTATAAATGATTTATGTCCACATCGTTTTTTTATTTTATTTTATTTGATCAATATGCCCTCGTAATCTTTAATCTAAATAACTCTCCTTCCCTCTCTGATGACGTGTTCACTGGCGTGAGGGCGGGACAACCTGTCACTCACACGACATTACAGCAATAACAAACAACAACAATCCAATCAATTCCCGATGGACAAAATCAAGCCATTTCATTCTGATATATGTCACAGTAAGGAGGAAAAGACTATTGCAACATCTATAACTTTAAGTGTTTCTTTTTTTGGCTCAGGTAACTAAAATCAACCTGCTGACCGCACAGAGGAGAGAGAACCACATTCTTCTAATGGTTGTCACCATGGTATCCTGCTATCTGCTGTGCTGGATGCCTTATGGGGTGATAGCCCTGCTAGCTGCGTTTGGCAGGAGGGGACTGATCACTCCCGTAACCAGTGTGGTGCCCTCAGTCCTGGCCAAGAGCAGCACTGTGGTCAACCCGGTAATCTATGTGCTTTTCAACAACCAGGTGAGTCCACAGAGGGATTGCATCAAAGCCAATTGAATTGCAACCTTAGCCGAAAAAAGTGCAGGCCGACGCTGCGGTGTGCAGGGAAGGAGACAAGAGATGTTTTAATGGATGTCAATGGAGGAGAGGCTTCACTTTGCTGAAGAAACCACTTTTGTGAGGAAATAGCTTATCATTTAATAAATCATTGGCTAATCTTCAACATGTTTGCTCTTAAACATTAGTTTTGGATTGATCTATTTTTAGAGTTTACACCGAAAAATTTTTTTTATAAGAGAAGTCATGGACAATTGCATGACAGGTATGATTCAATTTACGGCACTTCTCATTGATTTTTATGGTATCCACAAACAGTGATCGACTGAACGAAATTCAATGACGTCAAGGCTGCAATGTGATTGGTTATCAAGGCACACATGATCCAAGTTAGCCGTTACGCTTTTTACAACGGTAGAACCACGGACCCTCGTATCTCCCAATAATGATACCATCTCTGATGGCTTTTAGTAGGGTGTCTAAGAATATCAGTAGACACACTTATGCTTTTACGCCCCTTGATTTGACAAAGAAAAATGTAATGCATTGATTATGGAATTTAATAATTGAATACAAAACTCAAATAACATACATGGATTCATTTCCCTAGTGAAAAAAACCTATACCAAAATGTATTTAAAATACATGTATTTCATACTAAGTATTACAAATCCATTAACATATTTACTGACATATCACTTGAGATTTACTGATATAAATATAATTAAACTATATATGGATTACATCTTTATTGCATAATGCACATTTCTTAATATTAAGCCTTAAAATGTGTTTTAATATCACTATTAGTAAGGACAGTATGATCTTTGGGAAGAAGATGGAAAATAAGATATTTAGAAGAATATGGGTAACTAAACAGTTGATGGGCGTCATTGACTTCCAATCCATAGTATAGAGAAAATAAATACTATTGAAGTCAATGGGGTCCATCAACTGTTTGGTTACCGACATTCTTCAAAATATCTTCCTTTGTGTTCAGCAGAAGAAAGAAATTCATACAGGTTTGGAACAACTTGAGCGTGAGTAAATGATGACAGAATAGTCTTTTTTTGGGTGAATCATCCCTTTAATAATGCATTACAATGCATCACATAATTAATCATCATAATTTAAGTGTCAGCATTAATATTTATTCAGGTATATAAAAATAGAATTCTAATTAAATTCTACCTTTAAGGCCTGGGTATATTTCATATTCTGTGCTCCACTCCATGCACTGCACAGTTGCGCACACTATCCGTGAGCCAGAGCAAAACTTTACTTTCAGCTTTAGAGGTGCAACAGCTTGTCATGGGGGCAGTATACACTTAAAAGGACAACTTTGTACCTTATCTACCCCCAAAAGGTGCATATTAGTGAAATGAAAGGCATGCTAATGACTCTGTCTCATTCATTTCCCTTTCAGTTCTACAGGTGTTTCTTAGCATTTCTGAAGTGTCAAGGAGAACCATCTATTCACGGTCAGAACCCTCAGCACAGCAGCAAAGAAGATCCTCATGCTCTCAGGCCCTGTGATGGGCCCTCATTGCATGGCAACATCAAGGGCCTCCAGAATAAAGAGCAGCACACTCTGTCCTTAGTGGTTCACTACACACCCTGACACTCTCAAAGACTTCTCATGCTCTGTACAGCTCAGCGTTTATAGTGTGCCGGGATGAAAAACTGATAGTGTGATGATTGTGAGGTTAGTTCCAGAATATCAGTATCAGAATCCCTGAGTAGGACCAAACCAGAATCACATTTATTTCAAGTGCTTGTTTTTTTTTTTAATGAGTTCATTGAAAGACGCTGATCGTACACAAATGCTGATTACATAAGGAACTTTTGAACGAAGACAATTGCTAACGGTGCAGTTCAACAGCAGCTTGTGTAAGTGTCAGTGCTGTATGTAGTGTAGTGACACTTGTTGCCAACAGTAGGAGCCACTGCCCACATCATACCAAAGTCTATTCCCATGAACACTCTCATGCTTATGCACATAGAACTGTGGAAAGTTCATTCGATATCCATGTGCTGCTTTTTCTTTTAATACAGAAATTATTGGTCTTTGTTTGTGGCATGTTATTTAATCTCTTGATAGTTCCTATGTATGTAGCACAATATTTTTAAGACTATGTGTTGTATCTGTACATTTCCTCTGCTTCACTGATATCTCCATTATCATATCAAGTAATCTACTTCCATTACGTTTCATAAAACTGTATAAAATGTATATAATTGTGAGTCATGTCATGTTAAAACGCAGTTATAACGAACGTTGCAGTATTTTGGGACTTCGGTCCTGCATCATATATGCATATTTTTTTAGAAAGTGTGACAATTTGAAAATGTGCCATTTGCATAGTAAGTTCCATAAACCCACAGTCTCTCTCCTTTTCATCAACACACACAGAACACCCACTGAGTCATATGTGCATCACAAACTCATTCTTCCTATCCCTGGAAAAAGATGAAGTGAATACAGAGTCTGCAATATATGTGTTGAATTCTTTCTCCCTGGAATGATTTTTGAGCTTTTGCATATTACTGTAGCTACACTAATGTTCACTGTATCATGAGCATTAATACAATGCAACACTGTCCAAAATTGTTTTTGTTTATGCTGTTCACTTTATTCAAACAATTAATTTTGATTTAGCACCATTGTATCAGGTTTCTTGTTCAAACATGATTGGTTAATGTTAAATTGGTTCTCCTTGACTTAACTTAATGTTTTCATTTTGAAAGAACATGTTGCAATCAAGTAGCTTGATGAAAAAGTTTACTTAAATAAAATAGATTAATCTAACAAATTAATTGTTCATCCAGGTTACTTTATCCATTCGAGTTGAGATTACATGAATGCTTTTATTTGTGTTAAATTGTTAGAAACATAGCATTAGAAACTAGGGACAGGATTTCTACTTCCCATCATGCTTTACACAGGGCTGGATAGGGAGAGTTAATGTTGAAATAAAGTGTTGTTATTTTATGAATTTTTTTTAATGTGGAGAGACTTGTTAATATTTAATATTTTATTATGTTGGTATTTAAAATAGCTCCTGCTAACATGCATAGTTGCTTTAATAAAAAAGCAAGAATTGTGGGAATGTTATGGATGTAAACAGTATCATTGAGCTGTTAAAAAAAGTTTAATATATTGAATAGTGTCTAAAGTTGATTCAATTAAGTTATTTTCAATTAAGTTATTTGGATATGTCTAAGTTTAGTTGAGTTTACTCAGTTCCCACATAAAGTATTTGAGTAGATGATAGAATCAAGTTCAGTGATAAAGTTTAAATAGTAAATAGTTTCACAGTAATCAAATAGTAAATATATGCTCCTAAATTATATTTTTTTCCCTTCATTTTTCCAGACCTATAAAGTGAAAAACACAACAGCATCATGATTATAGTTGCACTACTCGCGATACTTGTAAATTCGACTCATTTCTCAGTGAGTTGAATTTACTGTATCATACAGCCTTGATCTAAAAGTAGATCTAGCTTTTAAAGAAAAAAGTTTTGTAATGCCTTGTGTGGCTTTTGTTTGTGATACGTGATTAGTGCCAATATCATTCATATCTGACCTCACATTACTCATGAGAACTTAATATTCAAAGCACTGCAATGTGGAAAGGATGATATATGCACTTCCACCCACATCTATTCACACTATGCAGAAAACACATTGTATATGTTTCTGATAATAAAGGTCAAAGATCTGATTACTGGGCCCAGATGTATCCATTCTTGTCTTTTGTGGGTGAAGATCATTTCCTAATTTATAACACACGTTTAAAATTATACTGATGACTTTGGAAAATGTGAGCCCTGGCGGAGGGACTGAAGAAATGTCAGTGGGAGTGGAACTGAGGTTAGATGCTGCAGTTCATTTGAAACCTGTTTTCTTTCCTGCTTTGCAGTTAAGCAATACTTAATAATCAGCACTTTCTGTTGTAGACAGTCCACACCAATATTTAAAGGGATAGTTCACCCAAAAATGAAAATTCTATCATCGTTTATTCACCCTCAGGTTGTTCCAAACCTGTATGAGTTTCTTTGTTCTGCTGAACACAAAGGAAGATATTTGGAAGAATGTTTGTAACCAAACAGATCTCGGTCCCCATTGGCTACCATAGTATATATTTTTTCCTACTATGGAAGTCAATGGGGACCGAGATCTGTTTGGTTACAAACATTCTTCCAAATATCTTCCTTTGTGTTCAGCAGAACAAAGAAACTCATACAGGTTTGGAACAACTTGAGGGTGAGTAAATGATGACAGAATTTTCATTTTTGGGTGAACTGTCCCTTTAAATGATAAAAGCTGTTTTGTTTTGATGTAAAGGATGGCTTATGAGAAGCAGGAAACATTGTGGCATTGAAGGTCCAACAATTAAAAAAGAAAATGCTTTACTGAAACTCTCACAGATACCGACCGTATATATAAATGCTCTCTCATTTGCAGCCAATGCACTTTATCATTTAAACAGAAGTAAACAGAAACGACAATATGCAGCAGAGACCACCACTTAGTGGTTAAAATTAGGTCAAGTTGGTCGCTTCTAAAGGTAAAAACGAAGAACATGTCTTTCATGTATTTTACACACTTTTATAGATGTGGTAAACTAAAATTTGATCGACCTTGATCGTCAATGAACGAAACAATGGCTCACAAATAACAGGTTTCAGTATGTCTCTCCTGTGTTTGTATTCACAGCTTTGCAGACTCTGCATCTGTTCTTCACTGTGGTCAGATATTTTTTAAATAGGTGTTGTGTCTTGAATGTATACAACATGTGACTTTATTTCCTGTGGTTTGGACAAACAGAAAGGTTAGGTCCCCAAAATAACGCTGCAGTTGACATTAAAGACGAGAAGCATTTGATACTTTCAAATGTTAGTGGCTTATGTTCATAGTTAATGTGTTGCACTACACCTACACTCTTAAAAAAGAAAGAAAAAAAGGACCATTTTTAGTTTCCCAAAGAAGCTTTCAGTGAACAGTTCTTAAAAGAAAGATTTGTTAAATAATCTAAAAGGACCTTTCTCCAGTATAAATGACCTTTCCAAGATTCCATGGATTTTAAAGGTTCTTCATGGAACCATCAAAGCCAATCGATTAAAAACCTTTATTTTTAAGAGTGCATGTAGTTACTCTGCTGCACTTAAGAAGAACTGGCTCCATACATGCACTAAAAATACCTCTGGTGGTTAAAATCAGTCAGTTAAAAATAAATGCAAACTGGTTCAGAAAGGTGAAGCTACAGTAGTTTGTAGAAAAACTCTCATATCATTTGATTGCAAGATGTCACTTGGTTTTATATTTGTATATATTGCAATGGCATTCGTACATTGTGTGGCTTAAGTTAATATACATTTATTTAAAACCACTTCTTTAGAAATATTTATTGACAAAAATCTGTTAGGCCAAAGACAGAATGTTGAATCTGCAAAGAAAATCTGTGGCCTCATGGAATCCATGCCTTGCTTATTTACGCAAAATTGCGTACACACGTAGTCTCAGCCCATCTGAAAAGGTGACATCTATCAGGAAGTCACATTCAAATGAGCTCAATTGCATTCAGAGCAGCTCTTCAGAACTGCATGGGTGCCACTGGAGTACACGTCTCTTCTCGTCAACTGGTCCTCTCTTCATCATGATAAACACCTTTCACAGTAGCTACAATCCCCCACCGGTGCCTCCACGGGCAAGGTACAGCAAACCCCAGCCAATGGGAAATACACCTTTGGTCAAGATTTTGTCATTGATGCTACTGATGTTAATGATGCTGACCTTCGGAGGCTTCCTGTACCTGTTCACGAAACTCAACATGGTAAGAGCTGCTCTTCTTTCTGTGACTCTTTGCTCTCACATTTGTATTTATTCCCAGGTAAAATGGTAGGAAGAAACGAATTAAATGTTGTGAAATGTAAGGTCATGTTCATATGATATATATACCATATATGATATATGGTATATATATGATATACTGATACACATGGATTCCATGAGGCCACAGATTTTTATTTTTTTTGCTCAAAGGTCATTGTCTTTGCAGAGTTAACATTCTGTCTTTGGCCAAACAGATTTTTGTCAATAAATATTTCTAAAGAAATGGTTTTAAATAAATGTATATATATTTTTGTCAATAAATATTTCTAAAGACATGGTTTTAAATATATTATATATATGTGTATAAATTAAATTAAATTAAATTAAATTAAATTAAATTAAATTAAATTAAATTAAATTAAATTAAATTAAATTAAATTAAATTAAATTAAATTAAATTAAATTAAATTAAATTAAATTAAATTAAATTAAATTAAATTAAATTAAATTAAATTAAATATATGTGTATATATAGATATAGATAGATAGTTACATTTAGGGATTTAAGCTAATTTATTTTAGAGACAGTTAACAATGTGTGCATTTTGAAATGTTAACTCATTCACTCAAAAGAAAAATGGATAAGAAAAATGTCAGAATGGTACTAAACAGATTTACAAAAATATATTACAAAGCCTGTAATGATGTGCTAATTATTTACGACCATGAGAGAAACACAGAGGTGAGTCTTGATTATTTTCTCTCAGAATAAACAGACTGAAAAGACAAAAAGGCCTGTTCTCAATGGTCTATTTCCTGGGTTGTGTGGTTTGATGAGCAAGGCAGCATGCTGTGCATCAAAGAAACAAATGCAACAAAAACCAACATTTCAGTGTCGAGAGGAAGCTATTATGCAATCTCACTGTATGAGTTAAATGCCAAAGGAGTGACTCAATAACAATTCACATGATTATTACCACATATAAGCATCAGTAATTATTAAACAACAACAGAATTAAATTATTAGAAACTCCAAGTACAAAAGTAAAGGTATATTGCTTTCAATCACCAATAATTGATGTTTTTTTAACTGCTTGTGACATAAATTATCATTTTTGCTGTGCAAAATTACATTTGATAATGATCCGGATGATAGCTGAAAATTTAGACAATTTAACATAATTTACCTGACGTCTAATTCCTTTATAAAAACAGTAATTCAGTTAACATTCTCTCAACCCCCTGAAAATCATTGTCTTATTCACACAGTGGTTTTAATGTGATAAGATGTTTGCTTTTGGTGCTGTTCATATTTACCAAAAATTCTTTAAGCATTAAGGGAAACAAATGGTTTGTCTTTTTCCTTCATCAGCTGCAGTCCCATGAATTCAGTAATGAAGACATGATGAACCTGCTGATAAATGACTGTGTGAAAGACAAATCGGGAGAAGACTCACTGGAAGAATGTGGAAAACTGATAGAAATGTATAAAGGGGTCATAGAAAAGGTATACATTTACGTCATATGTTTAAGTCATGCTTTCGATAATCCGAGATGTACATGTGAATCATTAAGCATAAAAGTAATAACGTGAAAATATTGTTTAAGTATCATTACTTTGCATGTATCAATAATATACTTTTTTTTCATCCCAAAGGACTCACAAGGAAACAATAAAGGTAAGTAGCATTATAAACAGTATCTATAAAATTTTGCCATTTGGGTTAGCATGGTTTTCTGTATGTTGGTGCCTGCACCAAAAAACTAAATTATTTTTCACTACATAAAAAGGTTTGCTTCTAATATTTAGCAAGCAATTTTGTGTCATTCTAATTTTGATATGCTATTTTTATGTAATTCTTGAGACCTTACTGTTGTTGTGTAATTATTCTGCAGTGTCTAGATTAACTGGAGGGCCGAATGGGCCGAATGGACCGGCTGCACACATGGTTCTTTTGAACGAACATAAAGGTGAATATATGAACACACATTACCTTTTCAGTCTATTATACAATATATTCAAGACTCATTTAGTTGCTATTAAACCAAACCATTAAGTAAGGGTTTAAGACAAGCGAATGTGTGATGATAATGGAATTTTACTTTTTTGAACACCAACAGACAAGAGTTCAGAGTTCGCGAGGTCAAACAAGCTTCTTTGGGATCTAGACCATTCAATGTTACAGGAGGTACAGCTCAGCGGCAAAAGGGACATGTTGATCATTCAAAAACCTGGAATCTATTTCATCTATTCCCAAGTCACCTTCTCCAGACAACTTAAAAGTGCATTAAAGCAAGCCATAAAGATCACAGATCCCGAGAAAAAAGAAGACACGGAGCTACTCAAGGGATTTTGCAGCTTGAACGACAGCAGCACAGCAATGTGCACAGCCTCCCTGGGGGGGGTGTTCCAACTACAGAAAGACCAACAGCTCTATGTTACAGTAACAAACAAATCCTTGGTGAACAGGGACTCCTGCAGCTTTGGATTATTCAAATTACGGTAAAGAACACTCTGGAACTGAACCGGTCAAGGGGAAGATGGATGATATGAGACAGTGAGGGAATTGACTGGATCAATGCTTTATATTTAAATGGATATTTAAACACACCTCTTCTCATTGACGTCAAACCACAATCCAAATTCAGGACAAACAAGGAAATCACTTCAATCTTTCTGAATATGGGAAAATCCTGGAATTTCCTTACAGCTATATTGTTCATTGCAAATATAATTAGAAGAATACCATGAATGTTTTCAAACCACTAGTGGCAGTGTTTGTATGAAATATTTATTGCTTATACAGTTTCACTTTTTACTATTTGCTCCTCTTTATATATAATAATAAAGATATTTATTTAGGTATACGCTTGACAAAATTGTAAAATTCTTACCTAAAGTATTTATTTTAAATTTAGGCAACAAATTTTTTTTTTTTTTTTTTTTAATCTGTTCCTGCTTACACTACATATTCAAAAAAAAAATATGTGTAGTGAACAATTTTATGCCAATTTTCTTTAAAAAAAAAAAAAAAAGGGATTTGGGACATAAATTATATATATGGGTTTCATTCAAATTATATGTTGTAACTCTGAATAACAAGAAAGCCACAAAGTCCACTACCACACAATTCCCCCAGAAACCCCAGCTAAGATTTTGAATATTATCTTCAATGTTTCCAATAGGTCATGAGCTGTGCAAGTGTTTCCTATAGCAGGCATCTATGTCTACAGGTTGAGAGAAGCTCTATTCTCAGATTTTGGAAACTGATGTGTAGGAAGAGGTAGAAGAGAAGGGAGTGCACTAAAGCCTACTAGTTCTGTTTTTACCTTCGATTTGATAACCATGGGTTGACTACTGCTGTGCCTATTTTACAGCATTCCACCCTCCTCCATGGAAACAGTGAGTTTTAGGTGACAAACGTGTGCTCATTTCAGAGCCACGCGGAAGCCTCTGCTAACAGGAAGTTGTCAGCCTACTTCACTCACTCCAGCTTGTACATTTACCGTCCCTATAGCAAAAAAAGCCACTACATCATTCACACGACACATAAAGTCTTCCATATTTCACGACAAGGTAGAATTTCCTCATGTTTAAAAAGGATAAAAATATATAGCTTATTAACATGATGTTATTTTTATTAAAACAATTCCTTATTGAAATGATGACAACATTAAAAACACAAGCACTAGAAAAAAAAAAAAATATATATATAGATGTATAAGCACTTATATTGCATAGATCAGCTCCGCAAAAAATAAAACTTGTGTTCTGCAGACATGGGCACTTTTAATAGAGGAAACTGACGTGGACAACATTCTTCAACCCTCATTTATGATCTCCTGAAAGTGCTATTCATTTTTTTTTCCTGACACATTCATGACATTACAAGGACAAAGTGAAGTTCCTTTCATCGATATCAGTAGCACATCAGTTCCACATGGTACTATGCATACTCACATAACCTACTGACCACTTCAATCGGTTCCACATAATACACGCATGAATATCACATTTACCACTGCAGATGTCATAACTTTAGACACATATTTTAAAACTTCAGGAGTTTCCATAACAACAACAGCAACAATACAATCAGGGTTAACACTTTAAAATAATATTTAAGGCTATGTGTAACACATGGCATGCAAGGTTAATTGCTGGAAAACAAACACGCACACAAACATGAAACAGATTTACACAGTACCACAGTAACATAATTATATTTGTGCACCTTAGAGCACATCTTATTGCCTAATTGGAAGGATATATTATACAGAATATTTCTTCCAAGAGAAAAACTGGCTGAATGCACAGCAATTGTAACCAGTCGCATATTGCATTGAACTGCCACAGCAAAGTTCCGGAGGTGACCGCTAGTGGGTTTAAAAAGAAAAAGAAAAAACTCCCCACCCAAGTTTTGCTCCTCTTTACAGCATTTTGTTTGCACTTCTCCACTGCTTAAGACGGAGATCGTCCCTCCAATCCAAAGCGACAGAAAGCATTAGTCACGGTTATGATCGGCAATGATTCATTGAAAGGTTTAGCACTCCAGAGAGGGTCATTTGTGTAAGTGGCCATGTAACTCATTCATTCGATGTTCAACTCGTTACAGTTAATCTGGCAAAAGTTCAGGAAAAAAAAGCTGTACCATGAACGCCACATGAATGAGTAAGAAATGTATTGCACTGTACCTCCAGTGCACTTGCTGACAGGGAGAGGCTTACTAGGGGGGAAAATCCATTAAAACTGGGTTCCAACCACATTTGTTTCTCATTCAAATATGAGCCTCTAAGATATGATAAGCGAGGAACTAATATCAGTCCCAAAAGTACCATATGTTTCTAAGTACACTCGGTTTTCGAGTCCTAAAAGGGCCCATAGTATCAAATCCACAAAAATACTTTTTTTTTTTTTTTTGGTTTGAGATATATATGAAATAGTTTTAAGCCTCTGAAAAAGGAGGTTGAAATTTCTAGTAACACTTTACAATAAGGTCTCATTAGTTATTGTATTCACTGACATTAAATAACAATACGCAATACATTTGTTACAGTATTTGTCAATCTTTTTTTTTGTTTGTTCATGTCAGTTCACAGTGCATTAACTAATGATAACAGATTCAACTTTTGATTTTATTAATGTATTAGTAAATATAAATTAACATTAACTAAGATTACTAAACGCTGTAGAAATATTGTTCATTCTTAGTCCATGTCAACAAATGAAACCTTATTGTAAAGTGTAACCAAATTTCCAACTGTATTTTTATCATTAAAAAAGTTTATATGGTTCTTTTTGCCATAGTATCTATATTATATACATATTTATACTGTATGCAAGTATATATGATATACATACATTATATGATGTATTGTAATAGTATAGTATTATAAACGTGACTATTTCTGACAACTATATCCCTGATAGCTTTACACTAGTGATGATTATCAGAAGCACTGTGCACCCATGCTGATGTGAGTGAACACGTTCGAATGGGAATACACTGAATCTAAACCTACAGTTCAATGACATATTACAGGAATTTAATTCAAAACCATCAAACTAAAAGGAAAAACCAAACTCATTTCAAGATGGCAAGTAGGGCATCTCATGTCAATCAGGTGAAACCACAAATTTCAATCTTGTTCATAGAAGAACCACCTCATGCAACCTAGAAGCTACCTCAAGCAACAACCATTTTCACATTATAAAAGCAGAAATAGGACTGAAAAGAGCAATACTTGTGGATACGATGGAGCGCTATAATGTTCAACCACAAATATCTTCTCCAGCACCATTAACAGAATATATTCACTTGTGCAATAGCGGCTTGAGTTGGAATGCTGTTTAATGGGCTGAATGTCATTGGATTTCTCTTGTCCATGACCAGTAACAGTCAAAGTGAGGCAGATATTTGTTCAGTTCAAAACCATCATCTTTTCTGTGATGTTTCTTTTTGGAGTGCTTGAATGAACCGGAAGGGCAAAAAAAAAAAAATGGAACAGTTGAGGACTGGAATCCGACAGTTATCTGAAGTTTAACAATCACCTAATACTTCCTAAATAAGCAGTCCACTTGGTTTTCTAGAACAGTTGCAGTTTTGTTCTCAGAAGTCACTTCACAGGAGCGTGAAGCAAACCACCCAGTGATATTCTTCCAAATGGCGACAAAAACAGAGTCGATATTCTCATTGGATCTTGTCCTTTTGATGAAAAATGGCTAAAAATCCCCAACATGGTGACTTTCCAAAAGCAATGTTCAGTGTGTAACGTGATGGAAAAAACATAAAAACACAATTGTGAGGACAAACACAGACACAGAAACACATACATGCGCATGGCAAGGGGAAACAGGCGAGCGTCCAGAGTGTTCTTTAGTGACCTCCTTCCTCCCAGGAACAGTCATTCTTTTGCTTGGCCAACTTCTTGACTACACGCTCCAGCTCCTTACGGGACTTCTGCTCCTCTTCCAGACACTGCTTCATCCATTTATTCTCCTACATTTAAAAACACACAGCATCAGAATATTACGGCATAACAACAGTTATAGTTCAGGCCAAAAAAAGATTACAATAACCGCAAAACGTACCTTTTTTAATTCATGGACTTCATCTTTCAAAGCATAAACCGCATCAACAAGACTTCTGCAAAACAATACGTTAAAAAATATTCTTTAAAATCTTTTTTTGGTATGCTGGTTGAAATTCTCTTCACATTCTGATAGTAATCACTAAGTTAAGTGGTATAGATGCATTTATATGTATATCATCTATGGAAGGCATAGGACCATAAATTGTTCGTCCAATCATTGCATTCGGTCCTAATGCAATGATACGATGTCCTACCTGCCTGTCAATGTATGTATTTTCAAACCTCTGCACACCCTGATTGAACTGAAATCACACATCATCCACGTGTTTCATGCTATACAGAGTTAGGTAGATGCAAGCCACCGAAACAGCAGCCACCATTTACAGTTCCTCCTGATCTTAAACAATGCGCTTATGCTGCGTTCAAGCCATAACTACTGTAATTTGGATGGAAGAGAAGGAAACCCGATTGATGTTCATGTGTTTTGGAGGAGGTGTGGCTTTAGAGACGCTCTGAAGGGAGGGTGGGATCTTATGCTTTCAAAGCTAGCTCGCTATTGCTAGCCTCTTCAAAAATTGCCAACCCTACCTTTAACCCTTAATTCTGCATTATTTCTAGGTCACTACAAAAATAAAAAGATAAATCTAAGTATTTTCTTAAATGGACTTAATACTAATTAGAGAACAAGATCACCTTTGAGTAATTCTGTTATCAGACAACTGAACATACTTCTCCTCTATGATCGTCTGGCCATTGCTCTTGATCTCCTCAACAATGATCTTCTCTTCTTCTGGAAGCAGGACCTGGGGGATGCACTCCTTACGCACAGCTGTGTGAATAAATCAAAGCTTTTAATTCAACTATTAAACTATACTAGCGTTATTAAAACATCAGTAGCTTAATCATACAGTACATATGACAGGCAGGTCTAACCTGTGGTGGATTGGTGGAGACTGGCTCCGGTGCAATAGGCCTCAATCACTTTAAGGATTTGGGCATCCTCCTCTAGAGCTACTGTGCCTATCAGTCACGGAAACAACAATTTCAGAGGGACAAATCACCAATACATTATGTATTTCTATTTGTTTGTACATGCTAAAAGATAAGTTGGCAAAGCTGCTTGTGAGATTTCAAAACCCTTAATTCTACCACTGCGGGGACCATTTTTGTGACGTTAGATAGGGAACTAAATGATTTTTATTTATCATTTTAATATACCTACTTTTTCTAATCAGCAACTCATCATCTGATGGTTTTCTCTCCGTTTTTCTCTTTGGGAGGAACTTCTTGATTGGTCTGGGGCTTTTACTAGAGTCCTGAGGAAACAGTCTGGTGTTAATGAAGTAACAGCATCTGCTGAGCTCTGAATAAAACCACTAAAACTGCAGCTAGCAGAGCTTAATTTGTTTTCAAATCCAGAGCGAGGATGCTAAGAAATTAGACCAATAAATGGTAGCTTACATAAGTTATGACGCCATTCAGAATAATTTAAGAGCAAATTATCAGGGACTCATGAATAAAAACAATTCGCAGTAGAACGACCCTTGTCTGTTTGTGATCTAATTATTTTAGTCTGTCATTTGATGACTTTGTTACAGCAGTGTCACTGGGCTGCCGCCACCTATTTCTCAAATGCTAACAACTCGGAGTGAGTCATCTAAATGAAGTTATTTTAACCAACTTCATTAAATTGTCTGAAGGACAATTCATTTAAAGACTAACCCTTTTCTGTCTGCCAATGTTATGATGACAGCTTTAATAAATATGATTTTAGGAACGTGTTGATGAATATTTTTTTGAGGGTTTAACTTTAAAACTTTGTCACTGACAACCATTCAGTTTAGTCACAGCTTTAGCAAGAAGTATAAAAGTTAGATTGAAAGTTGACTGACTCAAAGACTTTTCTATTAAGAAATATGCACGTACAGTATACACTTGGCATGCTTCACGCTGAATGGCGTTTTCAGTTTGTATGCTTTACTCATACATCAAAGTGAAAGTAAATGGTGGAAATAACTGAAGAGAAGCATGCACATTTTCACAGTTTACAGTAATGTTCATTACTGACGAATCAATACCAATAGAAGTGAAAGTGGAAAATATTAGCGAACTGGTATACAATGCATAAACAATACATTACGGCCCTGAGATACAGAAAAAGGTGACTGAAGTGCTCGGTCTCTCGGATGCTAACCCTAACCTAGATAAAATATTAAGAAAAATATTTAGTTTGTAAAATGCCATGACAACTAGCAGCAAGGCCTGGTTTAGGAAAAGTCATCTACACCCAACAAACTGCCATTATGCAATGCGGTACTTGTTGCTCAGAATACCGGGACATAAAACAGAATCATGCAGCATGATTGGAAAATAATATTCCTTCTTATGTTGACAAGAGCAGTGCCCTTAAACCTCACCATAACTAGGTATTATGAATCATTTTGCCATTTCTATGAACAACTAAATGGCAGATACTGATTCTTTTGAAAATCTAAATTAAACTTACCATCAACATAAATTCTCTTGAGGCTTCGATCACTTAATAAATTGCACCAGTCCCTTATTAAACTGCACTTCACAGGTTTATTGCACAGGTATAAAGGTTATTTTCTAAATTCTGCCAATACACTACTGGTTCTTCAGATGTATTATCATCTGTCACTGAGAAAGCTTTTCATCGACTTGAATTCTCATATTTGTGGGAAGCAATATAATGTATGTATTTTATTACATGGTTAATGTGATGTTTTCTAACCTTCAGTAACCGTGGCAACAGCTAATGTATGCCTAAATCCCCTCGAAATCACCTGCTGCAGGTTATAAGACTAGTATCACCAAATATGGAACCAATTTTAATGTGCTGTTATGTTTTTCCAATATGAATCTCAACCATTTTCTATAAATCTTCAATTAGTTATTTTTTAACAATAAATCTAGTTAGAATCTAAAATGGGAAAGATCTTCACATTATACTCATAATGTAAGTCATGTCACATTCCTAACATCTCCATAGTCAAATGGTAAAAAAAAGTAATTTAATATAGTCATTTTATTCATTGATTCCCTGTTTTCACAGACAAGGCTTAAGCTAGTCCCAGACTAAATGCATGTTTGAGCTGTTTAAACTACAAGCAACTTAAATATCTTAAAATAAGTCAGTGCCATCGCATGTACATTGCATGATGAGGACTCTGACTCAACTGAAGCGTCAAGTACCACCAAACAGAAAGCATGTTTTTGCAAGTCTGCTACCACACTTGTCGAGAGCAAGCAGCTTGAAATGAGTAAAGTGTTGTTTGCTGAAGAACCAATCTTGCTTTTTGAAACAACTGGACTAGTGTAGGACTGGACCAATGCAGTGGTCTTGAGATGCACATTTTCCAGTTTTTAAATTGACATGGAAACTTAAAAATGTGGCTTTAATGGCAAGGAAGCAGAAGGAGCAATGGCCAAAGACATATATATATATAGTGAATGTTTACATAGACCAACAATTAAAAAAGAATAGCATGGAATGGAAATAAAACAAGCAATATATTGACTTCTAAAGGCATTTCAGTATTTTACTTGTCTGCAATAATAATGTAATCTCTGTGAGTGTCTTTTCATTAATTTGATTAATTTCATGCAATTAATGCATTTAAATGTGATTTTAAAAACTGACAGCCCTACTTTCCTATATACCGTATGAAACATCTCAACGTAAGCCATTTATTCATGCAGGAAAAGGTTTGTTTGAGGTTGTGGGTATATTGATTAAAGAAGATGAGCTTTGAAGGTTGAAAGGCAGGATATGTTTCAGTACACACTGTTTACTGTCTGCCAACATTTTGCCGTTGTATCTGAACTTCCTTCCAACTAATAATTAAATACAACATAGCAAAGATCATACATGATAAATAAACGCAACTTGAGCAAAGATCATTGCATAGGGAGGAGAAGATACAAGGCAAGCAAAAAGACACCGGAAATGAGTGGCTTGCCACAGAACGAAAGAGAAAAAAAAACAGAAAAGCATGGATACAGCGTGCAACACCAGTGCTAGGCAAGCACACAGACACGACCACACACATGTACACACACAAAAAACACACAGATTCACATCTACTCTTACCTTCAGGATATAAGACATCCTCTAAAGAAGCAGAAAATGGAGAGAGAGAATGAAGATGTGTATGAGAATAAAAGAACAGCCTGATAGGAATATGATGGGAAGATCAGTGAGAGGTGAACATTAATTGTTGCAAAGAAACAGAAGATTTTACATGCATTCATCAGTCGCTAACACCCGTTGCACAATCTTGTAGAGATGCAGTGCACATTAGAGAGAAGTTCGAGTGGGCTTTGGGTAGTGTTAGCTAATATCCAGCTCAAAGACCGCTAAACATTCCACTTAAATCTGAGATAACACCTCCACCGCAACTTGAGGTAAAGAGAATAACGGTGGCTTGCAAACTTACAGTCACAGTAGTTTTGAATGCATCGGTTTCCTGTTAGGACCACCAAGAATGCACAGAGGTAAATTACGCTCCCACTCAAGATCTCTTATGACTATTTTCCAGACAGCGTACCTCTTTATAGCCTAGCGCAGCGGAGGGCTTGAGGGGTGGCGCTGGTCTCAGGCAGCTTAAGGACCAGGGCTTGGTGACTTTGGGGGGTTCGAGAGGGCCTCGGTTAGCCACAGGGGTACCAAAACCGTGCAAGTGGTGGGAAGAAGTACCAGACATGGTTGGAGGCTTACCATCAACGCTCTGTAAAAGACAAGAAAATAACGATTCACCTGTAGGAACGCATCATTGGGAGTGATGTAAAAAAAAAATAAAAAAAAATGAGAAAACATTGACAATGTTCTCAAGTTTCATTGACACTCTGCATTATTACCTTCAACATTGTTCCAACTGGACTTCCTTCCTTGGTGTAAGCATGAAGATGTTCTAACCACTCCAGCTGCTCCTGTGAACTACTACAGAACACCATGGTGCGATCTATTGTCCCGCCTAAAAAACACAACCAAAAAAATCATCAGCCAAATGGAAGATACAATGAGAACAAGATAAACTGTTTAAACACGTGCTTCTTTGCATTACATACGTTTTGTTTGGAAAGTTCCAATTAAAAAATACAAATATACACTACTGTTCAAAAGTCTGGGCTCTGTAAAATGTCTCAATATGCTGGCTAAATTCATTTAATCAAAAATACAGTAAAACATTAGTATACTATCTTAAAATATTTTAAAGTGTAATTTATTTCTGTAAAGCAAAGCTAAATTTTCAGCATCATTATTCCAGTCTTTAGTGTCACATGATCCTTCAGAAATCATTCTAATATCCTGATTTGCTGCTCAAGCAACATTTATCATCATCAATGTTGAAAACAGTTGTGCTGCCTAATATTTTAGTGGAAACTGCAATACATTTTTTCAGGATTCTTTTATGAACAAAGTTAAAAAGAACATTACTTATTTTAAATATAAATCATTTGTAACATTATATGGCTTCGCTCACACTGTCAAGACTTTTGGGATTAGCATTTACGTACAGGTGTGAGTTTCGAAATGTCTATCTGTATAAACATGCATTGGGAGTCAAGCCCATATTCAATTATCACAGCGACAATGACCGAAGTAATATCAAAGACGGCGATGTCTTATCACTTTTGACACGACAAGTGTCCAATAGAGCCGCAAGAACAGACTGGATATAAAACCTTCAGATGACACTCAGTCCTTATCTCCATCGCTGGAAATGACCAAAACCACACAAGAAAACCCGCAACACACGGTCGACGCACGTTTGTGTAGCACAGAGTGGCTATCTCGCACTGTATGACTGACAGACAACAAGTCGTCCAGTCTGGTTCCGTTCACACAGCGCAAGTTTTCCGAGAATGTGGTTGTGAGTCCTGAAAATTTACCGGTGCGAGCTTGGTTATAGAAAGCAGTTGTCACTACAGTAAATAACCGTACTGTGTGAGAACATAACCGTATTAAGGACTCAAATAAATGACTGACAACTTGTGGCTCATACGCATTTTCTTTTGATTAATTTAATGCATCCTTGTTGTAATGTTTGGAAAGACGTGAAGGTGAGCAAATGATGACACTATTTATTTTTGGGTGAACTATTCCTACAAGAAGTCACCTGCACATGCTCATTACTTGTTAGATTAAACTATATTGCTGCCTTGTTATAAAAACAGGTCAAGAGACAAGCGGCAATGAAAAAAGCAGCTATAATGACACAGTTGAGAGTATAATGCTCTGTGACCTCTAAAAAAAAGAGAGACCTCACTAAAACTGTTTACATGGACTGAAACAAACCTGTGATCTCAAAGGCATAATGGCCTGTGTCTGCATCTTCTATGTGTTTGGTTACAGTGGTTCCTGTCAGTGGCAGACGCCCCTATGAGACGAGAGTGAGACAAATGAGTGCACTGCGCTTGACTTTTTCATAAATAACAGATGCTGATTATGTACCTGGATGAACACAACAGACAAAAAAACCTCACCTGGTAAATGAAACCACTCATTCTTGGGCTGGCAGACAGCATGACTAACACATTAGGAAACAGCATGAAGTATTTCTCTTCTTTTTCCTAGAAAAAATAAAAAGTACATTATATTACATTCAGAACTTCTGCACAAATTACATTAATTATTACCACTACTTAAAACAATCACATTGTTCATGGCACAGATGCAGGTGTATGGCATTACGGCACCTTTACAGCAAACAAACACAAACATCAAATGTCTCTATGTTACACACACTTTTGGATTGATGAACGGCTCTATTTTTTGCTACATTGATTACTCACGATCAACAAATATCGTACCTTATTTCTAGCAAACCAAGATAAATTTCAGCTAAGCAAAAGAGAGAAAGAGAAAGGGAATACAATGAAAAGAATGGGAGGGAAATCATTTCTAATGACTAAATTCTTTCAACATCCTACTATTTTTCCTTCAGCTTAGCCCTTCTAATAGGGGCCTCTATCAGACCCCTCAAACACCACTGTTTCCATTAACCAGAATCAGAGGGGGCTGAGGTTCAAGTTGACAATGCATGCAGATGACCACAGATGCAAAACTTTGCAGGAGGATTTAAGCTGTTGACATTTAAATATTTTCCATTCATTAGCTAAAACAAGTCATATGAAGCAAAAAATGGGTGTGGCTCTGTCCATTCTGTCTAAAAGGCCATGATGTTTAACCTTGTTTTGCACACCACTTCAATTAATCTTGACAAAATAATCACTCCAGCCACTTCAGTTTATTTTGAAACTGTGCAAACATGACCAAAACCAATAACATGCATTTTGCACAAAATAAACTGTGATATAACCACGCTGCTGTGAAAGCAACAGGTCGGGTTTAGATACCCCACTGTTATTTCCTAGTTCTCACCCTCTTCCTTACCTCATTTGAACTGCTCTGCATGTGGACCTGTGACATGTAGACCACCTGACCCAGTGACTTCATGCTGTCCCCCTCCCAGCCCCGCACCGGCTCTGACAAGATCTGCAACTCTAGGTTCTTTCTTTTTCGCAGATCTTGACACTGAGTCTGAAAAACACAAACAGATCAATTCAGTGAAACAAGAATGAATGGGATACATTTCGTATGTTGCATGTCAGGGAAAACACATACTGAAAATGTAACTGATTCAAAAAAAGCATTGTGTAATAGTCAAACATTAAGACCGATTCACACCCAGTCTAAAATGAGTTACCATCTGCGATTAAATGGCACTAAACTATAAAACACTTTGTTCATAATTCTCTGATAAATGTCTCAATAAAGTAATGAATTGTTTGACATCCAGAATACACACACACACAACCGTTCAAAAGTTTGGGATCAGTAAGATATTTTTGTTTGTTTTTGTATCTACGACATACAGTGATACAGAAAAAGAGTAATATTGTGAAATAGTATTACAATTTAAAATAACTGTTTTGTATTTTAATAAAGTCTTTAGAGTCACACAATCCTTCAGAAATCATTCTGATTTGGTGCTCAAGAAACATTTGCTATTATCAATGTGGAAAACAGTTGTAACATTATATATGTAATGTGTTTAATGCATTCTTGCTGAATACAAAGATTAATTGTTTTGAACGGTGGTGTATGAATAAAATATCGTGCATGTTTTTAGTGCTGACTTTTCAGACGTTTATAGTCTCTGATAAGCATCTAATAACTTAATAAACATTGATAAATAGTGGGTTACAAAGTAAGTTTAATGCCAAATGATTTTTTATGTCAAATGCATAGGTATATAAAAAAACTGAATGTTTTATAACACAATAACTTGGAACAGGAAAATAGATCATCTTAAATTGTCACTTATATGTTACATTCCATTCCATTCCATTCATGTTCCTAACTGATGCTTAATCATCAAAGTGACTTACAATAATGTGCGCAAATCATCTCATCAGCAATTACCAATATAGGTAACTGAGAAAACATAGGTAAATGGGGAAGACTAAATATACATGACACCTCCACAACTGAGACCTAAACTATGAACATGGGACTCTCCCTTACCTGTCAGAAAAAAAACACAAAAAGAAACTGAAAAACACACGAAACCGTTCCATAGAACTCAACGAGTAAAGAAATCACCTACTACTATACTTTTCTATGCTGAGACGTCTGACATGAAATGCCATTATCTAAGTAATGACTCATCTTTCCTCAAGTCTTTTTTATCTTATAGAGACACTCTCGTAAACCTTGACCTTTACATTTCATGTAACAGCAACATCTCCTCTAACCTGTAAAGTGCAGTGAACCTGCTGTGTGGTTTAGAGGTGAGGGTAAGAGGGAATTGGAGAGAAAAGACTCAAATGTTTTGCACCATGACAGGAAACATCTCACATTGGTCAAAACCATGAGAAGTAAAGTGTCAAAAATGCTTTAGTTGCCACACAAGCACCAAAATGAAATGGCAAATATGACAGAGAACTGACACATACCACAAGATTTTTAAAAGCAACAGTTGCTTTGAGAATGTCACTGTAATCTGGATGCGCTTCCTACAAGAAAAAAAGAGAGAATCTGTTAATATTATATTATAACGAACATGAAAACACTATATCCATGGCCTTAGCAGCTTGCTGTTACCTCCACATGTCGCTCAAGTTCCTGCAGGAGGGTGGGATACTTGTCGAGCCTCATGAAGGGTTTGCTCAGGCTGGTGGTCAGGGTCAGAATACCAGGAGCACTGGCACCCTGACTCTCCATGAACTTATCCAGCTCCTCACTGTTCATGGAAAAACAGTTTTTATTTGAAACGGATTCATTTGACTTATCTAGACAATTATGATCGACACATCTTAATGTCGAAAACAGTCTACCCCTATATTTGAACAACTAACTTTTAAGAATTGCTAAAAACTCATCACAACTTATTACATATAAATATACACAACAGTTAAAACGTTTAGGGTCAGTAAGACATTTTTTAAAAGTAATTAATACTTTTACTCAGCAAGGATGCATCAAAATGATAAAAAGTGACATTTATAATATGACAAGATTTCTATTGCAAATAAATGCTGATTTTTAAACTTCCTATTAAAAGAATCCTGCAAATATATATCATAGTTTCTGCAAAAATACCCATAAAACTACAATTCAATTCAACATTGACAATAATAAAATGTTTCTTGAGCAGCAAATCCAAATAGAATGATTTCTTAAGTACCATGTGATACTCAAGACTGGAGTAATGATGCTGAAAATTCTAATTTTAAAACTTTAAAACTTTAGGAGCACTTTTTTATTATTATAAAATAACACTTGTATAAATGAGAAAAAAAAAAAAGTGAGGTTTAATCAATTCGCAATCAGGTTAACGCATAGTCAAATGAACATAACAATAGCAAATGTTTTGGGGAAGGTGACAGAATGGGTGTGAAGAGAACTCATCACTAGATGTTGAATTGTGATAAAATAAATTTAGACTAAAGATGAATCATCTGAACGCATGCCTTGAGTACATGATCGAACAATGGAAAATGCTGCAACAATGCTGCAGAGTGATATGCGAGTGAGAGAACAATCAAAAGTCTGTCTTCTGCCACCATCAGCATAACCACAGCTATAGATATCCTGTTGGGTTAGTGCTGTTTCCTGTGTGTATGAGGCATGCCTTTTCACTCTCTCCTTCTGCCGTGGAGCATTCAGAGGTGGAAGGAGAAAACTGACAGAAACCTTATTGTAGTTCATCATACAGGAAATGTGTAAAATGTGGCTCAGACATTTCTGAAAAGCTGTGAAGTTTACAAGTACAAACCAATAAAAAACACACACCTAGAAATGGAAATAGGGCAGCAGTGTTATAAGTAAAGGCAAAAGGGAGATTTGCTTGTTTAGTCACCCAGCTCAATGACATTAACATACAACGCGACATAGGAGAATCAAAGCCTTGTAGTGACACCTGCTGGTTCATCTTTATATTTCAGAAAACATTGTACTGTACATTAACACATAAAGGCAAAGTGTCATTTCTGTGCCACTAGCCTCAAACAAAAATATTTTGTGAGCGGCATAATCACAGTTTTACAACTTTTGGGAAGTCAACCTATAAATGACACGTTAATCATTGAAATCCCCCAGAGGGCATTTCCTCTAATGAATAATGTGGAGATGTGCTCAGAATATAATGATGTATTGTTCTTTGCAGCTCTTTGTACTACAATTCAGACTTTACATTAATACTTCACATTTTGTGACATGCATTTTTAGAAATGAAATGACTCCATAGTTGATCAATACATATACATAAAGAACATAAAATATAACAAGAACAAACCACATTAGAACTTGTGTGTCAAACAAAGCATGTTTGAGCATCCTATTACCATACTTGATGTGCCCTGCATGTGCGTTTATCGATGTTTATATGTGAATAAAAGCCTAATTAAAGGGGTCAATTAAAGAACAAATCAAGTTCTGTATCATTAAAGGTGCATTGCGCAAGTCTCTGAGTTTTTGCAGAACTATGCCCCCTTCTGGCGACACGCGAAACTGCAACCAGAGTTGTGCACGCGGTTACATGAAGTTTGCGTTGGGGTTTGGAATGAACTAGAAGCCGGTCTCTTTGAATCCATCTTCTACTTTTGCAAAAGTCGCTCGAGTTGTCTTCGCTGATGCGGATAATGGCGGCGAATACACAAACCTGCCAGACATAGCCAGGTGAGCGTGAACGCGCATGACGTCACGCCCAGTCGATTCCGTCCCGAATCCCTCTTATTTATTTTACTGTACAGGATTATAGAGGCAATCGCAGTGATCATAGAAGGGCTCATTCAGCCCATCAGGCAATTGTTTAAGCATATATGGGTTAGAAAAACGGGTATTTTTAACATGAAAAGTTGCTTAATGCACCTTTAAAACATCCTGCAAACGTCATCTTTTTTAAATATTCTCCTCCTCCTCCTAAAAAAAAAAAGCATTATGTAATCAAGCTCCAAAAACACATTTGGATATTGTGGGATTTGTGCAAATACATTTGAATAAGACTGCCTCCAGAGCAAGACATAGACAAATAAGTTTATATCATCACACCATAGGCTCCGCCCCCTGGTGTTCAGTCACTTAACGTCTGACACCTGTCTTCACCAGAAGCAAATAGAACCCATTATAATGACCGACACTGGATACAGTATTCAGATGCCTGTTCAATTTCTGACACTCCACGCACTTGAGTCAACAGGACAAATGCAAGAGCAAAGGAACGTTCGCTTCAGAAGGATCCCAGTATCAGGAGCAAGTGCATGGTTTTTGTTTAATGGCTGCAGTTTTGAAAACAAGGCACAGTGTAATGGAAAGTTTGAAAATAAACTTTTATTAAATATTAATATTTAATATTAGTATTGGATCTGACAGCAGCAACATCGCAAAGCGCAAGTAAACAATTTAAAAATGCTTTGACTGTAAATAGCTGTTTTAAATGGATAATAGGGATGTGCACGAGTACCCGAGGACTCGGACTTGACAGCGACTATCGATCAAGAAAAAGATGATCGCCGTAACTTTAGAAAAAATATATTTCTGATTGGTTACTGCGGCATTTAGTGCGGTACTTGAGGTCTAATTGGTTAGTGTTAGGACAGCATGTAGTCCAGACCGGCGAAATACAGTGAAACTACGGATTTGAAAGCATGCAGTGATGCCTGGAAACACTTTGATCATGAAAATACAGTTGCAGTGCCAAGCTTCCATATACAGCGCATTACAATGAGAACAGTATTGTAAAAGAATGTTGCAAATTCTTTGTGCTTTTGTTGCCCGTGTTTCAGCATTGATGTTACGGGAAAGAGCTCATCCACAACGGGAGTTACACATTCAGACAAGAACGGTCAAGGTCACGTGCGCATTTTCATTTTGTGCAGATGTAAGTTGTAATATGACTTTTATGTTGAATGTATCTGATTAATCTGACATATTTTAATATTTGGGATTAAAAGCATGTAATATTTTTATTTGTTAATATTAACATTTAGTGTTTTCATTAAAATATTTTCATTATCAGCATGACGGACATAACCCGCCCCAGAGTACACGTTTTTATATCTATCAGTACTTGAAACGAAAAATTTACAAAAATGCCCATCCCCAATGCATAATGTTTTCAAAACACAATGCAAGAGTGAGAGAGTGATACTTTTTTCTATGCAATGATATTAGCCGATAACAGTGGCCGTTTACTGACAAGTCTTAAAGGAGCCGCACCTTGGTTTACAAAATGGTTTACGGGTCAGAATGAGGGTTATATAAATATAAATAATAATTGTTGCAAATATATAATACTTCATTAAAGGTACAATATGCAATAATTTTTTGGCCGCTAGAGGGCGCTACATTCCAAACAACAACAACGGCGTAGCTTGATGACGATGTAAAGGAGCGTGGAATGATGGGAACTGTCGTTTTAAACTCCACCGTGGATGTAAATCAGTCAGACGGGAATCAAAAATCATGTTCATGGATGAGGTTAAGTTTTATTTTTATAAATGTTGCGTTTAATGACATGCTTTTTGTGGCGAGGGGGGCGTGGTTCAGCGCGGTCTGTAATGTGAGAGAGAAGAGACGAGCAAGTAGGTCAAGTGCAAATGACGAACACCTGTGTCTTATTGCAGTGATCGGCGTGGAGAAATCGCTTATAAGCCGCGCGCTGGAACGAGAGAGAGACTGAAGAGAAAATTGGACGCAGAGAAAGAAAACCGGTGGATCCGAGCTCTCATTTTTGAACTGTTTTGAGCCGTCGCGGTTGCCACGGTGAATGCGCGTTGTGTGCGACTTTTGTTTGTTTTGCTTTATTTTAATAAAGTACGAGTCCCAGTCACGCCGACCCCTGTCTTCTTCCTTCCTGACTCTTGAACCTCATCACACTTTTATTTCATTAAAATGAATTAACAGCAAGAAAAGTAAGGTTTAATACTACATTGGTTATCATAGATGTTACTGTATGTCGAATTCATTTTTGTGATAACGCGGCGCAGTTTTACGTGTTCTAAACAATTGTTGTAAAAGTACATTCGAACATACCCACATCATTTGCCAAAATACTGATTAATCTTTATGTATAACACATGCTATATTTATTTACATGGCCATAAACACCAGACGTGATAAACAATGTCAATAAACTAAACACAAATCTAAAGCAATAATACTTCCCTTACATAAACATAACTATTACCGAATGCTACATTTGGAAAATATAAAATTAAGCATGCTTTGTTGACAGAACCAGCTGCAATCGGTAAAGAATAATTGTGTTCCATAACGACTGCACGAAACAAGCTAACGTTTGTTGCTTGATAGACGCTACAACTACAACTTCTGCATTTGTCCAGGACTCCACGCAGTACGAGCGGAAACCGAGGGTAACGCGGATATGACGCAATTGACTGGCGACTCCCAGCTCCCCCCTGCTCTAATGCCCCGTTTCCTTGGTTAAAATCCAGTGTTAATTTTGACAGCAAATTTTGATTTAGTTTTAGTCATAGTCTTTTGACTAAAATGCCATTTAGTTTTAGTCATATTTTAGTCATCTGAATTGTTTTAGTTTTAGTCTAGTTTTAGTCGACGAAATACAATAAGATTTTAGTCGACTAAATCTACAGTAGATTTAGTCGACTAAAATATAATGGGTTTAAATTGAAATGCATTAATTTAGAATTTCTCTAAAATTCCCAAACCCATATACTCCCGGAGAAAACATATATTAACCTGCTAATATGAATGATTTTAAAGTTTGAACATGCAATACAGATACAGATTTAACTACTGTAACTTAAAAAAATATCTTAAAATTAAATAAAACCACTTTTCCTAAAGTAGAACACAGTCTTCTTTTCAATGAATGATATGCATTCTTCATAACTAGCCTACTTGCATACATCATTTTCTATTCTTTCAAGCAGACATATTTATTTGTATGAATTAAATATAATTAATCCTTATTAAAGCTATTAATGAGCAATGAATGCTTTTCTCTTTTTCTTTTGTTGCTTGATCAATATTAAGGACACAGGACACATCACGCTGTCACTTTAAGACATCGAATCATGTCCAATGACATGCGGATCCAATTGCACTGATGCGATACACTCACAACTGTTTAAGACATAACCGACATAATTTACGTGAATACTCTCCAAAACTGACATTTAGACGTAATGTTGTGTGTATTTGTCCATTCAGACACGAAAGAGAGCTCAATTCCGTACTCACGCACTGTATAGGTGTCTATGTGAATGGCTGCACGCTTCGGGTCGGGTGTGTGCGCACAGAAAACTGTACCGAATAGAGCTCTTTTTTGCTTCGTCACTCTTATTCAGATCTACATGTCTGCTCTACTCATTCTCCCAGACGTTTACATGTTTTAACGTTTTATGAGACATGCAGCGCATGCCAACTCGTGTGCCGCTGGGTAGATAAGCAAGTCACAGTACAAATGTGCGCATCTACCACAAATGCAGGACATCAGACTGAATCGCTTTCCAAATCGTCACTATCTAACATTTTCGTCTAGTTTTTATTCGTTGACGAAAATGTGAATAGATTTTCGTCATAGTTTTTGTCATTCAAAACTATATTTTATTTAGTTATCGTCTCTTTTTCGTCTGTGAAAACATGTCGTTGACGAAAATAATGACGAAAATTATTCGTCAACGAAATGAACACTGTTAAAATCGCAATTTTCTCACGATTTAAAAATAGTTGGAAAAATGTGGGATATTGTAAGTAATCAACTTAAAATATATAACACTGGCCTTGAGATTTTGGGATATTTTAATGCAAAATTCTTACATATTGTACCTTTAACATTATAAGTGAAGCTCAAGGATAATAATAAATCCTTGTCATGACCCCTTAAATCTATCTTTCTTCATAGGACTTCATTTGAATTAATTTTACAATGACTTTATGCACTTTTTGAAGCTTTAAAGTTTTGGTGTAATGGACTTTCAAAGAAGTAAATTAACTAAATTCTTATGGGGTTTGGAACGACATGAGGGTGAGTAAATGACGACAGAATTTTCATTGGGTAAACTTACCCTTTAACATCAATTGTTTTGACACACAAAAACTGATGACACTGAGTGGACACTGACCTGTGATCAGTCAGCACACACACTGCAGAGGGATGGCTGGAGCAGTAGGACAAGTACAGTGTTCTGATCTGACACATCAGGTTCAGGTAACAGCCACCAATCCGCTGCTGGCCCTCTGGCATCCTACGAAGCAAAAATACATAGATCAGCCCGGATAATTACTTTCTTACATACATTATACATTAACTTTTATTTAATGTCAAATACCCTAGGATTTGAAATGTTGACACATTACAAATACAACACACAAAGCCACCACCAGATGGCGCTGTATCATCCAAGAGTATGACTTCTATAGAAAGCAGAGAATCATTTGAGTCATCAATATGCTCTATAAAAACAGAAAAACAGCTCTTACTTGGAGCACTCCTCTAAGGCAAGACACAGTCCCAGTTGGAAAGAGAGGACGTCCTCTAAATTCCCATTCAGACTGGAGCAGTCCGCACTAGAGAGCCTGCAGAGAGCAGACAGAAGAGTCATTGTGCACATGGGTTTTCATTGACTGACCCAGCTCCCCGAAATGTCAATCGGCTTTGATATCAAAGGGTCCCTGATGCCATGGTGACGTATGTGTTTTGCTCTTACTTGTCGCTGGCCTGTAGAGGCCGCAGGTAGCAGCCAAGTACCGTCTGCAGTTCTTTGACAAACTCTCTCTCATGCTCCAAGATGTCTTGTACCACCTAAGAAACAAACAAAACATTAAAATAAGAACTTAAAATGAATTTACTACATGTACATTTGGCATTTGTTCATGCGTTTAAAAGAACTCACCACATTGTAATAATTTTTTGTCAGCTGAGGAACGTCAAACCCTTTTATCGATTTCGGAGATGTTGGTTTCTCTGGGGAAAAATAGAAGGAAAACTTAATAAGAATGTCACTGTTTTATTCAATTATGTTTGCTAGGACAAATTGTTTCTAACAACGCTAAGATGTAAGAGAATATCTTGGATTGCCCACTAACCACATGGCTTGACCTCTCGGACATAGTTGCTAGGGAACCAGCCGGTTTTGCCATTAAGGTTTCCCTCCCACCATCCACCTTCCTCCTGGCGTGTGACATGGATCAGCTCGCCCTTGCTGAAAGACAGCTCGTCCTCATTGTTCTGCTTGAAATTGAAGCGGGCCTTTACCATCAGCTGCCCACCGCCTCCATTCTCCGACATATCCTGGACAGCAACAGTTGAAAAATTTCAGTACGCAGTCAACTGGGGCACCAAGTATTCATTAATAACTGATTTTTTATTGATGGTTTACAAATGATGTATATACTCATACGTATAGGGGTGTAACAGTATATCGTTATATTGATATATCAAATATATATATAAATGCAACGATATGCATCAGTGATGTGAAGGATATGTAGTGGAACAGTTCGTCACCGATCGTCGATCACAGGAAGCAGTAACCGCTGATATGATCACAGATACCGCTCTTTTTGAAGCCTTTTTTATCATGTATAATAATTTGTAAGATGCTCCAATCAGGATTTGTACAGAAATTCATTCAGGGCCTGAAAATGCAGGGAATGTGACTCTTGTGGGGGCATTTTCTTATTTTTGGGGGGGAGGGGCCTTTTCTTTGTTGACATTTTTCAAAAAATATATAATTATCTAACCTGAATGTATGATCATGCAGTGCATTTTTGTTTTTGCAATGGGGCAATTGTTGCACAATAGCTTACACAAAGCACAAGCCTATTTCAAACTCTGAATTGAATTCACAAAAAAGACAAGTAAACAGTCAGTAATAAAATAAGAACATATAAACAATTTAAAAGAAGTAGCACAAATAAATAAAATAGAATTAAGATACAAACAAAACAGACTGTGCTATAAGTTTTTTTTTCAGGTAGGTCTAACAGTTGAGTGGAGGTAAGAAATTATAACAAAATTTAATAAGGAATCAAATGTAAAATACAGGGATGTGATTGTGCGAGTGAAAAAAAGCAGGACATTTTTTTAAGACCCAGCGTGAAGCACTTTTTGCAACTACCAGGAACTGTGAAGAGTGACACATGGAAATATATTTAACAGCTATAATGTATTTCTAGTGATACAAAACAGGACATCTTAACTTATCTTTGGGGAAAATTTAAGGGCAATAAGTGCTATTCTGTAGTTCTGTAAATAAAACAACTGTGCTTCCACTACCGATCAATCTCAGTCAGTACATACAATTCCACTCAAACGTCTACAATAGGAATAGGCAACATAAAAATGTTTTTGTGTTTTGGGAAACTGCACATCATATTCTGGCTACACAGATAAAACAACCTAAGAAGCATTTATGCATTATATTAATGCTTTTTACGCATTCGAAAATTAAGCAGAGAATGTGACCGATCGAGCTTTGCATGTTGTTTATACACAAAAATGACATTTTACATGCATCCAATAGGCAATTTTTAGCGTACATATGATACGCACTTTTTGCGTGCATATTACAAAATATACATACCCAGCCAATTCTACCCAACGGGTAAATTTTGCGTACCAGATGCACATATTACTTCTGCGTATAAAGAGCACGTCAAATAAAAGCATGAACTCGTGCTATAGATATGCAGTGTCAGGCGTTATCGTGAGGCTGTCCATATAGGGTCTAGTGCGAGTTTAAGCACTCACAAAACTCCCGTTAAAATCACGTAAACGGACTAGACAGTCTGCGACATGAATCTCTTACATCGAATCTGCACTTTGTTGTTTATGATGGTAGAATTCACGAGTTTCAAGTCAGAATTCAGTCAGAGAGAGCGCGCACAGGAACAAAACTGTTTCAGCGATGTCTAATCTGAACGCCTCTGATTGGCCATCACACTCATAAACTCAACAGAAACGTGTGCGATTGGTTATAATGCTCAACGCTGCAAAACGAAATCTGGTGGAAATGCCGCAGTCGGATGGATCGAATGAACGTTAAGTCGGTACTAATATTATCACTTAAACATATTCTATTATATACATACTTTGAAACAAATTACCATGACTTTCCCAAAACTTCCAAACTTCTTTTTTGTGTCTTTTGTTGTTTGATTAACATTACAGACAGCAGCAGGATTATTAGCCTGCTGTCACTTTAAGAGCTGCACTGATCCAATATACTGTTACACAAAAAGAACTCGGCAACTCTAGCGAACTCTAGTCACTTCTTCGCTGATTTTCCCTTTTGTTGTCGCATGTTTTCCCCACAAGCTCCCCCTACAGCTGTGGGGGGGCGTATATTTCACTACACGGTCGTAAAAAACTCACTTGCGGCGGCCTCCTCCCCCTCTCTACCGCTGCTCATGTGCGTTTGTTTTGATCGGAGCAAGCCAACTGTATCGTGTGGAGCTATGTCTACCGAGGTGGGTAATCTGGTAATACACCATACATGCGTGTGTGTTTATGTCGAATTGCCGTAAAGCAATTCGTGTTTCGCGCTCGCTCTCGTTCTCGTTTTCGCTTCTCACGAGACTTCCAATTTCTATCTTGCCCGTGTCGTGCCGAATTTCGACCCCTGCCGAATTATTACCCCCCTAGTATTGGTAGGTTTAGGATTAGTTGTGGGGGAGGGGTTAGGATTAGGGGTGGGGTTAGGATTAGGCAATCAGGTACTGACTTCAACGAGGGGGGTAATAATTCGGCAGGGGGTCGAAATTCGGCACAACACCGGGACGGTAGTCCCCAAGTTGCAAGGTTGGTTTTCAAGCCTGGGAACGCTGGGGGGAGCGGGGAAAGTCACCAATATCACCAGAACAGGTTGTTTAACCATCCAAATGATTTCTAGACAGTTTTATTAAGTTAAAAAAGTTACCAAGTTCTGCTTTAAGACAAAATCGACTGGGAATCGTGCATACTTGTCATGGCGTAATTCTGTACATACATTTGTGAGTTTGACCATTAATGCGCAATTTGGTACTTGTGAGTTGTTTGTGAGGCAGCCTTATGTTGTTTGTCAGGCAGCCTAAGAGAAAGTGCAAGTGCTGAGTGGTTTAAATACTGGAAAGACTTAAAAAGAAATGTAAATTATAGAACTCTAGTGATGATACGACACTGCCTCGATTGTCAAAGTGGTATTTCCTGTGTCAAGTGTGCAGCTCGCTTATAGTGCAGACGACGCCATGTGCTGATGTGACAGATTAAGACTGCATGTCAAGACGCTGCATGTCATGCCATACCTCTCACGGCAGGTGCGTCTTTATGCGTCGTCAGCATGAGATCGGTTTATGAGATCTCTAAAACTTAAAAGTTCCCCAAAAAGGTCACAGAGGCACATTAAAAATAATCAATTGAGCGGTTCAATCCAAGTCATCTGAAGAAACACAGCCGCTATATGATGAACAGACTTACTGATCAATGCACATACTGTATGACACGGACGTTCAAATGAGAATGACATGAATACAATTTTGGATGAACTACCCCTTTAGAGTTTGGGAATCATCATTTTAACAGGCTTTGCAATAAGAAAGGTGACTGATTGCATTGATCATCCGAAGCGGATGTATTATGCAATGCAATGGGGGAATATTTGTGGGTCCTGATAATGCCAAATGTCTGATTTTACAAATATAAAGGTCCTGTATTATTTTGCATACATGTAGTCTGTGACAGAATTTTTTTGTCCTGATGAAAGCCGAAACGTGTTGGTGAAATAAATAGAATTCTATCAGCCACACTGATTATTTTGACCTCTCCATTTCACAAGTGTTGCTGGTATTGTTTAAAAATACTCTTGCTTTTTCCTTCCATGCACAGTACAGTTAATCCACAGTACATTTTGTTTGCGAGTTCAGTATTGTAAATTGTATCGAATTGCGAAATGAGTGTATCATTACACCCCTACATGCTCACTGTTATCTGAATTACATGGTGATCACAACACCATTTTAAAGGGGTTCTATTCCGCTCATTTACAGGTCCATAATTTTGTTTATGGGGTCTACTAAATACATTTACATCATTTAATGTTCAAAAAACTTTTTTTTTTAATTTACGTTTTAGTTTCTTTAAAACCCGCCTTCTGAAAAACCCAGTCTGCTCTGATTGTTCAGCCAACCTCAGTCTGTTTTGATTGGTCAACCGCTTTGAGTGATTTTCAGAAATGTTAAGCCCTTTACCAACTCAACCGGGCCTTGCCCCTTTTTTTACACACAGGAATTATATTTAAATGAGGAATATTATGACATGTACGTTCCTGGAAGAAAACTCAAGACCACAATCGAGGCATTTCGGGGAGTTCAGAAACAGTGCTTACTGATATAGAGAATAACTCCCTATGGAGTGGACTTTGTGCTTTGTAACTTTGCAAAGATTTTTTTTTATGCTCAAACAGAAACATTATACACTAAAGAAAGTTATAAAACATAAAACATAAGACATTGGGTCTCATTCACTAAGCATGTGTACGCACAAATTTGTGCATGAAATCAGTGTACGGACGTTTTCATGAACAAATCATGATTCACCAAAAACTTTCATACAAAAATGTATTCTAAATTTACCAAAAAAATTTAGGAACAACAAACCACACCTATGCAAAAAGCACTTTTTTTGTGATGCCTTATAATCGTGTTAAGTTATATTTCATCATAACATGATTATAATTATATTATATTATACAAAATTATAGAATACATTTATAAATTATACAATTTACTTTAATCTTAAATATATTTCATCATAAACAGTTAAAGTGTAAAAAAAGCTGCGTTTTTAGCTTCAGCTGTGAGGTTTCTCTGAATAACACAGATATATGCACGTACTGCTGGCTAATGAGAGGTCTGTAATCCGAGTTCGTTTAAAAGGTGTTTGAACTGGTTTCCAGAACGGCACGGCATTGCTCGAGGATCTGGCGAGAGAGCATCTACAGAGAGCGACATGTGTTTGGCGAGAGTGATGAAAGGCTGTAAAGGAAAGGTTGTGCGGAAAGCCCTTATATAGAGATGGTTTTATGCAAATGACTAACCACGTGTACGCGCCAGCGCATTTAGAGTACTCCAGATTGACTAATGTTAGAACGAGATTAATGTTTCGCACGTTTTGTGAATTAGGTGGAGATTTTTCTTTAGAGGTTCTCCTGGGTGTACAAATACGAAATAATCCATGCAATTATTAGTGAATGAGACCCAATGTCTTGAGAAAATATTAAGATCCTGGACAAGCCCCCAATAACGTTCACACTTAGTTTTTGGGATTGACAACTGCTTTTATTCACAGGTGTGAGTCTCAAAATGTCCCGTTAACAAAGCAACTTACAGTAGCGTCTTGAAAATTGTCTGTACGAATGTTCTCTTTCAGCCAAAAACCAAAAATGCTATTTTTGCCAGCAGAAATTTCAGTGCACCCCTAGTTTTCCGAGAATGCGGTTGTGAGTCCTGAACATTTACGGGTGTGAGTTTGGTTATAGAATGCGATTGTCATTCCCGTTTATAACTAAACTGTGTGTGAACATGACCGTATTAAGGACTCAAATACAGGACGGGCAACCGTATTCTGCTGCTCTATGAACTTGGTTTAAGAGGCACAGCTAAATGTCACATTTATTATTATGGATTTATGTGAATACCGTTTTACGCTCACTTAAATAAAAAGTTATTCATATTTTGAATGTTCTGTAATTGTTAATAAATGATAAATGATAAAAAAGTATTTACAGTTCGGGCCTGGCTTTCAATTATACTGTAATGTTGAATTGCTATTAAACAATTATTATATTTAAATTATATTTACAATTATTATAATTAAAATAATCTTTAGATTGTTTTCACAATAATTAAGATACTCACTGTGAAAATAAGTTTATGACAACAAGTTTCAATGTTGGGTGTGATTATTTTTAATTACAGAAACTTAATTTTTTTAAGCGATTGACAGCTCTAAATAAAAATATATATTTATTAGGTGGTAACATTTTTATTATTCATTAGTTATTTTACATGTCATGAGGTTAGCTGTAATTGGTCATCTTATTGGAGTTATTTGCATAATGCTCCTTAATAATTTGATGTGTTTCTTTGCAATATAGTAGAAGTGACCCTAATAAGCTCACCCAAATCTAGATTTTCTTAGTTTCTCTACAGATATCTGAATAGCCTTCTAATAAAGTAGGTATGAATTTAAAGATTAATCTGTCATCTATGTTATATTCCTGTCATTAACTGATTTTTTTTAAATTACTTTTTAAAATTCCAAACAAAATATCTTTTGGTTGTTAAAAAGACCAACTGTAATCAGCATTAACGGCACTGTTCAGATACTTGCCAATGCTTTTGACTGCCTCCGTAAGGACCTGTTGTACTTCAAGGCGGGAACAGCTTGTGAAGGGGTTGACAGGCTAGTAGGAGAGGTACTGGACTGTGGACATGATCTATTAGGGGTACAATCTGGATACATGGAGAGAAAAAAGAAAAAAAGAGATTATTATTATTAAAAAAATTTAAATACAGGGAATAAGGTTTAGAACAACACCAGTCTGTGTCTAATAGCATTTCTCACTTGAAGAAAAGAGAGCAGTACATCTGTGGGTGGTCACTGGATTATAGGTCTACTGATATGGATATATAGAAAGTCCTGAACAAGGATGAGACATGCTTACAGTCTACAGTTCAATGATTCTGTCCCTGTGTACTCTACATTTCAGTTCAGCATGGCATGTTACACTTATAACACTTAGGACATGAGTGAATGACATGCATAAAATATGAAGTAGCTTTGGCAAATGTTACTGTCTTTCATTTTTCATGAAGTGACATTCAAACTACTTGAAGCCATATGATTTAATGTCACCCCAAATTATGGTGTATGATATTGCCACATCATATTACAAGGTGTCCAAATTTGTTTAACCACAGCTAAGATAAACATACACTGATGTTTAAAAGTTTGGGGTCATTAAGGTTTTTATTTAAGAAATAAATAAAAAATTCCCCAGCAAAGATGCATTAAACTAAACAAAAATGTCAATAACAGACTTTTTCAAATAAATGCTTTTCTTTTGAACTTTTTATTCATAAAATAATCCTGAACAAAAATGTTTCAGTTTCCACAAAAATATTAAGCAGCACAACTGATTTCAACAGTGATAATGATGATAAATGTTTTATTTTATTATTATTATTATTATTATTATTTCTGAAGGATAGTGTGGCATTGAAGACTAGAGTAATGGAGTTATTTTAAATTGTAATAATATTCTAAAGAATAGTACTGTATCTGTTTGTCCTGTATTTTTGGTCACATAAATGCAGCCTTTGTAACTTTTGAAAGCTATATGTTTGTATATTTAAACTTATAAACAACAATATGGTCAGCCCAAAATTACATTAGCCAATTTTTTTTGCAAAATTCAGTGCAACTAACTTTTCCAGCAAGGATAATTTGACAAAAATATAAAAGAAAATGTATTAATGTTTTTTTTTTTTTAAACCATTTCCCCCTATTACATCCAGGACATGTCAAAAGGCCCGTCAGACCCTCGAAATGTAGAACAAAGGCCAGGTCACTATGTCATTGTTAAACATCCCAATCAGAGCACTCACTCATCCATTCATAATTCTGTCATCTCTGTGAAGTTAAACCACCAATAATCCACAGCTCAATGCACTAGCATATGGGTCACAACAAACAACTACTGTAAGCAGCCAGACACATATGTGTATGATGACAAGTATCAAAACCGACAGACATAATGTGTGTTCCAGTATACCCAAAGCAAGGCCTGAAACATGGTATACTATTTAGTCATAAAAAAAACCATTGCATATTTACGCCAAATTTGCATGACTGGCAAGTATTCATTTGCTATGAGCAATATGTTGTTCATAAATAGAGGAAGATTAGGGATGAGGAGGCATTCAGTATGCAGTGACAGAAGCAAACAGTCAGGTGCCCTGTTTGCTGCACTTTGGGTCCTGACAGATTTCCAGCGCTGCAGGGGCCTCTGGGGCTCTTCACTGACTCACACGTCGCTGTTCTCGCCCGCTCCATCTACACAATAAAAGCTCAGCATGTCTGCTGGATTTCACGGCAGGCTCTTTCCGAACACCCTCGGCGCACAAACAGTGTGTGTGAACCTGCTCCAAGCTTTCCACAGCAAACACAACAGAGAATTCAGATAAAGCCAGGCCAGGGAACGTCTTCTCTATGCCTTGAGCACACTTCAGAGTGAAACCCTCGCCGTTTCATCATAGAGATCTTTAACACAAATCGATCTGCCCCCATTAGTGTGTCATTCTTAAGCCAAGAGTTTGCAAAGCTATTTGCAAGCATTTAAAGTTGGGTCATGTGTAAACAGGATTACATTTTAATATTCTATTAATAAATAAGAGAGTTTTTTCTGAATAATAAACAAGCCATTGACTCAGGCGTGATAAAGGGATTTTTGCTCAAAAATGAAAATTCTTAAATTATTCGCTGTAACATTGATCCAAACATGAATGACTTTTCGTGTAATAGAAAAAGTTAATTTTGGAAGAATATCCTGAATTTTTTTTCCTCCATAAAATAAAAATGATTGTGCACTGGGGTGATCATGCCACAAACACAATAACTAATGACATTTGATGTGGATGGAGCATTTTAGTAGCCTGTTCGATTTTTTTTTTAAAGAATTAATTAATATTTTTATTCAGTACAGTTGCAATTAATTGATCCAAAATGAATGTAAAAACAATTATAATGGTAAAGATGCTATTTCTAATAAATGCTTTTTTTTTTTTTTTTACTTTCTATTCATCAAAGAATCCTGAAAAAAGCACTACATAAAGGCATGGCTGTTGAAAATTCAGCTTTGCCATCACAGAAATAAATTACATTTAAAAAAAATTAAACTGTACTTTGATCAAATAAATGCCGCTTTAGTGAGCGCCACAAAATCAATCAATCAATCTCTATCTCTCTCTCTCTATAGCCCCTTTCACACGATGTGATCCTGGCAAAATGCCGGGAAATTGCCAGAACGCCTTCTGTGTGAACGCAAACACGATCCGGGATTGATGCCGGCATCGATGCCGGGTTGGGGACCTAGTAACATTGCCGTGTTCAGTCCCGGAACGCGCGCTGTGTGAACAAAAGCCGTAATAATGCCGTGTCGTAGTGATGACGCTGAAGCCGGGATCGTTCGCCAGCTGTGAAACGGTACGTAAATGCGCAAGTTTATGATCGAATCAGAGCAAAAAATGCACAAGTGT
Organism: Rutilus rutilus; assembly: GCF_951802725.1. NCBI lineage: Eukaryota > Metazoa > Chordata > Actinopteri > Cypriniformes > Leuciscidae > Rutilus > Rutilus rutilus. Next base: position 19,065,763 of record NC_140219.1, on the reverse strand, counting down.
GGTTTCTCAAGAGAGAAATCGCAGCTCATAAGCAAACTGAAGACGCTGCCGAGACATTACATGTCATGTCTGTCACGTGTCTTTACGGGATTTTTACGGGTTGTGTGTGAAAAATTTCTCTGATCCCGGAAAATCACTGGCAGTGTGAATGAACCAAAATCAAAGGAACCCGGGTCAAATCCCGGGTCACTTTATCCGTGTATTTTCCGGAATCTCTGTGTGAAAGGGGCTTATGTGATGTGATATATATATATATATATATATATATATATATATATATACACATCACATATATATATATATATATATATACAGTGCAATGCATAAGTGAATACACCCATGCTAAAGTTGACTAAAAAGAGGAATAAAAAATCATATTTTGGAAATTGAACTTAATGCCTTAATTTAAAAAATTGTAGGTATGGTGAAGGCTATGTGATGATGTGGGGCTATTTTAATTCCAAAGGCCAAGGGAACTTTATCAGGATGCATAATATCCTAAAAAATAAAAAATACTTAAAAATAAAACTCTGCCTGCCTCTATGGGAATTTAACATAGGGGTGTACTCACTTATGCACCATGTATTTTAAGGAAGAACATTTATTTATTTACGATACATTATTCATTCACAAAGAAAATTGGTGTCCTTAAAGGTTGGATTTTTCCTAATTTTTTTAATTAAGGGATTAAGTTCAATTTCCAAAATATGATTTTTTATTCCTCTTTTTAGTCAACTTTAGCATGGGTGTATTCACTTATGCATTGCACTGTATATATATATATATATATATATATATATATATATATCTCTATATATCACAACTTCAAGGAGGACACACTCTCCTATAACGGCAACAACCACAGGGAACAGTGGGAAACATGACAAGGAAGCAAAAACTGAGAATAACTACATGTCTCATGAATTCCGCATGCTTATGCAGATACTGTCAGCCGCCCGGACAAGCCCTACAAAAAGCAACTGTCTGTTGCCTCCAGTAGTTGAGAGCAGCTGCAGCTGAAAGACACAAATGCGGGCACGACCCCAGACAAATCACGACTTGACGTTCACAGAGAAAATACAAGAGGTCAATCATCCTCATCCTGAGAAAAATGTGATTTGTATCTCATGTTTACTGCACTCTTCAACTGAATTAAATGGCCTACTGTGCATTTCACCAAAATAAACTTGCATGGACATGCGATGGGATATCTATCACATACGCAGGCTTATAAAAATGAACTTGAACTGATAATGGAATTAAAATGTTTACTGAACCACTTTAGAATCAAAGCATTATATCTACGATAAGTAGGGTTTAAGGAAGACAGTTGTTGCAACAGGTCCTATGGGAACATGCAACAGGAAAGATGTGGCTCATTTCCACCAGAAACATAACACTGAGTGATTATGGAGTGCCTGCGATCCCGCTTTTAAACAGAGACATTCTTCGTAGATTATAAGTGACCAGCAGGAGCTAATTTTCTAAAAATGTCTTTAACACAAGGCTTGCACACAGTGCCGTCTTTTAGTCTGTCTGCTCGGCCTAGCAAAACCCTCAGAAGTGTTAATACGACTATCACTTTGGGTGGAAGAAGAAACTCACCAATGAGAAGACAAAGACAGTACTCAAAAAGAGACACCAAATATTAATGAAGAACGCATGTCCATAACATTATGAATTACCTTGAGTGGCGATGTTTATTGCTGAGAGTGTTGACAGAACCTTGTTGAAGTTTTCCCCAGTATATAAGCTCTCTGGATCAAAGCCCTAAGGGAAAGACACACGTCAAAGACAGGAAAAACTGTCCAATGAGCCAGAAGTAGAAGCAGCAGAAGTAGGTCAGATACCTCAAGATATAGTATATGCCAGTTACATTTTTTTATAAACAACCAAACGCAATCGAAATATAACAACATGAACATTTAGTTGAACTCTCGGAAAATTGTAAATCCTGTATACCATTGGGGACATTCACAATTAAAAATACGTTTGATTTTATAATAATATAGAAAAATAAATAATGAAAGAAAATCTTAAAAATAAATCTTAAATAGCCTATATATGGAATTTTTTACACATTGCATCATATCATTAGTCATTTGATCGATGCATCAAACTATATCCATGTATCACTACACCAATCTCAATGGTTATGGAAAACATCTTTAGTGTGACCCACATTTTTAGATGTTTGGTCTACAGGCCCTGTCGGTCGCTGGGTACAGACAGCTATCCCCTTTCTTGTTAAGGGTACGGTTTCACATGTTAAATAAAACATAATAGCATTTACACAGCAATGCAAGAAGTGCGTGTCCTTGTATTTGCCGAGCGATGTTTCGATATGAAGGCTGCAACAAGATGAATATAGTTAAGCAACTTCAGCAGTCAGTTCAGTTTATAGATTGCACTTTACAGTACCTTTTGCTTTAGAACATTTGTTAATTGTAGTTTGCATTTCTCTCTCATCAGTAGTTTAAAATGGCTCGTATCAAGCTTAATCTTGTGCTACGATACTTCTCGTTTTCAGCTCCTTTAGAAACAGAAGTGAAAGTTATGCGCCTGGCTTGTTTGTCCAGTCACATGACTTGCATCAACTATATGCACATTGGGCCTTTAAAAGAGCATGAAACTGGAGCTTTCTTCAAAACAGATATGACGATATAAGCAAAAATGTATATCACAATATTCTTCACATTTTCACCAATAACGATATATATCACATGATTGTAATGCTGTCAAATCGATTAATCTATTCTAAAATAAAAGTTTGTTGATTTAATATATATTTTTATATTATATGTGTGTGTGTATATATATATATATATATATATATATATATATATATATATATAACATTGAGCAAACTTTTATTTTTAGAATTTGGCAGCATTCATTTTTATGAAAACGTGATTAATAAGCAACGAAAAATAAATGGTCCGTGTGATCATTCATTTCCAGAGTAGGTCAGATACCTCAAGATATAGTATATGCCAGTTACATTTTTTATAAACTAACGAACGCAATCGAAATATAACAACATGAACATTTTAGTTGAACTCTCAGAAAATTGTAAATCCTGTATACCATTGGGGACATTCATAATTAAAAATATGTTTGATTTTTAATTGTAGACCTATGAAAAATCTGAGAAATCAAACCACATGTAAAAGTGACATCAGGACTTAGAGGAGGGTTAGTTCCTGAGTGAAAATTTAAATGAATCATTAAAAGTTGTTCAAATGATTCATCATCTGATAATTGAATCGGACTACGCCGGCGTTGAGTTTTTGTTTTTGTGTGCAGTTCTCGAGGAAAGGACAAGTCAGTATAAGAAAAACATGCGCATTCTTTTTATCTCATCAAATTCAGACTGCAAAATTACAACACTAGCATAACTGTGACAGAAAGTACTCACATTAAATCAGATTAAAATATTTCTACCGGTCTTTTCTTTTCTTGCATTTCAAACAGTATTAAAGGAGAACTTGGTAACTTTTTTAACTTAATAAAACTGTCTAGAAATCATTTGGATGGTTAAACAACCTGTTCTGGTGATATTGGTGACTTTCCCCGCTCCCCCCAGCGTTCCCAGGCGGAAAACCAACCTTGCAACTTGGGCACTTCCGTCCCGGCAAGATAGAAATTGGAAGTCTCGTGAGAAGCGAGAACTAGAACGAGAACGAGCGCAAAACACGAATTGCTTTACGGCAATTCGACATAAACACACACGCATGTATGATGTATTACCAGATTACCCACCTCGGTAGACATAGCTCCACACGATACAGTTGGCTTGCTCCGATCAAAACAAACGCACACGAGCAGCGGTAGAGAGGGGGAGGAGGCCGCCGCAAGTGAGTTTTTTACGACTGTGTTGTGAAATATACGCCCCCCCCCTCAGCTGTAGGGGGAGCTCGTGGGGAAAACATGCGACAACAAAAGGGAAAATCAGCGAAGAAGTGACTAGAGTTCGCTAGAGTTCTCCGAGTTCTCCTTTAATGCCCCATTCCCAGCTACTCTCACCCTGCCTTCCTTGTCCAACTTCACATCACCACAAATTATCAAAGGGAGAAGCAATCATTTGTGCTGCTGAGAGAGACTTAGTTTAGCCAAAGATCACAGCATCATTATAGTATAGAGTTGAGTTGAGTTCATTGTCTTTATAGAATTTGATAGATATTGTTCATTCATCGGTTAATAGTGTTCAGTCCCAAAATCTGCAGAGAGCATTGTCCGTGCATAGCCCACATTTTCTGTACGTAAATTTCGTGCAAAAAAGTGTTTGTTTACATTTAAATACGTGTATCTTATTTGCTCGCGCTAAATTGTAATAGAGCTGGTAAGTCCCGCCCCCTTCGCTAACCCCGCTGGACCTCTAGGTTGAAAAATCGTCAATGCAAGTGAATGGGAGAAAATAATTATTTTCTGGTCCCGTTTGAATTGTGCCATGAATGTGAACATATGTTGTCTGTGAATTTTTTATATAATCTTTCGTGTGAAGAATGCTACAATTTAGCGGGTAGAAGTTTGATACGGTTAGACTTTGTGTGAGAGCACTTTGAGGACTACAACTCTTCGCTGCTTTCGACGCGTTTCAAACGTCACCACCACTCGCACACGGACACGGAAACTCGTAACATGAAAGATTATATAAAAAATTCACAGACAACATATGTTCACATTCATGGCACAATTCAAACGGGACCAGAAAATAATTATTTTCTCCCATTCACTTGCATTGACGATTTTTCAACCTAGAGGTCCAGCGGGGTTTTACGGAAGGGGCGGGACTTACCAGCTCTATAGGGCAAATCACACATCTGTATCGACTACTGAAAAACAAAACATCAGTTTATCACTAATCTTTGGGTAGTTCAGAGACATTACATAAAACGTTACAAAATGCGATATATAAACCGCATTACTGATACATCGACTTGTAGACAACCCTGTATGATTCGTTCTTCCTCTTCTTCTGAATCGGTTTCTGGTTATAGGCCTATTTGGTCATATGGCTGAAAACAAATATTTCCACTTGCCATTGTGTAGCATTTACTACATTTGACCGAGTGGATCAGGTGGTCTGAGCTGATTTGATAGAGTGAAGGAGGAGACTAATTTGCATATTCATGAAGAAAAGGGGTTTCCTTTCAATCACCCCTGGTGGCTGGCTACGGTATAGGTCATAGTATTTGGTTTTAGTTAGTTATTTGATGCTTTGAAAAAACAGGGTGTAACATCATGATTGACAGCTGTGCTTGCGAGTGTGGGCGGGACCTGGATGCCGTGGCTCTACCACAGGATCACTACTGCGCAGACTCGGGCTCCGAACGATGTAATCGGCAATGACTGTTACTGGCATATTTTTCTACAGTTAAATGAAGAGGAGATGCGCTATCAATCTTTTTTACAGTCTAAGGTAGAGTTATATTCAAGCTATTTTAAAGGGTTAGTTCACCCAAAAATGAAAATTCTGTCAGTAATTACTCAATAATTAAAGACATCGTTAATATAGTCCAAGTGACTCCAGTGGCTCAATCTTAAGTTTATAAAGCGACGAGAATACTTTTGTGCGCAAAAACAAACAAAAATAACGACTTTATTCCACTTTTCATTTCCTTCTCTCTGGGCCTCGAGTCTTTTCACGTAGTGTTTAAGCGCAGCGCGTCTGTGCACGTCACCACGTATCACACACATGACCAGCGTCGCCCAATAGTGAGCCTACGTGGTGACGTGCAACACAGACGCGCTACGCTTAAACACTATGTGAAAAGACTCGAGGCCCAGAGAGAAGTATAAATATCTTGAGGAAATGTTTTTGCGCACAAAAAGTATTCTCGTCGCTTTATAAACTTAAGATTGAGCCACTGGAGTCACTTGGACTATATTAACGATGTCTTTAATACATTTTCTGGGCCAGCAAGTTATAGAGTCTTAGAAGCCTATGGAGGAGTGAGACAGCACTCAGATTTAATCAAAAATATCTTAATTTGTGTTCCGAAGATGAACGAAGGTCTTACGGGGTTGGAACAACATGAGGGTGAGTAATTACTGACAGAATTTTCATTTTTGGGTGAACTAACCCTTTAAGGCATGAAGAAATTATTTTCACAGAGAAAATTTTTTTTAAATATGCCATTTTGATTATCAAAGATTAAGGGATAAAATTATTGACTGCAGGGGTACTTTAACAAAGTCATAACTAAACATTGCACATGTGGTGAACATGACTAATCTGTGCCAAGTTACTTGTTTATAGGTAAAGTTTATCAGTCCATAACCACATTATGGTCACAGTTTTAGTACAGGAGCACTATCAATGCAGAGGGTGTGGCATCAAAGTCTGGCTATGTGTTTGTGTCAATAATAGACATTGCAGATTGACAATGTTTACTGTGATGGCTATAATTCCTGACCATCTTCCTGAGACGCCTGTAATGTTGCTGCAGCTCAAGACCATAATAACCATAATAAATGAAATGCACATGCAAAAGAGCTAGTATCATGAGCAATCTTGTTTACTGGCATATTTTATGATCACATGTGCAAAGCCAAAACAAAACCCTGCTATTTATTTGTATGTCCTCAGGGAGAGCTAAACTTAATTAGATGGGCAGAAGAGAGAAGTACTCTAGATACCAATATAAATTATTAAATATATTATTTAATATAAACTATTAAGACTCTATTAAGTAAATCATTCCTTCATAAAAGCAATGCTTATAGGCAAAGCTTTAATCTGAAATGTATTTTCATGCACACACACTCCAGAACTGATTTTGTTTATTTGTGATCTAAAAGAGTAGGCTAGATCCTCAGAGCCTAGGGGTCGCATATTTTATAAACTCAGCTGTGTTTCTCAAAGGCATTCGGGTGACACAAAACACAATAAAGTAGAGAAAAATGATCCTACCTCAACCTTTAGAGACGTGCATCCTTTTAGAAACTCCCGAATGTTTGCAATGCAGGCCGCTTCGCATCTGGGTTCAGTTGAATACTGTAACCAATGAAAGAATGAGGATGTAAATAATCTCAACTTTGCTTCGACCACACTGCAAAGCAAAGAGAGAACAACAAGATTTCGTTTTGGAAGTGAATGTCAGCCTAACCTATGAGCCACATTGTACCCAGCTACTACTGCCATGTATCGCATGCTAAATTTATTTGGCGTTCAGTATACTGTTACTATTTCTTTGCGTGAGCTTCGCCATAGTACACACACACACACACACATCTGCTAGAGCTCATTGGGCCCTGTCGCACCAGGAAAATATATTTTGGAGGAAGTGACGATGTTTGCTCAGCAAGATTCTACTTGGACCGCTTACTAGTGATGGTAAATCCGACTCATTTCCTCGAATCGATTCTTTCAAACAGTTCGTTTCAAAGAACCGGCTCCAAATCCAATTCTTTTGCGCATTTACCATCATATGGGCTACATGAAATATACAAATAAGGCCATCACATTTTGTATTAATTCAGCAATAATTCAGCTAGTCATTTAACTCAAATAATTTGGATGAACACTACACTAATTAATTTACGTGAAAGCTTAGCTGAAAAGTTTATTTTTTTTAACGAATCGTTCAGTCACGTTTCGCGAACAGGCTAAACCAAATCATTAAAAAGATCCGACTCCAAAGAACAATTCGTTTACGAATATTTGGGAAATTCAAACTGAAAATATTTTTTTGAAAGCGTCGTGTAAAATCAGTAAAGCGGTATGGCACATAGACATGCTAAAAAGAAAGGAAGGGATGTAGACACGAACCAACAAAACTTATAATGGGCCCTTTATTAAAAAAAGAGAAACTTTTATCTGTCAAGTTGTATTGATCAGCACATTCGTTATAATGTCCCTGTATCGAAACACGAATTCCTAGTTTAAACCAAAACGATTTTTAACGAACTTTATTCAGCAGAAATCAAAATATATACCGTAAGCTATTTAATTAATAACGATCCTGAGAGTAATGAGTAAAAAGGGGGAGTTGAATTTGGTAACGTTACTTGTTAGCAGCAGAGGAATACAGAAAGACATTAAATAATCTGAGATCTCACTGACACAGTTAAACGGCTTTTACAAAGAAGAAAATTGCTTTACAAATGTCCTTGGCATTTTATACAAAAGTGAAGATTGACAAGGACTTCGTTTTTGAGAATGCGATAATGCGGAACAATTTCTCATGTAACAGGAAGTCGGATTGTATCTCGCTTAAATTATGCGCCCTGAATAAACCTACAGTTAAATACACATTCATCGCCTACTTTTAAAAAAACAAAAACAACGTATTGTATCTTTGCAAAATATAGTGCATCTCAAAGTGTCACTTGTAACAGTAAGCGTCTTGGCATTAGGCATCAGGCATCGTGCACCGACAGTTCCGCATGGCTGTATTTGCTGCGGTTGCATTAAATTATATACAATCAACTAATGTTTACGACTGTTTGATTAAAGAAACATACATGTGCATATTATAAATTACCTTTAAGATGGCTCCAGGCAGCAGTCGCTCCATAAGCTTACACAAGACGACCCCATCTCTGAGAGATGTTTTCAGAAATTCCTCAGGATCAGCGATATTCTTTTTGGGTGAATTAAGCACGCCTAATGTTATTAGCCACGTAACAGTCTGCTCCTCGGGGTTCATAGTTTAGGCTCAATGGGCCTTTCAGATTTTGCTGCACCCTTGGTGCGCCGGCTCTCACTATTTGTGTTGAGATGCAACCCACATCCGTCGCGCTTCTGCTTTTTCTGTATGTTACAACGACCATTCAGCCTCGCCACTTAGTTCTCCAGTGGACGTCCGCTATATAACTAACATAAAGGCTCTTTGACATTTCAGTGACACAAAGGGAACTGTTATTGGTTTAAAATGCCGCAAGAATTTTCCATTTGGCTCAACTTTATTTTATTTATGTTTTGATTAAATTGGCCTGTATGTAGTATGGGTGAACACTGACATTATACCAATACACCACTATTATAGTCGGAATTTATTAAGAAAGACAAGTAATACATTAATTTCAACTCAAAGATTGTTTATTGGGAAATTCAACTCGAATGATTGCTTATTGGGGGGGGGGGGGGGGGGGGTTAATGCAATTCATCTGTAGTACTCCACGACTCATCTAAACGTCAGTCTCAACGATCAGCAGCCTCCAAAGAACACTTCTGGATAGATTCTGGATCTAGGTGGAGAAAAATAAAATAAATTAATTGTACGAAGATGCAAAATATCAATTTGTAGGGTTTAAGGTCTTTAACATACCTGCATCTTCAGAAAGGCTTATGGATCATCCACAATGACAAGAGGTCCTGATCAGCAATGATGTATTCATCATGTATGCATTACCATCAAACTCCCTTTCCTCCATTCACCCTGCAACAAGAGAGTTACCATCAGCAAACTGTTGTAGCTCAGCATAAGGGACAAATATTCTTAAAAATAATGACCCAATCTGAAAGGTTTTCCAGGCTTGTTGATAGGGTGCTGTCTTTCTCCACGTGGTTTCCTTTGTTAGAATCTGCATGCTTGCAAGCGGTTCTGGCTTTTTGTTAACACTAAGTGAATTTACAATTTCAAAAGCGTTCCACTGGGAAGTTTCAAGAGGTTTTGCAGCTATGTGGTTTATATTTGACTGTAGGGATAGATCCATTGAGAAGATTCATCTTAATATCCTTAAAAAAAAGAAAAAAGGCCATTTCTCATTTGAAAGGGGCAAAAAAAAAAAAAAAAAAAAAATCCAGACATTCTCCTTTAGTGCAACAGAATTGACTGATTTTTCTGAGACTAAGACCTCCTAAACTCAGCGATCCAGTGGTTGGGGGAGGGATCAGACTCCTTTGAAGGCAGAGACGAGGTTTTGTTAATGTTGGAAACAGCGTTTCAGATTGCATTTGAAAAAGCCAGGGCAATCAAGACGATGTTTGACTAAAATTACACTAACCTTCAGGCTGCAAAATAACACCAGAGACTTGACTTATACCAGAACAAAAGGGTTTGCTTTGCTTACCAGCTGTTGACAGGTTTTATCTGTGGTGCTGAATTGTTTCTTGCATTTTGGTTGTCTTTGGATTGGTCGATGCAAGACGTCAATGTTTAGGCTTTGTGATGAAGGATCCATTTGCACTGAGGAAAACTACACCCATAGAGTTTGGAAAAAGGTGACATTTGTCCATTCCTCAACAATGTGAACAATCATGCCTACATGAATATTCTGCATTGCATCTATATTAAGTGGCATTTGGGGGTGCTCACCATGGAAAACTGAAGAGGTCAATAGATATTTACACTTTATAGTTTCTCATTCCCTTGAATAGTGTTGCTCAAGATCTTTGATTAAAAACACTTTATTGGTAAATGAAAGCCATATGCTAGGGCATTGCAGGTTTAACAAATCACTAGTATACAAAAAGAACACACTTAGATTTGCAACGGTACCATTAAATGGGATGTGGGCAAGGGAAAATAAACTTTGCATTTAAAAAGGACAAAAAAAACCTCCACAAGTTTGTGTACAGCTTTAAACTGAAGCTTGAAGTCCAGAGTTTAAAAGGGCGCTCCTTTGAATCTTAAAGTCTTTTGAAAGTCTCAACGAGAAACCATTTCTCCCCCTTTTCTCAGTATCGGCTCCGGGCCATTCCTCTATCTGCCCGGCCGCCGCCGCGGCCACCACCCCGAGGTGCCCCACGGCTCGAGCTGCTGTATTCACGAGGATAGCCTCTTTCAAGAGGGGGCGGTCCCCGCTCCTGCCTACCCGGTCGGTCACCACGATTAGTGGAGTACGGGTCACTCCGACTGCTGGGATAACTGTCACGACTGCCATATCCATCCCGGGAACTGCTGCCATAGTCGTCGTAACGACTGCTTCCGCCACTCCCACTGTAGGATGGAGGGGGACCCCTTGAGGGTGGGGCGCTGCGTGAGTTACCTGCAGGGTCAATGGGTCATGTAATTGGCAAAATTTTACTTAAACATTTTTTGCATGATACTGCGTTGTCAAGTGCCCATTTCCCTAAATCTGCATCACGTCTAGCTCAAATGTTAGAAACTTTCCAAATGGGGCTAGAACAAATTTGGATCTCAGATTCTGGGTGGGACTACTTAAGCCTAGATAACTGAACTACCCAACTGAAGTGTAGACAATTGACCACTCAGAGGCCTTTGACACGTCATTGTTGAGTAAATGCACTTTCCTTGGTTTGGATTGAATTCCAGATAGATTGTAGTTTGAGTACTGCATCTCTCTTGGTTGTTCGGACAGAGCTACTGGAACGACTCAAACTTTTGGGGGGCAAAAAACAGCTTGCAAAGGAATCCTTGTTGGTGCGATTTTGGTTGGAACTCTCACGATGAAAAGATGCCGCGTTTGATGTTTCCACTTTTTGGCAATCACACGAGGCAGCCCTTTCCAGGCCCAAAACAGGCGGTTTGAGTGGAGCCCCTTAACCCTTTTCACCACACTAAAGGTTTAATCTTACCGTAACCGTCGTAAGGGTCTCTATAGGAGCCTGTACTGGGCCGTTCCATGTAACCCCGGGGCTCTCGTCCTCCACCATAGCCGTCGCGATCACTAAGAAACAATAAAACATTAGGCTGGATTCTCAAACTGCCATCAGACACATCTGACAATAGATGTTAACATACCTGTAACCTCTGGATCCTGAGCCATAGTCATCTCTAGAACTGGAATGGCTTGAATACTCCCGGTATGGGTAATCACGTGGTGCTGGAGCGTAGTCTCGACTGTCCCTTGAACTCATGTAGTCACGGCTGGAATAACTGCAAAATATGAACAGCTTGAGTGTCACTGTATATGGCAACACAGACCATCACAAATGTTATTTTAGTATTAGTAAATATTTTTAATTAGATTTTATTTTTATGTACTTTAATTTTATAAATATTTTAATTTAGTGGCCAATTTTCTTCATAAAGTTTCCTCAAATAATCATTTTAAATAATGAAAATGATTTTTAACTGTCACTTAACACAGACCAGCCACAAATCCACATCTAGTCTGACTTAACAGTTTGCCAAGGGGCAATCAGTCTTATTTTTCAGATCCAAATTAGACCAACATACTTTGTAACTGACTTGATAAATTGCCAGTCCAAAAAAAAAAAAGGGGGCGAGAGTCTAACTTGTAGAAACCCTGAATTAATGCTTTTACATATCTCACCTGTCTTTACTACTGTAGTGGTCATCACGAGGTGGAGGACCATCATCCCGCCGTGACATTAGAGAATCTCTGCGAGGAGGGGGGCCATATGGGTCCCTGTCTCTGGACACTGGAGCTGTTAAATACATTGAGAAATAAATGACTGTATGGTTCAAACGATAAAAAGGAGCACAAAACTGTGTTCGGAAAACTCACGTCTGCCCATTGGCCCAGAGGGTGCAGATCTCTTGGGTGGGGGTCCTCCGTTCCGCACTGGGGGGCCTCTCTTCAGTGGTGGTGGCCCTCTTGAAGACATGCCTTTAAAAAAGGGTTCTACAATCCCTACGTTATCACGGTAATATTTTTGGCAGCAAGTATGTTTTAAGTGTAGGCTCAGAACTTCTTAGAAGACAATCAGTTCAAATAGATCATCAAAAGAGTGTCATCACTGCAAAAAAAGAAAAGAAAAAGGTAATGTTCTGAATGGTACCTCTGCTTGGTGGTCCCCGCATTCCACTTGGTGCTCCTCTGGACCCTCGCGGACCTCTGGCAGGGCCACGACTCCGTGGATGAACTGGTGGTGGACCACGGCGTCCTGAAGACTCAAACTGAGGTTTTGTGGCCTGTTCCACTTTAATAGGTTTTCCGTCAAGGGGCTTGGAAACACAAGTAACAGAAGTTTAGGAAACTATTGCTTTTAAATATACAAGCTCACTGAAAAGCAAATATGCACATCTATTATGTAAGCTCAGAACTTCTTAGAGGACAATTGTGGACTACATCAGTTCAAAATGATCACTACCACAAACCATCATCACAGCTTACAAATGTGAAGTTCACACCATTACTCACCTTTCCATTCATTTCCCTTGCAGCATCTTTAGCGTCACCAGGATTTTCAAAAGTTACAAACGCGAAACCTCTAGATTTGTTTGTTTCTCGATCCTTCATCAACAGAACTACAAAGGACAAGGGGTAAGAAAAATATGGTCATATTTGCCACTAAATACTTAAAGGCATAGTTAACCCAAAAATGAAAATTGTCATCAATTGCACACTCATGTCATTCCAAACCCATGAAAATCCCATTCTCCCAGTTCAAAGTGTTTATTAAGAGATTGTAAGAAGCCCATATGAATCCAGTGGTTTAATCCACATATCATGTCTGAAAGTTATGGCTTTGGAATGACATGAGGATGAGTATGAGACAACTTAAATTTTTGTGTGAACTAGCCCTTTAACATTTTTAGCTCATGGCTGCAACCCAAATTACTACAAATTTCAATAAATAAACTTGCATAGCAAAATTAAGTTTCTATTAAGTAATTTAGATCATACAAAACTACTATTACCTTCATCTATCCGGCCAAATTTGCTGAAATATGCTTCAAGGACCTTCTCACTAGTTTCTGTGTTCAGGCCACCAATGAACAGCTTTCCTGGTCGGTCTGCCTCTGCCATATTTCCCACTGTTGCCACTAAAAAGGAGACACATTTCTGCATTACAAGAGAACAGTTCAGAACATCTCGTCTGAAAAATAAATTAAAAAAGCTTAAAACCGGCATAAACTGGTCTCCCAGATTAGTTAGTAACTAATCAGTAAGTTAACTAATAAAACCAGCAAACAGACCAACCTCACCAAGTGGGAGAGCACATTTTTTTTAAACGGCTTAACAATAATACATGCATAGTAGCAGAAAACAACGAAAAAAAAAAAAAAAAAAAGTTAGTAACGTACATGTTGCTGTAACGTCACCGCTTAATGGAGTTGGAACAGCTATTTGACGATAGAATAGCGTTTGATTTAATCATTCTCTGGCGTAGATGGTTAACAGCAACCATTAGCTGATAGGCCCTGCCTTGCTAACAGTAGTTGCTTCGGATCACGTGCAAAACACTACGAACCGTTATTATAAAGTTTTAGAAGATACTAAACGTTTCGGTCGAACATTTTGCATGGCATTTACATACACATTTTTAAAGCATGCTTCACAAAATGGCGGACGCTAAAAATTACAAGGCTACTGGCAGCTCCAGCAGCCTGAGACCTCTTCAGGCCATATGGCTAACTTGCAACACATGTTTGATGAAGAATATCATATAGTCACGATAAAAACTCACTAATAATATAATTATAGATTAAAATATATGAGAGAATAACGCTACTTTTCCAAGTTCAAAATGGCGATTCAAAATGTGCGTTTAAAAAAAACATCTTGGCGTCAGCCATCTACATGAGGCCATTTTCAGTTACCATCACATCTGCTAAATATAGACCTATCATCAGGCTAAGCGCATTTAACTGAACGCGCACGATAAAATTACCATCTATCAATAACCCATAAATATAAGCATGACTATATTTGAACGATTCATTTACTCACCTCAGGATCAATAGGCAGAAACAAAAGCGTCTACTGGTTTATATGTGTCTAATGTGTGGTTTCGACCCGCCCACAGTGCAGCCACTTACTCTACGGTAAGAGGGAGGAACTTAACGGGTTAAAAGTCTCTCGCGCCCTCTATTGTCATGTTTGCAAACTGTTCTTATTTTAGTCATAGCGAAACCATAGAGCGAAAGCCAGTCGTAAATATTAAAGTTGCTCTCACTGATGAATTTTACACAAAGAAATAAATAGCGTATATATAAATATATATTTAAAATGGTGTAAGAGTGATATCTGAAGCTAAACAAAAACTGTTGTGTACATGAAGCGGGTCGCCTCACGGGGCAGACATGACATCATATTACCAGCCGAACACTAAAAGCTAAATTAATAAATTCATGAATAAATGAATAAAGTAGATATAAATATTTATTTATTTATTTATAATATATAAATATATATTAAAAACTATTTAATTAATTAAAAAAATATTGATTGTATAAATATATTAATTCAAAAACAGCTGTCATTAATCCAGATGTGTTATGGATCAATGGTGTAGAGGGATTGGAGGAGGAGTCATGAGGGGGCGGAGTTATGTGCACAGTAAGGAAGTGACACTAATACAAATCTTTCTTGAGTCAGTAGCAGTAGTAGCTGCGAGCTCGTTGTCTTGGTGATTTTCTTTGTGAATTATCGCCGGTAAATTTTATGGTTTGCTCCAGCAGAGTAAACCGGAAACCTCGCAGGACGCTGGTTTGAAAAATGAAGTCTTTAAATCCGAGTTTTGTTTTTTTGCTGAGTTTAACTCTAGTCAGCTCAAGCGTTGGATTCTACCTTCCGGGTTTAGCGCCAGTCAGTTTTTGCGAGAAAACCTCGAATGGAGATGAGGGGGAATGTCAGGTGAGCTTTTACTGTCCTATATTTGTTATCGTATGATTATGTACAGACAGTTGGCACATAACAAATGTTTAGACAGCATAGTCAGCTGTCCCCTTGACCCTTCTCCCCTGCTGTCATTCCCACAGACTGAGATACAGCTCTTTGTGAATAGACTGGACTCTGTGGAATCAGTCCTGCCTTACGAATATGATGCGTAAGTATGCTTGACCTTTACAATATAAGCTTCATTATATCTACATGCATTTCGTTACAAGCACTGATCAGTGAGGGCATACTTTTTGCTTTAGGTTTAACTTTTGCAAAGACAAGGATGAAAGAAGGCCCTCAGAGAACCTTGGGCAGGTGTTGTTTGGAGAAAGAATAGAGACATCACCTTACAAGGTATAGTATAGACATCACCTTACAAGATATTGTTTTGTATTTGAGATTTTTTATTTACCTTATTCATTGTAGCCTATTTTATCTGTAATATCACCATGAAATCAAATTGGACACTTCTTATTTTTTTATGGAATATTGCAGTTTTTATTATAAATGATTTGTCCCACACATTTAAAAAAAAAAAGAATTTGCCTTTGTAATCTTTCATTCAAATCATTTCCCCTCCCACTTGCAATGACATCTCTTCTGTTCTCTAAAGTAGTGTTTTTCGGTGCAGTGACAGGACAACCTGTCACTCACATGAGATTATAGCAATAGCAAACTAGAACAATTCAATCAATTGCCGATGGACAAAATCAAGTCCTGCCCTACTCTTTTTTTTCTTGTTCAAGAAGCCGTTTCACGTTTTCACACAACAGGGAATAAAAGACTATCACAACTTCCATTTTATGCTGACTTCAGTGCAGTGACATTTGAAAGATTATACACCCTGCTTTTGGAAACCTGGCATCTTGTTTGTCAAGTTTTACTAGATGTAGCTGTAACTGACACACACACACACACTTTTCTCCCTCTGTGTTTTGTTTGACTTTTTTTTGTATATTATCGTCATATAATTATGTTGTTGGTATTTAGACAGTGTATTCCTGAATGTGAACTCCAGTACTGTATGCTTCTCTGGATGGATAATGGATGGATCCTTCAGATATTGATTTTAGACATTTTTCTCTTAGTTTTCATTTAAGGCTGACAAGGCATGTGAGAAAGTCTGCACCATATTGTATGAAACTACAGAAGAAGGCAAGTTAAAGTTGGACTTTCTAAAGCGAGGAATGGAGCTGAATTACCAGCACCACTGGTAAGTCTACGTGGATGCCTTGCCTACAGTAGGCGTGGTAGCATTGTGGAAATTGTCATCTTGCTTTATCAGTTACTAGCATAAGCAAGATGCAATGCTCAACCTTTTAGAAAAGACACTATACCTATCTGTCATCGTAGGGTTTGACATACAGTATTGTCCTTTACTGAGTAGCCTATATAGGCCTAATGGTTGCACATGACATAACAGATTAGTGGTTTGGTTTATTCTTACACTTTATTTTTTTGTTTTGTTTTGCAGGATTGTTGACAACATGCCTGTAACATGGTGTTATTTGGTGGAAGACAATCAGAAAGTCTGCAACCCAGGATTTCCCATTGGATGTCTAGTAAACCAAGACGGAAACCCAAAGGATGCCTGTGTTATCAATGTGAGAGAGAGACTGTTTATCACCACTTGATTTGTGAGATAGCTTTTATTAAAAAAACAAACAATCAAGGTCAGCCCACGTTAAAAAAGTAAAGCAAAAGTAACGTCAAGCATTACTTTCCATAAAAAGTAACTAAGTAATGCAATTAGTTACTTTTTTAAGGGAGTAACGCAATATTGTAATGCATTAGTTTTAAAAGTAACTTTCCCCAACACTGAATTTAAGTAAAACTATATATGTATATTTTTAAGTCTAATCGTTAAATAAGTTAAATCTTTATATAACATTAGAATACGTTACCAGAACTAGAACACTGACACAGAGGAAATATTAAGCTGATTAAAGAAATATCAACAATTTCAAAATAACTTTATAAGTCACTAAAAGATTTAGCAAGAGAAGTATAGAGATGCCATTTTGATGCTTTGTGATTTTGATCCACTCCTTTAGGCTGATTTCAACAGGAAGAACACTTATTATGTTTTCAACCATGTGGACATCACCATATTTTACCACAGTGAAGATGAAACGACTGGGATGGGTGCTCGACTTGTGGCGGCTACGCTGGAACCTAGGAGGTCTGATTTAGCAACTAACTGTCTGTAACTAACTTCACTTTAGGTAGCGTCCTTAACCTAATGTAAGGTCTTGCTCTACTTTCTGTGGGCCCATGTGACCAGTTTCAGCAAAAAATGCTTTGAAGTTAGGCATAGCAACATCATGTGCATTAAAATTTCTGTAATGCACATGGATTAGAACATTACATATATATTTGTCTGTTGAACAGCATCAAGCATGGTGATGATGAGAAACCAACATGTGAAGGCGCTCCCATGGACATTCCAGTAGATTCCAGCAGTAGTCTCAAAGTGACCTACACCTATTCAGTTAAATTTAAGGTAAGCTTGTTTATGGAGACACTATATGGAGATGGTTGGAAAGAACTCTGTGTGATAGAGCTTATTTCTTCTTTTTTAGCAAAATAATGAAATTAAGTGGGCTTCTCGCTGGGATTACATTTTGGTTTCCATGCCTCACAGCAACATCCAGTGGTTCAGGTGAGCACAGAAAGCCAAGCTGGTTGAAAATATATAATGTCAAGAATAAGCTCTTATTTCTATATTTCCATACATACTAATTGCTTTCATTTCTTTCAGCATCATGAACTCTTTGGTTATTGTGCTCTTCCTGTCTGGCATGGTGGCCATGATCATGCTTAGAACATTGCACAAGGATATTGCCCGGTACAACCAGATGGACCAGGTAGCTTGAATTTACTTTGTTCTCCTTCCAACTGTTTTCTAGATAAGAGAAGACATGAATGACTCCGTTACGTCACTACAGTCTCTTGTGTCAACAGAGCTGACACTCCCGCATCAAACTTCCTGTTATATATTGTATTTTATTTATAATTGTTACATTTTCATGAGTCAAAGATCCAAATCTTCAAGCATATATTGACTGACAATTTTTAGTGTTTTATTATTTTTCTCATATTAATAACCAAAAGAATACATCCAGTCAATGAATCCTCTGTTGTGATATTCACAGGCAGACTGGGTTAAGATCCCTCCAGCTGCAAACTTTACCTATGTAAGCGTATTAGCTTATGTTTGCTTATGTTTGATTAGCTTATGTCACTGGTGGTGATTATGATTGGGTAATTGTTTGGCTTCTGGGAACTTACTTTGTATGGTAAAACAGTGTAATTGTACATTACCATACTCACCAATCAAGGTAAAAAAAAATAAATAAGGAAGCTGTTTTGCAGTGAATAGATAATGACACTGATAAAACAAATGCCACATATACCATCTGCTGTGTTGAGAATTTAAATGAGTGTGTTCTGGCCATAATGGTTTATCTGATGATAGTCATGTGAGATCATATTGGAATATGTCATATCTCCTGCAGGAGGAGGCCCAGGAGGAGTCTGGCTGGAAGCAGGTTCATGGTGATGTGTTTAGGCCACCCAAGATGGGCATGCTTCTGTCTGTCTTCCTCGGACAGGGCACTCAGATCTTCATCATGACCTTCATCACCCTTTGTAAGTGCATCTGGAACAGAAATGAATTAAAAGTACTGCAGATTTTTGTATTGTACAAATTAACTTTAAGGGTTGCTTCTCTAGATCCGTGAGACCAGTTGAATATTTGAGTGCATCATGAAAATACCAACAATGTGAACTTTCCTCATTTGCTCAAATTTTTAATTCGATTATTTACGCTCAGTAGACATTGTTGAACAATTGGTTTTACACATTTTGGGAGCATGTTATTTCACATTAGTTATAATAGCATTAAATGAAAAAAAGTGACAATTCTGTTTTTCCCTTTAGTCTTGGCCTGTCTGGGCTTCCTGTCTCCAGCCAACAGAGGGGCTCTCATGACCTGTTCGGTGGTGTTGTGGGTTTTGCTTGGCACACCTGCTGGATATGTGTCTTCCAGACTATATAAGAGTAAGGAAATATTGCAGTGGAAACCCTCCCCCCATGCTCACACTTCTTCCTGTTACACCTGTGCTACAATTATACTGTGTCACAGTGCCACTCAGTGGCAAAGAAAAACTTTACAACATATGGCTCCAACACGTATTATTGTTTTATGGTTCTGTTCATTTCTGCATTTTTAGTGAGGGGAAAGTTACTGAGTCCACATTAAAAATGCCAAATATTCATCTTGATTGCTTACTTTTCCAAATCAATTACCTCTGTATCATCAGCTTTCGGTGGTGAAAAATGGAAAACCAATGTCCTCCTCACAGCCCTTTTGTGTCCTGGGTATGAATAATATTTTCATCTTCATTTCCCGAGAACAGAAATAATATGATTTATGTCAGTATGCAGTTTCAAAGACGTGACTTGTGTTTTTGCAGGATTGTGTTTGTGGACTTTTTCCTGATGAATCTGATCCTGTGGGTAGAGGGCTCCTCTGCTGCTATTCCCTTTGGTACACTCGTGGCAATCCTGGCGCTGTGGTTTGGCATCTCTGTTCCTCTCACTTTTGTGGGTGCATACTTCGGCTTCAAAAAACCAGTGAGTATGCCTTCTTGAACAGACCAATTGTTCTTGACGCCTGTTTCACACATGACCCGCGTGCAGTGCGTAGCCTATGCGATACGTTTTTTTTTTCAGTGCCAATGTTAAGAGGTTAGAGCATTCACACTTCAAGTCTGGCACGGCAACAGTGTGTTGCAGGAACAGTGTGCGGTACAGCAGTACAACAAACGTTTCTGCATGAGTCAATTTTTGCTGAATTTGCTGGTCAAAATGAACACGGATTGACAGGAAAATGTAGTAATTTTACCATATATGCATATAATTCCTTTAAGATTGGGGGAAAGCATAGAAAAGCACTTACCAGGAGTTGCAAAAATAATTAATGCGGTCAAAATTATATCTAAAGTATTAGAATTATTGTTCCGAATATAAGATGACCCTAATTATAATATATTAAAATTATAATTGCATATTTTCCATATTTTAATGTTTAATTTTTATATTGAAAGTATGGTAATTACTGGTAAAATGTACCAACAATCACATTTAAAAATAAACACTATAGCGTACCATAAAAATAGCCTGTAGTTCTCATTTCAGTAGATTTCACAATGACTGATATTTCACCTTTTTTATGTACAGTGACAGATGTTGGCATGTCAAAAAACACAAGTGTTTGATCTACATTTCCTATCTGAACCAAAGGATATGAATGTTTTTTTCTTTAGGCTGATCACATAGCGCTGAAAAGACAGCAGTTTCTCCCTAAAGTCGGAGGCCAAGTGCTGGGCAATATTTGTTCTGTGGCGTTACGCCGCATCATTCTTATGCTGCATCAAAGCGGCCACTTCGTAGAAATTTCAGCTTCGTAGCCGAAACAAGAAATAAAGGGCCTCGCTGGTGTGTATGTTCAGCTCTTTGGTGATATCCAGTGCCTTTAGCTGGATGACTGCTGTGGGTTATGGGCAGCCCCTCACACCCCCCTGCCAACTTCCCCGAAATGGCCCCACTTTTTCAGATGTATTTTCAAGAAAAAAAACGTTGTCTTATATTCGTAACAATACGGTACTTAAAGTATATCTGGTTGTCTGAGAACTACACTTGGAACAAGAAGGCTACACAATTTATGACATCTAATCATTGAGATGGGAAAAACATACAGCATTGTATGACTCGTAAGACTTCTTAATATCTTCTTATATCTTAATATATAAATCTAAATAGAAATAATGAATTAAATATTACGTTGTTTATATTTATTGCGTTTAAAGCCACGGCTCAGTAGTGCACTGCAAACACATCTTATGTGAAATACGTGCTAAAATACGTACTGCAAACTGATCACGTGTTAAACAGGAGTTCTTTTCAACAGAGAACAATTCTAATTCCTGGCATTCTGACAGGTGCTGATTCCACACTTGCGGATACAAAAAAAAAGACATTTAATTATAGGCTCACAGGTTTTGATACTTATGCTTCCCTATTTATGTATTTCTAAACATTTGAATCAGCTGCTATTGCAGTTCCCATCTGTGTGAGCTTTTCTTCTGGCACACTGTCATGCACGATATCATGATTGTGGGTGTTTTTATTTTCCTGTTTTAACAGGGCATCGAGCCTCCTGTGAGAACAAACCAGATCCCACGCCAAATTCCTCAGCAGTCATTCTTCACCAAACCTGTGCCAGGCATCATCATGGGTGGCATCCTGCCCTTCGGCTGCATCTTCATCCAGCTCTTCTTCATCCTCAATAGCATTTGGTATAGTTTGAAATCATATCATGCTGAAATGAGTTGATGCCAGAACTGATGTTTTGGCCCTAACATTAACTAATTGAAATGTTTCTCTGCAGGTCTCATCAGATGTATTACATGTTTGGCTTCCTCTTCCTGGTCTTCATCATCCTGCTCATTACCTGCTCTGAGGCCACTGTTCTGCTCTGCTACTTCCATTTATGTGCAGAGGTGAGATTGAACACTGATCATGGCATATTTTAAACGTTTTTTTTTTTGGTTCATGTTTGGCTGGTTCTTATTCATCACTGATATGAATCAGTCTCATAAGAGTCTACAACATCATTTTAAACGTTATGTCTGAAGTGCTATTTAAAAATAAATAAATGCATGTATATCTTTACTTTTTTGTTTAAAGCCTATTTTTTTTTATTTGACAGGATTATCATTGGTGGTGGCGATCATTCCTGACCAGCGGTTTCACGGCAGTGTATCTGTTTGTCTACGCAGTGCATTACTTCTACTCAAAGCTTCAAATTATAGGGTTGGCAAGCACTATCCTCTACTTTGGCTACACCTCGATCATGGTGCTCATTTTCTTCATTTTCACAGGTATGTGAGAGATGGTCTGTTTCCCTTTAGCCTTGATAATATAAGTTGATATACAATGGGTGTAACAGTAACGTATAACTTTTGCTAAAATATTTTGCATCAAAAAGTGAAAGCACTTCAAATGTCTGTCCCCCTTTACAGCATAAAATGAATTAGAAAGCGTGTGTTGCAGCAGTATTGACAGTTTTAGTTTTAGACAGAAGTTTTATTTAAAGACAGAGCCATGGTTTGTTCAGTAAGGGTTAGGGCTGCTTAATAAAGAAAAAGAAAGAAAAAGTTTTGTTTTTCCCCTGCTGTACCGAAAACATATCAAACTGTTACTTCAAAACCTAGGCATGTACCAAACTGTCACCTTTGCATACCGTTACACCCCTAATATACATTCCCAAACTTTCTTGTAAGCCGAATTCTTTTGATATAATATTTACTTGAAGTACCCCCTGAGATTTGAAAGTAATTATTAAATGATTTAGCAACACATGACATGCAGTTAAAGGGTTAGTTCACCCAAAAATTAAAATTATCCCATAATTTACTCACCCTCAAGCCATCCTTGGTGTATATGACTTTCTTCTTTCAGCCAAACACAATCAGAGCTATATGAAAAAATATCCTGGCACATCTATCCATCATAAAAGTAAGCCATACGGCTCCAGGGGATTAATAAAGGCCTACTAAAGTGAAGAGATAAAAATATTGATTTTTATTTTATATTTTTATGATTTAATTAATCAATTTACGAACACCAGTTTGGGAATCCCTTGGTTAGAGCATTGATTTGTGTCATAACTTTTTTTATTTAGGTTAAAGTTATATTTTATCACTGGTGTCTCTGATTTTCAGTGAATCTACAGCAAATGGCAAAAGAAATGATATTTTTCTGACTTTTAGCTTACAGTCTTTCTGTTGTGTTGTCTTCACTGGCTATAATCAAAAACGAGCATACTGCACATGTATTTTGACTCACAAGCTAATGACCCACAACCAAATGTGCCGCGCGTCCTGAAAAGTGAAGACAAAACCTTTCGATCGCCTGCAGTATAGGTCATAAACCTCGCCCTCTTCATGGAATCGAAAAATTAAAAAATCCAATTCCAAAGATGGTTTCTGTCATTTAGGTAGTTCTTATCGCGCTGATGTATGTTCAAGTGTTCGTCTTTCCAGTAAGTTTGGTTTTAGTTAGTTATTTAGTCCTATAAAAACAGTGTAACGTCATGATTGACAGCTGTGCATGTGGTGTGCAGCTCCACCTCAGTATTACTACTGCGCAGACTTGGGCTCCAAGTTATGTGATCGGCGCAAGATGTTAACATAATTTTTTGTATATATTTTGGCTTGATTTTCCTATAGTGCAAGGAGGATGCGTCATCCATCTTTTTTTACAGTCTATGCTCACAACTTAATAGTGTGAATCAGTCTTACCAATCCTACACTGAATGAGCTTTCACTGAATTCTCCTCCTCCATCAAATAACTAGTTTAACAGGTTAACCCAGTTTAGAGTAAATTGCTATAGCTATATTTACTCTACAGGGTAGGGTTGAACCAGCTTTTCGTAAGTTCTTATTCAAATTGGAACGCAAAGTCCACACTGTATTAGAGGCTTTGTAACTATTAGCTAGTTTGTAACTAACTAGCACCATTTGGTCTTAAGGTAGAACATAGCTAGTAGGTCATAAGCTCTCCGTATAATAATGTGTATTCGCATAAAATGACGTCTATCCCCAATGATCCAACAGCAGCCTTCAAATATATGAGCAGAAGAAGTTTTAAATGCTGTGAATTTCAGTTTATCCTTGATTCTTAACTTTTGCTTCACGTAAATGACAAAAAAAATATTTCCATTGAAATACGTAACTGCTTAATCTTCAATAACATAATAGGTGTTTTTTATATGTAAATAACATTCAGAAACCGTATTTGAAATTAATTAGGATCAATAAATTATACTAATTCAAAAAAGCACAAGAAATTGCATTTGTTATGATTGATTGTATTTGACATGCACAACATGGAACAATGCACACAGAGGTGCGCTATTTAGTCAAGTCAAGTCATCTTAATTTATATAGCGCTTTTTACAATATGAAATGTTTCAAAGCAGCTTTACTGTGATAATAGGAAATTACAGTAACAGAGATTGTTTTGGCTTTACAGCAGCTCTAGGATAAAGTTATTGTCCAGCTAAAGTTAGTTTTGATTGATTGATTTACTTCCGTTGCGAAGATCATTAGTTATTAACTTAGGGGCCGCTAACACGAAACCGTTCTAACAGAAAACCCTCAACGCGTTCTGGCCGCCCATCCGCACAAAACAGTGCCTGGTGTCTCGAGAACGCACTCCCGAAATAGGTTCCAAGGTGCAAACGATTATCAGTTATCTCTGTGCAAACCTACGTAACCTCTGCGCAAACACCGATGTCGTGCATCACGTGTTCAGTCCATAGGTATGCACGTTTTATATATATATGTGCACAGGTGTGTAGTCCTTTTTTTACAAATCAACCCTTAACAAACTTGAAAAAAAAATTGGTAAAATAGCGTTTGTACATTTATTAATTTATAAATAACTGAGTACATTTATTCACATGATGTTCTCTCTCTTAATATGCAATTGCCATTGCCAACATTATCATATAAGGTTTTAGTCTGTCAGCCAAAACAAGAGCTTATTGATGCAATTCAGTCAGTCTGTCGTTTTATTCCACCTGTTACTCCAGGTTGGATGCTTCTGTAAATATAGTTTATACATAGTTATGAGTCAACTATTTATTGGTGCAAACATTTTTAGTAGCTTGTAAGATACTTCATCAAAACTAAGCACACAGCTGGTGAATTGGGGAAAGTACCATTCATCCGCTTCAGGATTTCTATCCTGTTCCTGAAATTCAATACTTTTTGTGCTCAGTGTGACATTACTTTTTTTGTGATAATTTTTACTTTACCTACAATCTTAAATGTTCAGAGATTGTCATGATGTTGGTAGTTTTGATGCTGCAGTATGTCTCCCTGCTGGTCCTTTTGTTTAGCAGGTGACCAGTGCTAGTTTTGTTCCTGCCCGATGGGTCATACTGTGTTCAGGCAGAGGGTAATTGGGACACGTATAAATATTCCTCATCTTTCATTGTTGTTGAAAGGTAGCGCCGCTCCCTCCGGCCTTAATCAAATCTCTGTCGCTTCCCCTCATTGATATGCTGAGGCGGAGGTGGCGAGCGATGGCCAGCTGTCTGCCATCCATAAACACCTGTGGGTTGATAGCATCTAGATATGCTTACTTATGTCTACTCAGTCTCTCCAAACGACAGGTTCTAGCTTTGTAGCATGTGTTTTCCTCACCCAGCGTGAAGAAAAGGGATTTACAACTGTTTAGGTCAATGATCGACTCTGAAAAATACCCCAAGCTTCTCTGCGACAGTACTTTGACATTTCACATAGGTCATTTGTAGTAGGAGTATTCAAGACACTGAACCTTTACAAAAACACTCCAGATTATCCAGTGTAATTGCAGCAATTCTCACAGCTTTTCTTTGAATGATGGGAAACCACCGCCATTGGTTTCTTTTCTGAGTGGATATTAGCCACAATCTATTTGTTGCCATGGATTCTTCTAGATGCTTTAGGATCCCTGGCAATGGCTGTTATGGCAACTTCTACGCGCACTTGAGGGGTGAAAATGTAAGACACGAGTAAAACGATGCTTACTGAGTCGCTATTACGTTCTCAGTCCCACATCTTAAAATAACGCTTCCCCGAAATGGTTTGTTTCTAGCAGGACTTTTTAGATCCCAAAAGCAAACTGAAGATAGAGTGAGAGCGTGTGTGGAGGATGAGGAGGAGGACTGAGAATCGTGTGTTTATAAATACATCTAAATATAGATTCCTAGCTAAATATTTCAATCAGACCTATTGTTGATTGGCTGTCACTGCCGCCCCAGCGATGATTAGATTTAAAGGGATAGTTCACTTTGAAATTAATTTTTGATATGTTTTAGCTTACCTCAAGGGCATCCAAGATGTAGGTGTCTTTGTTTCCGCAGTAGTTTCAATTTTGATATTTTTAGGTCAAACCGTTCTTGTCTGTCAGTCATATAATGCAGGTCTATGGTCACTGTCTCAAAACACAAGCACAGAGTCCAAATTAAAACAATTCCCCATCGTCCAAATGAAACAATTCCCCATCATAAGTACACATTGATGGCCTAAGATACGAAACGAGTGGTTTGTGTGAGAAAACGAACAGTATTTATAGCGTTTTTACCTCTTATACACAGCCACGTCCAAGTGATCTGATCTGACGTGTCAGACTGGTGCATAGATATATACACTAGATGTCGCCTTGTCTACAGCAGTTCATTGGAACGAATGTCTTTAAGGCGACATCTAGTGTATATATCTATGCACCAGTCTGCGTACACGTCAGATCAGATCAGATCACTTGGACGTGGCTGTGTATAAGAGGTAAAAATGCTATAAATACTGTTCGTTTTCTCACACAAACCGCTCGTTTCGTGTCTTAGGCCATCAATGTGTACTTATGATGGGGAATTGTTTCATTTGGACGATGGGGAACTGTTTTAATTTGGACTCTGTGCTTGTGTTTTGAGACAGTGACCATAGACCTGCATTATATGACTGACAGACAAGAACGGTTTGACCTAAAAATATCAAAATTGAAACTACTGCGGAAACAAAGAAACCTACATCTTGGATGCCCTTGAGGTAAGCTAAAACATATCAAAAATTAATTTCAAAGTGAACTATCCCTTTAATCCTGTGCTTTATCACACTCCGCTCAGTTTGACTGTCAGATAATTTGCTGCATTGAAACCCAACTATTAATAGATGGTTTTCTTGTAAAATGACTCCAACTGTGGTTTTAATCGAAGTGCTGTTTCATAATGTGTACACTATCAGTTAGTCTGGGACATTTTATGACGTACATGTGCTGAAAAGCTCTTTTTGTTGTCCTGTTCTCTATTTCTTTTGTTAATTCTCACACATTTCTTCTTCCATCCAGGTACTATAGGCTTCTTCGCCTGCTACTTGTTTGTAAATAAAATCTACAGTGTGCTGAAAGTGGACTAAGGGAAGGACCTTTTGGAGAACACGTCAACTTTTTACAGATCAGCTTTCATGTGAAAGTTTGAAGAGACATTTAAATGAAGGGAGGAATCAGACGACACTCTTCTTTCCTGAACCGCTGGTGTGTGGCTCAATTTGTAATTCACTGACCTGCAGTAGGTATGCGTGTGAACTCCAAAGACCCCTTTTCAGTGCTTTATTTATCTCGCGTTGCCTATGACTTTATTCCAGCTAAACCCACTGTGGTGAGAGCAGAAGCCCATATCTTTAAGCATCAAGTTCTTTTTATGAATGTTTTACTTGCTTTGCTTTATTTCATCATAATCTTTTTTTGTATAGAATTTGTTTTGAAAGACCAGACGGGACACAGATTAGGGTGCGGTCACATTTACCTTTGTATGGTCAAATTCTGTGGGCTTAATGCGGTCATGTTAATAGAAAACCAGGAAATATTGAATTTCACATCAGATTCAAGTTTCTTCATTTTGAACACTCAAATTCACTGCTTAGTTTGAACCTACGAGTAAGCAGTGCTTCATGTATCGCTACACTAATGATAATGTATAATGGACCTTGTTTACTATTTTACTGTTGCTCACTGAAATTTCGCAGGTAAAACCCAGTCATTCCAATAGGAATCTGTGCGATCGGGAGTTTTGCGTAAAGGCAAAAAACTGTCTCACCCAGATTTCGCTCATGTTCAAGTTTGTCACAGGAATTTGACATGTTCACAACAGAAAGATGCTTGATTTGAAAGTGACTTCTGTATGAGCAGTGCTTTATACATACGTACACTGTTTTCAATGGACAATGGGCATGTTTATGCTAACGTGACTGCACTAGTTTGACATTAACATGCTCTGCTCAGCAAAATTTCTCTGGCGATATCCAGTAATTTCAAATAGAATCCATGCAATCAGGAGTTTCATGTGTTGGTGAAAAAGTGCAGATTTTGCTTATTGAAGTTGACCATACAAATTCGCTGTGTTGACAAAAAAAGCAGCTTGGTTTGAAAGTGAATTCTATGTGAGCGATGCTTAGCTACGTTACTGACAATGAATCTCCGCAGCCGCAAATTTCGCTAATGTGACCGCACCACAGTAACCAGACCACAGTAACCTCTCTAATGTCACCAACTGGTGGATATCAGTAATAATTGTTCCTATGTTAATAGAATACAACTACTTTGTTCCATGTGTTGTTTTATCTTGCTGACAAATTGTTTTTTATGGAGTGAAGGAAATGGGATGGTTAAGAAGCATATTTTTTGCTTGATGACATTTTTATACAAGTAATAATATCTAAATAATGGGAGCTATTTAGTGATTTTTGTACTTTGTAAATTATTTAAATGTCATTACTTAAAAAAACTACAGGCGTACACATCTTTTTTCAATAACTTTAATTTAAAACCCACAGAATGTACTGATCAAGTCTAATGAGGTATACATAAACATTCTTAACCATGTTATAACAAAAGAAAAATAAAGCACAAAGTACATTACAAAAATGTCTACTATACTTTTTTTTATATATAAAACAGTCTGTTGTTACAGTTGGAGTCCATTAATGATGACTTGCTTCAGCTGACTCTGTGGTTACATTTGATGAAAGTGATTGTCTACAATTTTATAAGTGCTGCAGACATCAGTGGAAACTGACATATGGTGGATATTGTCTGTGATATGTATTTTTGCACTCACTGGTTTCAAAATAATACTTGATGTAGCAGAAGAAACTGCAGGTTTGATTTATGGTAAATTGAGCTGACTTCCAAACACAGCAGCCAGAAATGAAGCACTAGCTGTTCTATTTTCGTACAGGGTCACGCTAAGTGTTAAATAATGGTTAATGTCCGTGCCTTCCTGCAGTGGTCAGTAACATAAAGTGCTTTATCAGTTGCAAAGCCGTCTTATTTAATCCCACATCATGTCAAAATGATATAATTGGCAGTGTCGGGGGATAAAAACATCTTATACTGCACAGAGACTGTACAATTTATCTAGGGCGGCACTCTTTAAGAGCGCTTACTCTCCACACTGGTCAAGAGGTACATCATAAATATCCTGAGATCCTTAGCTCATTAGCTGCTCTTCAGGTCACATTTCACCCAAAAATCACAAGGAAATAAAAAATAAAGTACATTTCATAAATTGAAGGCAGTTCAACAAATAAACAATTAAATTAACATTTTGATTCTACGTTACGGTAATGAGAAATGGTTGGATGGTGGGAACAATGTAATGGCCTAAAAATATGCATATATATATATATATATATATATGCTCTTCAGAATACTGATACTGAAACCCTATACATCTTTTAAATACCAACAGAAATAAAGTGAATAACTGACCCATACCCTAATCTTGATGAGATTAATCGCTTATTGATGCATGGACAATAAATAAATAAATAAGAGTTTCTTCAATTTCATAATATAGTTTGCCTGTAATTACTCTCACATTTAAGAGAACTTTTCTCCAGTGACAATGATTTAGTTGATATCATTGTATGTATGCTTATAAAAATAGACAAAAATCTCTCTACATATGTATTCTAAATTCATTTCAAAACAACATATAGAATACTTTTTCTTTAAATTGTAAAGTAGCAATACATTTGACATCTATGTATACAAAGAACATTCATTTTGTTAGACATATTATACACTACTCTATACTGTCTCAAAAAGTATTTTTCCAACATTTTACTCCCTAATATTCCAGTAATATTTTAAACCACTATAAAAGAATCAATGTTCTGTATTTTATGGAACACTTTATACCATGTCTCCAAAAATTTATATTTTACATACAAAGGTGTTGAAATTTCAAAACTTTCATATTTAATGATTTTTCTGAATAAATAACCATGACATTGTGTACTGTAACTGATTGAAGTAGATTTTAAACCACTTCCCCATTACAGTGTAAACATACACTACCATTCAAAAGCTGGATTTTGTTTTGTTTTTAAGTCTCTTAAGCTCATCAATTATGCATTTATTTGAGCAAAAATACTGTAAAAATAGTAATATTGTGAAATATTATAAGTTAATTAACTCTTTTCTATTTGAATATATTTTATATTTAAGGAGTAATTTACTCCTGTGATGTTAAATCTGAATTTTCAGCACCATTATTCCAGTCTTCAGTGTCACATGACCTTTCAGAAATCATTGTAATTTGCTGACTTGCTTCTCAAGAAACATTTCTGACCCCCAATTTCCACCAGATGCGTAACGGCTCCGCTGCGTGACAGCTCCGTGTTCCGTCGTCCGTCAATACCCACCAGGTCCGTATTTGTTGCGGAATGGCTGCGGTCATGACTGACAGCTGAAGTCACAAGGACCCACGAGATCTCGCAAATTCACGTATGATCGCGTGATATAAGTGCTGAATTGCTGCGGAGCTCTCCGGCATCCGGCAAAAATAGAAGCTCTACGTATCTGCTCCGGAGGGCTGCGGATCGCTGGAGTCGGAACGCAGCTGTACCGCATTCAGTGGAAATACACTCATTGACTTTAATGGAAACCTATTGACTCCGCCGCCGTGCCGGAGCCGTAACGCAGCCGGTGGAAATTGGGGGTGAGTATTATCAATGTTTAAAACAGTTGTGCTGCTTAATATTTTTGCGTAAACCCTTATTTTAAAGCAATTTAATGCATCCACTGCTGAATATCTTATATTTTTTTAAAGAACAGTGGGTCAGCGCCAATAGCCTCGTGGGCAGCGCCGACATGTAGCGCAGTTGCGCTTCGGGCATCCCGAGTTCGAGTCCTGGCTTGTGGACCTTTCCCGATCCCCCCCCCCCCCCTCCAACTTCGCTTCCCTATCACAAAAAATGCCAGAACAGTAGTGTAACTACTAACTAAACGTTTTAAACAGTCTATCATCATTGACATGCATCTCCATAGTTCCTGCCAAGAAACTATGTTAGCTAGGCTTTTCTGTTGCCTATAATATTGTTTTTGTATATACTAACCGTAACCGCAAAGTAGGTCCATAGCGTAGCTAACACGTTTACAATGTATTCAGTGAGCTTGTGTTTAAAGGCACAGTATTTGATTTGACCAAAACCAAAAGCTGTATATACCTCAGAAATATGTTGAGAATTTGCCTTAAGGTGTTTCCTCAGGTTGCTTGTTAATGTTACTGTGCACAGTGAGCTCCTTCTCTGAGCTCAGACTGATAGAGGTGGTCTCCTTTCGGCTGTCTTTAGACCTCCTCTCTGTCGGGGAAGAAGACATTGTGCCTTCCTCCCAGGTGCGGAGAGGGTACACACGGGCAGTCTGGCTCGATAGGTGGGTGTTCGCCAGACGCCCGTCCGTCACTGTGAAGCAGCTGTCCACGGCGGAGCCCTGACTGACCCGGCCCTGCCCACACAGCGGCCCGCAGAGCAGCGCCAGGAACTCCTTGCGTACGCTGCGGTGCATGTAGCCGTAGATGTAGGGGTGTAAGCAGCACTGCAGGAAGAAGAGAATGAGCGCCATCGAGGCCAACCAGGGTGGCACCGCTGCGCTGGAGTAAATGGATATAGTACTCAGGACGCTGTATGGGCCCATGCTGAGCACGTAAGATGCCATGATGACAAACACCACTCGCGCCGCCTTACAGTGATAGTGGAAGCGTCTGTGGCGGGTTCTGATGGGATAAGTGGCCGAAAAAGGTCCTTCCGATTGAGGCTGCTGCCTTTGGGGGCTGGAACAGGACGCTTGGGAATCCGGAGGGGGGTTGGATTGGATGGGGTGAACGAGAGCATTCTGCCGCCTTGCCGCCCTGAACACCATCCAGTAGCAGCAAAGCATGATGATCACGGGCAGCCAGAAAGAAAGTGCGGACACCAGGGCTGAATACGAGTAGCTAGAGGACCACACAACAGTGCAGGCATTATGGCGGCGGTCGAATTCGATGGTTCCCCATCCATACAGCGGCGGAGTGCTCTGAAGCACGCTGAGAAGCCAGGTGAGAGCGATCAGGTTGGTACCCAGGTGAGGAGTCATTCGGGTGGGGTAGGACAGCGGGTGGATGATGGCCAGGTAGCGATCTACGGACACCACAATGATGGTGTTGACGCCAGCGAATGCGAACAGGTGCATGAGCACAACAAGGGCCAGGCACAGGCGGGCGTCCAGTGGCCAGACCTCGGGCACGGTGGCGGCGATGGCGAAGGGCATGACCAGCACTGTCTGCAGAAGGTCGGCCAGGAGCAGGTTAAGCACGAAGCGGTTGGCGACGTGGAGCAGCTGTGGCTTGCGCTGGAATACCAGCAGCACCACAACATTTCCAAAAAGCGATGTGCACACGATCGCCGATATGAGCACCATCTTCACCGTGCTGTTCACCAGAGACGGCGACAGGGGCGAGCCAGGGTCCCAGGGCACTGTGCTGGAGTTACTTCCCAGAGGTGGAAAGGTGGACATGTTGACAGAGACAATATGGGAGATGACGCATTAGTAGTCTTTCAGATATCCCCAACACCAGCCTGAAGGTCTGATGACTGTTTAATCGATGTTCACGCCTTGAGAGAGGATGTAACAGAAGGAAAAATGTTCAGCACATCCTAATCCTTGTTAGATGAATGTTCACACTTCTGTAATGATATTTGAGTCACAATAAAACAGACATCTGAATGAACTATTGTGTCCTGCATACACATAAAGCAGGTGCTTTTTGGGGATGCATGCTACAGATATCCTGATAAATTAACTATATCGGTTATCAAACAATAATGTAAAAAATGTAATAATTTACTAGTAGGCAATCAGGTGATAATGGATCATTTATTGTGCATACTTGTTTCCTCGATTTTTTTTAGATTACCTTTTTTGTCATCTACACGTCGTTGACTGAAAGTTAATCTTTAAAAACACTAGTAAGCATTCAAAACTACTGATTTAAAATTTTCGTGTTATTTTTTATTTAAAATATAGTCTTATTAATATGGGTACTATTACATACATTTATAATATTAATATATGTAATATTTATGCAAAATAATTATAATGCAAACAAATCAACTTTGGCTTACTGTATTGCCCA
This sequence comes from Rutilus rutilus, assembly GCF_951802725.1. Taxonomy (NCBI): domain Eukaryota; kingdom Metazoa; phylum Chordata; class Actinopteri; order Cypriniformes; family Leuciscidae; genus Rutilus; species Rutilus rutilus. The sequence goes on along the minus strand of NC_140219.1, from coordinate 19,032,206 downwards.
GAATTACTGTATTAATATCAGTGCATCCCTAACGCTCATATACAACTTTATTAAACAAGACCCAATAATAATCTCAGTACACGGTTCCAAAATGTATACTGTACTGTACATATACTTGTATAAATATTGTAGTTTAAAGAGCATATAGTCTTACTATAATGACCCTCTTGGATATCCTATCTACATCCTATCCTTTCTACATCTGAGCAGTGCTCACTACAGGCTATAATGTATACTATGCATGCATTTTTATATACACAAAGATACATACTACAGTCTAGGCTATATCACACAATACAGTTGCATGTATGTACAAAACAGTACGCACATTATTCTAAGCGATAATGAAATACTTCAAGAGAAAACTGTGTACAGAGACAACATATTTTTAATCCATTTTCATGGCTAAAAGGCTGTGTGTATCGTATCTTACCTTGTCTTGAGTCACTGTTGGTAAGCACGGGCCAAATTATTTGCATCTACTTTTCCATGCGAACAATGAGAAACAGCTGGAATTCACCGCTGTCATAATTCCATTGTGAACCGCGGGCTAAAAGTGGCGCTGGTTTCTCTACGGTGCAAATCTTATGCAAATATAATCAATGAATAGAAGACATTTGCCGTAAAATGAGCACTGAAAAGCATTTCGAATGGCTGTTGGTTGTCAGTCGCCTTTGTGTCTCTCTCTTCAATGACAGGGCTCCAGTGATGTTCTCCCATTTTAGTCTCCTCAGTGTCATCAATGGCAGTCCTCTCGCCTCGCCTCGGCTCTGTGTGAGCAGGACTTCATTCAGAGATGGAGAATAATCAATCAACCCCTCGCTTGTCGTGTCAGAGCAGATATCGTTTTAATAAACCGCCGTGGGTTTCTGTAGGCTTTGCGAGTGAACATGCGCTGGCGCATATACAGCAGTGTCACAGCGGTTACATGTCATTATCACACAAGGGTTTTCTGCTCATTAGGACTGTAACACTGGCTGTTGTGGGTGCACAAACCTTCCACATTAAATAACCGTGCTTACTGCTTATCACATCCAGTGGGTAGGTTATAAAAATAAAGTGCGCAACATAGTGCACACTAGATAGCTTAACACACGTAAATATGCATGTAGTATGTGTATTGTACAGTGTGTGTGTGTGTGTGTGTGTGTGTGTGTTGTAGGCTACTACAATCAACCTGCTAGCTACATAGCAGTGTTCACTACATGGTAGTATTATCTACAAAGTATAGTAGGCTACGCTACACTCTAAAAAATGCTGGGTTGTTTCAGTCCATGTTAGGGTCAGATATGGACAAACCCAACCTGGTTTACATTTTTTAATTCAAATTTTAAACCCAACGGTTGTGTCCGTATGCTTCATGCTCACACAGCAATATTAAAAGAACACAATAAAGGAAGATATATTTGAAGACATTTTTGGGTAAACTAATCCCTTTAAAGGGGTGGTATAGTGCCCTTTTCACAAGATGTAAAATAAGTCTTTGATGTCACCACAGAGTGTGTATGTGAAGTTTTAGCTCAAAATACCCCACAGATATTTTTATATAGCATGTTAAAGTTGTCACTTTTTGAGGGTGAGAAAAAACACTCTGTTTTTGTGTGTGTCCCTTTAAATGTAAATGAGCTGCTGCACCCCGCACAGAGGGCGGAGTTACAACAGCTTATGTCCTTTAACCTCACACAGACATGCACTGAAAATGTCAATGTTTATGTTCAAACCAGAGTCAGACAATAATGGAGAGACTCAAGAAGAAGTGACAACATGTAGACAACATTTCTGAATGGTTAGTTGGGTGAATTTATGTAGCTTATGTGTACTTTATCTTCTAGTCATTGATTAGCATATTCTGTCTGATAATCTATAAATTGTGTCCGGGGGCGGGGTTTATGTAAATTTTAGGGTTGGTGATGTCACTAACTAGGTATGTTGTGTAGTCCCTACCAGCCGTTTGTTGTAGTCCTTTCTTTAAAATGCAAATATCTTCCTTTGCTTTGAACTTTGAGCTTTGTAACTTTGCAGATATTGTTTATACTCAAACAGCAACATTACACACCAACTAAAGTTTAAAAAGTTAAATCATATTCAACCACCCCTTTAACTTATTTATGTAGATTTTCAGAAGGTATTGTACCAGGCGGTACCAATATCCAGCCACATGCTTTTAAGAGGAACAACTCCAATAAATCAGAAAACGCCTTCACAGGCACAGCTCAAAATCAGAACAGGACTTCTTTCTGACTCTGCTGAAACCAAAGGTGCTTCATGTCACTGCTACACTACAAAATACTTATTTTCATCTACAAGATCAACTCCCGTCCTTTGAGTATTTTTTCTTTTATGCTGTCGGGCATGTGTTGGGGTGTCAACGTTTTGAGCTTTGGGGACATGCATCACAACGAATACTTGCAAATACTGCAAGGCTGAGAAGAGAGTTTTAGATCTTCAACCAATTCAGAGTAAAAATTTTTCCCCCGCTGAGAAAACCTGCATAAAATAACTGTTTTCATGGTAAGTTGTAAAATTTTCCATAATGTACTGACAAGCACACAGACAGACACACACATTTTTAGCAATATCATACAAGTCAAGTCACCTTCATTTATAGAGCTTTTAACAATATGGATTGTTTCAAAGCAGCTTTACAGAGATAATAGGAAATTACCATAACAGATTGTTTAGGCTTTACAACAGCTCTATGATAAAGTTATTGTCCAGCTAAAGTTAGTTTTGATTGATTGATTCACTTCCGTTGCGAACATCATTAGTTATTAACTTAGGGGCCGCTAACACGACACCGTTCTAACAGGAAAATCCTTAACGCGCTCCGGCTGTCCATCCGCACAAAACAGTGCCTGGTGTCTCGAGAACGCACTCCCTAAAATAGGTTCGAAGGTGCAAACGATTATCCTTTATCTCTGCGCAACCCTCAAAAACGCAAACCCGCGAAAACGCAAACGTTGTGCACATGCGCATTACGTGTTCAGTCCAAAGGTAAGCACGTTTGAAACAAGCATTTGAACAGTGAAAACTAATGCCATGCTTCCTTATGATATCTCCCAAGGGTAGCATGTACAGAGTGAACTGTAACGGTCCTAGTATTGAGCCTTGTGGTACACCATATTGAACTTTTGATCGATAAGACATCTCTTCATTTACTGCTACAAACTGATAATGGTCAGATAAGTATGATTTGCTAATGCAATTCCATGCTAATGCAATTCCACTAATGCCGACATAATCTTCTAATAGGGTTGAAAAATAAGCAGATCTAGCAGCTTTTAAGGCCTCTCTATTTGCGATTGTGCTCTCTTTCCATGAAATGCGAAATACCTCTAGTTTTGTTTTCTTCCAGTTTCGCTCCATTTTTCTGGCTGCTCTCTTAAGGGCCTGAGTGTGCTCGTTGTACCACGGCGTTGGACTATTTTCTTTAATCTTTTTTAAATGCAACGGAACAACTGTGTCTAAAGTGCTGGAAAAGAGAGAGAGTTAAAGGGGTCATATAATGCCATTTTTGTACAAGTTAATATGATTCTTTAGGGTCTAAATGAAAAGTTTGTAATATACTTTCATTAAAAATTCTCATTAGTATTGTAAGAAAACACCAATTTTACCTGGTCAAAAACAGCTCTGTTTTCAGCACGCCATTTAAGTGCATGTGTCTTTAAATGATAATGAGCTTTGCTCACTCCGCCCCTCTGTTCTGTGGGGTGCTTTGACAAAACACACGTGGAGTGTTGCCTTGACAACAGTTGAGGGTATATTTCGGAGAACGAATCGCAGCGGTAGTCTGACTCTGAGGACACATCTGTGCAACCAACCGTGTAAATTTGAACCGGAGTCGGACCCTGAACAAGATGACGGCCCGAAGAAGTTCGACAATTAAAGGCACAATATCTTTTTTGCTTTAAAAATAGCAAAAATCACTATATCTATGTTATATATATTTTTTAGTTGTGTACTTACATTATCCCGACTGTTTCCAACAACTTTCAAACCAGGAGAAATTTGTAATTTAATTCGAAGACACGTCCCGTTTCTTTATTTCCGTTTTGTCGCCGTCAATGGCGTCATATCCGCGTTGTCCCTGGTTTCCGCTCGTACTGCCATAGCAACCAGAGCTAACCAGACCCCTCTGATAGTAACCAAAGCGCCAGACGTGGACAACTGTGTAGTTCGCAATGTCTATTTGCACGCTGTTGTTGTTTCGTTCAAACATTATGGACCATGGCAAGCAGACTTTGGATAAAAAAGGAGAACTAAAATGAGAATCAATATCAGCGCGGTGTTTTCGAGATGCCGAGAGCTCCCATAAACAACTATAAACGAGAGCTCCACGTCTGAGACTTTGACCGCTCCTACATGTACTTTATTAAACAGGTGAGCACATTTACATAAAACTAATCAATGTTTTATAGTTCAACAATGATAAAATGTTAGAATATGATCTGTATGTTATTCTGATATTGATCTAGCTTACTGCTAGTCTCATACAGACAAACTAACACATAAATTTCAACACATTCAAATGCAGTTTAGTGTGATAGTGTAATGTTAGACCAAGTGAAACAGCGCTGCGTTACCTCACAAGTTTAATTTGTCTAATAAACTGACCTGTGAGTTGTAATTCTGCACTTGCGTGTAGTTCGGTAGAATGTAGGTTAATGTCCATATTCCTTTTATATCCGCGGGACTCACGTCGCGTGTGGAGCTGATAGCTGTCTCTTAGCAATCCCGAACTGCTTCATATCACAGTCATGATAAAAGCATCGATGTATTCAGTCATCCATAAACATTATTAGATCGGTCGGCTTGACGTTGACGACAAGATCCATAATTCTTAGCAAATGTTGCGTATCAAACTACGCCTTTGTTATTGTAAAGAGGTTAGCGACCCCTAGCGGCGAAAAATTCCATACTGTACGTTTAAAGTAAGCTTAGTGTAGTGTTACCACGTTAACTTTAACACCTGCGTAGTGCGTACACAGTTTGTAATAACACAATAACCATAATGCGTTGTTCATTATAAACGTGGGATTATGAATTATATTGAGAACGTCGTACATAGAAAACATGCCGTAATGTACCCTGAGTGTAAACCTTAGCCGCATTCATCGTGAAGCGTGCAAGCGATTTGCAAAGATTAATATAAAGGTTAATAAAACGTTACACTCACTTCTTCTGGAGGTGCAGCAGGAACACGAATAGTTGGTACAGATCCTTTTTTCAGGAGCAGCTTCTTAGCAAAACCAGCTTTATATTGACCCTCGTTTATAAAGCAGTCTGGTGAGAAATGATTTGTGCAAACATGAAAGCATTGACGTTGATTGTCGGTAATATTCCCTTCGAAAACAAAACTCAGCCACTGCGTCTTCAGCGGTTCGGATTTAGGAACATCAAAATGACTGCTGTGTTCGTTATGACACCCAAGAACAAGAGCACCACAATCGCTTAGACGCCATTCAGCTCCAGCATTTCAACAATGGCGGACTATGATGACAGCTCGCTCAGGGCGGGTCTGTGTTGAAACGCTGCTGTCAATTAACAATTGTGGGAGGGGCGTCCGACCGTGTGACGTCACACGGTCAGACAGCTTTATTTGAGACGGGGGAAACATATTCCATATCAAGGAGATTTAAAAAAAAAACACCGGATTGATTTTTATCATTATATGATGGTTGTGTACAGGCACTGCCAACACACATTTCAGTACAATCAACTTGTAAAAGTGCATGTACCATTATATGACCCCTTTAAAAATTTCTGTCGTAATATCGAGTTCTTCTAAGCTATCTGGGATGCTGAATACTATAAAGACCCACCTCAGCCCCTAGTATCAATGTAGTTGTGATTGATGTGTAAATGCATTTACACACCTCTGAGCATATGAGGTAAAGACACCTACAATAAATGCCATTTCAGAAGTGCTTCTGTGTCACCCCTGCAGTGTAAATTTGACATTAGACTCATATGGCGCTTTTCCACTACACAGTACCAGCTCGCCTCGGCTCGGCTCGGCTCGACTCGACTCGGCTCTGTTTGGTTTTCCACTGGGTAAAAGTTGTACCTGTACCTGCTTCCAGGTACTTTTTTTCGTACCACCTCCGGCGAGGTTCTAAGCGGGCTGAGGCGATACTAAAATGTGACGTGAAAACACGGCAGACTGCTGATTGGTCAGAGAGAATCGTCACTATTCACTGCGTCATCATTGCACGCGCCAGACGGAGTATCCTGAATAAAAAACAGCAAAAACAAAAACAAAAACATCCAAAAACAGCATACACTCGATTTCCTCCATTGTCCTGTGTGTGTAGGTAGCGGGTGTGTCTCGCGCGTCTCGCGTAAAAGATTAAGTCACGGCAGTTTCCTGCGGCGTCGCTATGACGACCAGGTACTATTGTGGAGGTACTATCTGCAATGGAAAACGGAGCGAAAAGCGAGCCGAGCCGAGTCGAGTCGAGTCGAGTCGAGTCGGTACTGGTAATGGAAAAGCGCCAATAGAGTGTGATATAATCAAATACAAGGCCACACAAATCACAGCCTGCTGATATAGTTTAATGGCTCAATTACGAATGTGATATTGCTTTTATACAGTTAACAACTTACACTTCATTCATAAATCATTGATTCACACTACTCAGATTACCCAACTATTTTTTCACCAACTACTAGCATAACAAAAAGAGTTAAAAATCCCCATGCTTAATTCATAGACTCACAGCTTGTCTGTAATGATGCAAACACCACTCTTGTAACACAGAAATCAATCAAATTGTTACATTACAAATAACAATCCATTGTTACAACACTAAGAAGCCAAATGAAAGACTGCTACCTGCTTTTTTCCCTTTCTTGTTTGAAGATTAATCTATTGTTCATTCTGTTTAATGTAAAGACACTCTTGGAGACTCTTGGAGCATTAAAAACCTGCCAGATTGCCATACAAAATGGGTAGTGTTGGAGAATTTTCCCTTGATTCATGTCTAAGTATGATGCAATGAAAATGACAAGCATGAAAAAATAGGTCTGAAAAGGATGAGAGAATGGAAAAATACACAGTTTGCATAAGAAATGCAAAGTGTCAAAATACTGTATGAAACAGAACACCATTATGTGAGGTTTTGGGATGTTTGACCAATAGAGCTAATTGTGTCAACGTCACCAGGTGTGACAGAGGGGAAGAGATAGATTTGAGGGTATCCATTGGAGACATGATGATATGAAAAAGGTATAAAAAATGGGTGCTGAATATTGTAACTTCAGATCACCAGCTGGCTTCTCCTTTATTGTTTGTACAATAAAGTTAATTCTTCTGACCTGGAACCTCGACTCTGAGAAACTTCTTTGTGACCTGAACCAAGGACTTCGAATTTGCTATAACTTAGAAGCTTATTTGAGACCTGAACCAAAAAGAACTTTGAATTTGCCACAACAGTAGCAAGATGGTTCAGCCTTCAGGCAAAACAAGCATTTGTGGATTTGCAGCCTGTAAGTACAATACATCTTTTAACTTTTTTTAAGTGAATACAATCCTTAAATTACACATAGGTAAAAATAACTAATTATAGGTGGGTGTACCCAGATATCACAAATAATTCTCTTAAGATGTATGGTAGATTATGCTCTACATATTAGGTAGAGCCACCCCTCTAGGGGTCAGCCAGCTGTTTTTTTCGTTGTTTTTGTTTTCCGTTGTTTTTGTTTTCCGTTGTTTTATATATATATATATATATATATATATATATATATATATATATATATATATATATATATACAGAATCTGAATTAAAATGTGTTTGATTTAAGCCTACATTTCAAAATTTTGTGTCATAAAATTTCTTGTTTTTAAGCCTTTCGCATTTCGCAATTAAAATGTTGAATTTAGCCAGAGACAGGCGCGCTCAGAGCTGTCATATATCACAACTTTTCAGTGTTTTCAACCACATACTGTTTATTTTAGGTTTCAGACATATAAATTCACATAAGTACTAAAATAAAACAATACATTTAGAGTTTGTAAAATACACACTGATGTCTATGGAAGAGGTAATAATAATCCTTTCCATTATAATTCGACACGTTTTATTCATATCAGATACACATTGTGTAGGTAACTTTAATGTTTACTCTGTTCTTCTCCCAGTTCACCAGCCACTTACTTTTAAGTATTTCGGGAGAAGTGGATGATTTCACGTGTTGTAAATCCAACAGATTCGATTCTCTGAACTGCGTCTGCGGCACAAACATGGCGGCGCCCATCGCGCATACAGCTCAACTAACGCGATCGTTGTAAAGGTGTTTAAACAACAATACACTTCCACTTGCATGTATTTGACAATCGGAATATCAGATATTTCATGCCATAGCTAACACATTTGTGAATATTCTGAATAAAAAAGGAAAAATTACATAAAAGCATATCATCAATCATTCAGCGCTGTTGACTTTAGAGCGGTCCGTGGATAGACTGAAGAAGTGCTCCGTCGAGCTCGCTGAACTCCAGACACACACGGCCACGTTTTCTGCGCGTTTATGACCCTGCTCTGCGTAAATGCATTGCCTCTTTTGATGCGTTTTGACCATAGATTTCATTGAAGGTAAATTGGAGCGGCCACACTAAGCTGTGCGTACGTAACGCCCATAGACGTTAACGAGACAGAGGCTGTCCGGTACTGTCTGAAATGGTTAACTCTGTGGCGATTAGGGGTGTAACGATACCCTAATTTCACGATTCGATACATATCACGATACTGAACTCACGATACGATATTATTGCGATACTCCAAGACATATAATAAAAGGTTAAGAAAAAATGTACTGTTGATTAAATGCTAAATTTGATATAACATTGTGGGTGTAAATGAATAGGCTTGGACAATGGTGACACCAGAATAAATATATTCATGATTCTGAACCTGAAAATACAGAATTATTTTAGACGAATATGCTTGCACTCTGTCACTGGCTAGATATATTTAAAATAATCTAGGCCACTTTTTACTGGTAACATAAGCATTATCGGGACCCACTAATATTCCCCCATTATTATACATAATATATTGTAGTTTAATGTAGTACTGACTCTGAAAACGTAAATATTTTCTCACAGGGTAATTTTTATTTTGGGTGAACTATCCACGATACATATTGTCACTATCCACGATACATATTGTTGCATTTTTGTATTGCGATATATTGTGACACGATATATTGTTACATCCCTAGTGGCGATGCATGTGCAAAACAGATTTAACTAACCATAAAGTCAACCAGGATACATAACACACCCTACTATAGGCCTACACTAAAAAATCTACACGCTCTACACGAAGATGAAACATGACGTGGAGCGCGTTGAGTTGTGTTTTTAGTGTTCTTGAGTTGTATTTAGCAGATGCTGGCATATATAATAGGTCATCCGGGCATTCCATGCATATGGAAATCTGCATGCACAGTATACATACTGGATACTGCAAAAATAGTAAGAGTGTGATAGTAGGCATATGCCATTTTCGAACACAGCCATGCAAAATATGCAGTGCTGGGTGTAATCCAGGACAGGTTTGAAAACCCCTGTACTAGTATACAGTTAGTAAGTATACAGTACAGAATATAATATGCATTGATATAGGATACTTATTAATTTATGGATAAATTTGGACTTTCAGGGTCTTAAACGTTATAGTGTATACCAGTATACCAGTGCATTCTAGATGTATACTGTTCTAAAGATGGATGAATACTAGCCTACATATTAGGCCTAGATGTGTAGTCTAAACGGCAAAATGAATGACTGTTTTCAGTGATCAAACATATCAAGTATCAAACATGTGTTCATCTTCTATTTCATTCAAACTCACACCATTTATTGAGCCAATGTTATGTCGCACTTAGTCAGGCAGCCCAAACAAACAGACAGATTGCAAATATCACAGATAGATAGATAATGTGTTTTACACATTGTTTTAAAGGGCCACACGTATAATTCTTTTACATTTACTGTCCACGATGATACTTAATACAACTTATTAATCTTTATTAGCTATTATTAGTGTTTTCCGATGCCAGAGGTAGGCTACTGATCGGGTAGGGAATACTGCTCTGGTAATGTTTTCATCAAGACAGCTATTAATGTGCTGATGGTGTTTACTACCATCTAGCGTATGAAGAGTGGAATTGCAACTGAAGTTAACGTCAGTAGATGGTCTGTTATGACATCATCATTATACCAGCCGGATCCTTCTTATTTAGCCAAATCATGTTAAAATATAAACTGTACATTTTTTATCATCTAGATTGGATCATTGGTATTTCTATAATTCCACGTCTTTGAGTTTCAATATACCTTTTTATAAGTCCTTATATGTGAAATTTAAAATTGCTAATAAAATAAATTTTCTCTAAATTCCTCTCCTTGCTATTCTCAGAGAGATTTATTTTCTGAATAAAGCAAAGAGGATTTTATTACACTGAATGTTTGTGTAGGAATCCACATTGTGAACAATAATAGATTACTTTTTATTATGTAGGCCTACTAGATAAGGCCACCTAGTGTCTCTGGTGATCAGAAACATCCTAACTTGGAATCATATCTGTTTAGTAACTATGGTAATTTCACTAAGGATGCAGAACTTTGTCAAATCTTAAGTCAAGAATTAAGAAGCTTCTGTAATACAGCCCCTGCCTTAATCGGAGAGATTAATATCCAGAGTGATCATAAATACTGATTAAGTTCAAGTTGTGTGATGCTATAATACAACTCTGCATTTACCACCTTCCTAAACTAAACGTGATGGCCACTTTCTGACCACTTCTCCAGCACAGAGAGAGCAGTGACAGAAAGATTCTGGTGCTCACATCTAAACAAACAGAAGCCCTACAAGCACTAGCACTTTATAAAAGCTCCCATTGACATTCCCAGATCACAAAATGCTGTTTGTATGGATGCTCAAACAGTTTAGACGTGATTACTTATGTTTTCCCTGGAAGGTGATTACTTTGCCACTCTTGGCAGCCATTGTCACAGTCTGGTGCTTCCCATTCATGCAACTGGACCACTGGCACAAAGGAACGAAGTGCTCGATTGATGACAGTCCTCAGTGGGCCAAAGGAAGACATTAAAACTACTTGTATGGGGCTCTTTCAGGAGATTAACTTACTATGAGGGCTACCTGCCATGGACCCATTGCTTGTATTCACAAAGCCAGTACAAAGGCCTTTATTTTTTAGCCAAGGCCACAGCTGCATGAAAGCCAAGACTGAATAGGGTAATGACCACAAAAAACAACAAACCTCAAGTGTGTAAAAATAAAGTGTCTTCTTAGATGTAAGCCTCCTTTCAGAGGAAGGTGATTCCGCCATTGAGGATAGCAAATACCACCGGTCTAATTAATTTCAGAGGAGTGGTGTTGTAAGGAAAGACGGCATAAAGGAACAAAGTAGACTTTAATTAAATCTCTCTATCTGACAGGCAGCCCTGAAACATACACATCACATGGCCGATCTAGCAGGAGGTGTCTGACCTGCTGTCTGTCTAGGCCCCAAACATACGACAGATCAAGCACAAAGACTGCAGACGGAGACCGAGCGGCATTACAGAAGATTTACACTGACTCGGCAGTTATAAAACATGAAAAAGAAGAACAAATTTAAAGGAATAATGACATTTCTGGCTACGTAACATCAAAACCAATCAATCCACCACATATTTATTTAGCTATTTACATAAATACGCTTAAAAAAAAAAGACTGGTGATAATGATGTTGTAGTTGTGAGCACCAGAAGAAGAGCACCAAAGGGTTGATCAGCAGGATTAGTGCAGGTCACCCTTCACCCCGTTACACATAAAGACTATATGGAGAGCTTTGTGCCAGCACTCAGAAGTCCATCAAAGCCCCATTCGCTGTGTGCATCTCTACCTCCTGGAGGGTGTGCGCGACCACCCTGGCCTCAAAGAAAACACTGCACACTATTTTGGACAATAGTGATAGTGTCTGTTTGAGAGTGAGAGAAAGGAGGGACCGCCTCAGAGGCCAGTAAGAACGCATGTGTGTGCACATTGAGGTGAAATTACGCCATTATCTCACGGTTGTAGCCGAGAAAGCAAGGCGACTGAATAGAGTCTTCTTGAAGACACGCAGCTCCACGTAGAGCGCACCAGAGGGAGGGCCCGGGCGCTTTGCTCGTGCTTACTGAGTGGAAATGCTCTGACAGGTGTGCCATTGTACGAGTAAGGGTGTGTGAGCGTTAAGAACGTTCCAGGGGAGTCTCGTGTCTGCTGGTAATGTGTTTATCGCCAGTGGTTTTTTTGTTGCCTCTCCTCCTCCTGTCTACTTCCGCCATCCCCTCAGGAACTGATTGAAAAGAGAAAGCCTCTCTTGCACAGTTGGCTGGACCTCTTCTAATGAGTCAGACAGGCAGCGCTAGTCACCATTCAGATCCACAGACAGGTCAGAGAATGAGCAGAGAAGGAGGAAAAAATGGTGTGAGAGCAAGAACGAGAGCCCTACGTGACAGAAAGCAGAAAGCGGTGAATAGTGACCATTCTACAGGAAGCACTAAAGGAGTTTGGATCCGTTTAGGCCCTAGGCCTCGATCAGCCCGATTGGATGTATGCTGGATAAAGCTGTGGGTAAGAGCGGATAACTATCTGTTTGCTTCACTGTTGATATATGTAGCTTCCTAACTGGTACCTAAGCTCCTCATGTAGTTTTCAGACATTGATCCAATGATACTCTACAATTAGGCCTAAAAGCAATACTTAATGCATTGACTGACAAAATTCAAAACTTTAGCAGAATACGAAGATAGAATTAAAACAAATCTTTTGGTGACCTCCTAAACGTCATATTAATTAAACATCAAGGTATTTGATCGACAACGATTCAAGTTATTTACGCTGCAGTTCTACATGTGGCCACTGGATGTCAGGGTTCGCTCACTGCAGAGGCGCGTCAGCTCGCAGCCCCTTGGGGAGTTTTAGCGAGCGCACGTGGTGTGACAGCTTCCCTAGGAAGTTTGGGTGACATTTGCTTCACTTAATGACACAAGCTAATTAATCATTAGCGATCCCAGAGGTATTCCTTTTAGAGAGGCTTTGTCGTGCCTGCTCCCAGCAGGAGGCCGCAGCCCCAACATGTTATGTATGCATATGTTTAATTGCCGTGTTCCACACTGAAGACATTTTAATTTTCTTCTGTTTATATGTTCGGATTGGACTCGAGTTGTTTTTCTCGATTGCCAGCCTAAATAAGCCATATAATATTAAGTGTCTGTTATGTCATACATTTGTGAGAGTGCCATTTAAGCAACTGAAGCTCAACATACACTCTTAAAAATAAACGTTATTTATTGGCATCGACGGTTCCGTGAAGAACCTTTAACATCGATGGAACCTTTCCGTTGCACAAAAGGTTCTTTAAAAAAATACAATATAAAAATGTTATTTTCATTATTAAAATGTTCTTCACGCTAAGAAAAAAACGGTTCTTTCAATAACTGATTGCTGAAAGGTTCTTTGGAGAACCCAAAGAAACTTGGCAATGCTGTGAAAAAACCCTTTTAGAACCTTTATGTGTGTATCACTAATATGCAGGGAAGAACTGACAGAAGATGGTTTACTAGATTAAACTTTGTTGTCATATCTCTGCCTAAAACATGAGTGTTTTGCTCTGTGAGGTTGTGTTTTCAGATTTTGCTGAGTTGAGGCAGACATCATTACCCATTAAAAGTTCATTTTAATCTTGAAAGAGGGTGCCAGAGACTCCAATCTGGCTGAAACTAGAAATGTGTAGAAAAGTAGTTCAAAATAGTTTGAAAGTTCTTTATGAGTTCTGGTGGAGCTCTCCGCTCATTTGTGTATCTATGAAGATAGGCAGCTGGGTCTTATTATTTTCAATATGTTTCTATTATTTATCCCATAAACAGGCTGTTTGTTAGGGGTTGTCTTGGAGAGACCTGACCTTCTGGGGTAACGTAGCTTTAAAGCATCATCCTTGACCTAGAATATATATATATAGGCGCCTATCCCCGATGGCCGAGCACCCGTGGAAAAACACAGAACACTTTCATTTTAACCATAAAAATGAGATTCGGGAACCTCTCTGATTTGTGGATCTCTCATCGGGTCCCGGCGGTTTGTAATACACACAATTCTACCATTATTTTTAATAAAGCTTGTGTTTCTGTAAAGCTTTCTGTTTTTCGCACAATGATACATTTCATTTTAAGTGATTAACTCCAAAATTAAGTGTGGGCACCCACTGGCAGAAACATAAATTGAATGACCCCTATCTTGGTGTAGTTTTCTGTGCTCCTCTCCTTTGCAGGCATCAAGGTTGTGTGTTATTCAGAACTGAATTGAGAATAAATTCCTGACTTTCAATTGAGGAATTGAGCAAATATTATGCAGAATTGCAATTTGAATTGGAATGTATGAAAAGAGAATTAAATGAATTGAACTTTAATTTTGATTTGACAAATAAGTTTAAATCCTTAAAGATTTATAGCCATAAAGACTGGATGGATGGATGGATGGATGGACAGAAAGATAGATAATAGATTGGTAGATTGATTTCTCTGGTAAAATGCTGTTCAAATCTTCCTGGTCATCATACCTTTCTGTCTGCCCCCAAAAGAAGAAAATGTGTTTTCAATATGCACACTCTGCAAAACTGGTAGAGGGGCTCATCAATAAATAATTTTTTTTAGCTTTGTAAGCAAACCCCCCTACTGATCATGGCACACTATGTCCAGCTGCTACTAGCAGCAGAAGAATGCCAACAAAATAATTAATCAGTCATGTACTCTTTGTCTACTCTACACTTTTTGTGAACGAATTGCACATTTTGACTTTAATGTCAAGATTTTTCACAACTCCAAAAAGTTTTTTCCATACTCTCCATACAATGTCACCTTTTGGTGTGTCTGCCATTTTGTGAGTGTAGGGCCGAGATGCAGCGGTATACTTATTGTGCTCTAGCTCTATTACATGTGTGCTGCCATAGAGGAGAATGAATTATTCTCTTTCATAGCCATCTCATCATTAATATGCAAAGGAGAGCTAGGCCTCTCCCACTCTGCCAGGTGCCATTTAACATCACTTGGATGTACAAGGACTACTTCATATCCACTTAAATCAGGGGAAGATTTAATTCCAGCACAGACAAAAAGTAATTAAGCCGCTAACTAGCAACACTTTTAGGGCACGTTTCACCAAATAGTGAGTGGGGGAATTGCATTGTACATTAACAAATCTAATGAAGCACTTTTAAAAACAACAAGACTTACTCAATTTATTAGAAATAGGCTACACAGAGAAGTTGATGTCCCAAAGGACTACTAATAAGACGCATAATGCAATCCCAAAGTAAAATGGCATTTGATTTTTCAATTCAGAATTCACTTGGCAAAGTCAAAAAGTCAGCACTTCAAAAGTTCTTCATTTTACCTTTCTTCACTCCTCATTCATATCTATTCTTTTGGCATAATGGAGTCAAACCACACCTGGTGCCAACAACCTGACATGCCCTAAGTGTCTTTGAGCCCACCCGTGGCGAGCCGGATGGAGGCATTCAAACAAATCACCATATTCGAGGACCTGGAAGTTCTGCCGCCACAAGCACAGGAACACCTCATTCCCTGGAGAGTTTCATCTGGAAGCTTTCAGACCCTCCCCGTCTCCTCAGCCAATCATTGGGTCATCTCCAATTACGCGACATTTGGGCACAACAAGGTGCGGTTCCTCAGAGTTACCTGCCCCCTCTCGGCTGTTTGTGCCCAGGAACATATTTAGATGCACGCTACATGCGCGTCTCAGCGGGAGGCCACCGTGAGACACATCAAGACGAGTAAGGCTTATCTCGAACAGTGGAGCCTACATGTCCCCGCATGACACACACAGACAGCGAGCAAAGAGCCTCCTTATCAACGATGAATCAACATCATTGCCTGTCAAAAGTTCAATTTAAACTTGAAAGAGGCTGCCAGAGACTCCGATCCTGCTGATACTAGAAACGTGTGAAGCAGTTATGAAATAGTTTGACACTTTGCAGAGCCCTTTCCGGCTGAGGCCTCCATTCACTCGGAATCTATCAAGCTTGATGCGTGAAATCACCTTTTGGAGTCAGCAAGTGGGGAAATTTGTAACGGAGCCCTGAAGGATAGCTTATTTACACAGTTGTTTATGGTTAATCAAAGTGCAGCAAACTTTCACTCTCTATGGCATTGCCGCCTTTTAGCAGTGGCTCTTTCAAGATATTGTGGGGTGGGGCATTGTGGTGGGTGTGATTCTCTATCTTTGGGAACCCCGCAATTACATCTGGCACAACTCTGCATGAAGTAACGCTTCATAAGCCTTTGTGAGACCGTGCTTTGAAGCGCCCGGGCCCTCTGTAAGTTGGCTTTTTGTCTCCCTCGTATCCCCCTTTCAACCCCCCTTCCCACCCATTGGAGACAGAAGACAGAATGCGATGTGTCGTCTTTGCTTGCCGCACAAAAGCTCAGTGCATTTGACACACCTTGGCTAGCACAAAGGATAAAAAGCGAGGCAAGGCTTGGACACGCAGGACGCCGCTGCTAGGCCCGATAAAGACGCTTCAAAAAGTCGAGCCTTGAGGAGCCAGGGCCCTCTTCTTCTCCCTCTCTTTCTTTTTTCCCAAGACCCTGCAGTGCCAGAGAAAGAAAAAAAGAAAGATTCAAATTTCAGCCTTCATATATTGCTAGGCACATATCTGAATGCAAATAGAGTTGAATAATGGTAAAATGGGATAACATGGGAATTCTGAAACACATGTGTGTATTCATGAGTGTAGATGTGTGTGTACAGAGATCAAATTTCCATTCAAGTTCAGTAAAAACTGAAATCAACCTATATTAGTCAGTCAGTCTTCATGAGGAAAACCAGGAATATTTTACTTTTTACTTTAAAGTCAGCATGAAATGAAACTTCATCCTATCTATTTTCTAAATGCATAATATTGATTTTATTGTGAACAATTCATCCCTGATGTTTTATATTTGAACTTATTTGACCTTCTCTGATGTATGCCTGACTTCTCCAATCATTTAGTCAGCTTAAACCACAACCCTCCACAATTGTCTGTAAGCTCACATTCATTTTTGAGTGCAACATCCACGTCAAAATCCATTTAACAGACAGAAAATGCCAGTGCTGAATTTTTCTTTTACAAATGGATGTACATCACAATACTGAAAAAAAGATGTCACTACTTCCATTACATCACAACTTAAAATTTGTTGTCATGACAACATATAGCGCCCTAAATTCTAAACCGACTGTAAAAGTGATTTTTTTTTTTTTAACAGCTCTATACAGCTCAAATTATACATGTTTTTAAATAAAGAATTAATACAAGGGCTGTTATAAAATAATAACAAATATGCTGGGAATTGATCTTAACTTGTGTTGAACCTTGAATATTCCATTAATAAACATACTAAATGTTTTGAAATTAAAAAATATAAGGATCAGGTTTAGGGTACAGGATTAAAAAGAAGTCAATGGAAAGTCACCACCATGATAAAAAGTGTGTTTTTTTATTGAAAAAAGGGAATTGGGAAAACATGGCTGCCTCTAAAGGATGGTTAATGCGCTGCCCTTTGACTAACCTGTATTAAGGACTCATAGAGCCAGTGAACCTTACACTACACTACATTGCTGGCATCGATTAGTGGGACAGAGAGAAAAACTCTATTTTACAGTAACGTTCTACCCGATCAATCTGCCTGGCCTGTCAAACTCTCTCTAAGGGGGTCCCATCCAAAGACAGAGTGACATTGCGTGCTATCACAGGCATCATGTGATTCAATGGAAAGCACAGTTTATTTTTGTGAATGTGTTTGTGTATATATCGATACATGCGTAGGGGAGGCCGGGGACTGCTTTTGTTAGAAATACAGGCATACTTATTGTACTATATTCTTATCAGTATTTTGTAAGTATATGTTTAAACAGTAAATTATCTATACCTTTTAGACTATCAGGAAAGAGGAAGAAAAACTAGATGAACAATCTCAAGGTTTACATATTAAAGTAAGAGTTTCCTCAAAAAATAGCATTGTGTGAAAAACATTCAGAAATTTAAGCTAATTTCTTAATTACAATTTCCTAAATTTCTCTTCAAAATTCAGAATTTTGAGTCCATTGAACCATTTTTGAATCCCACTTCAGATACAAAATAAATTGCAGATCTTTGGTGGAGAGAAAGATCAACAGTGAATACATTTTGGAATGTTCCAAAACTATTGTATGACTGGTCCTACTTTATAGTAGGTGTCTTTAACTACTATGTACTGACATTTAAATTAATCATTTGATACTATGCACTTATTATTTACATGTTTTTACATTGTCCTTATATTATTATAATTACCTGCATGTGATTTCATCTGTAATTAATTTTCTGTAATTACAGTAAGAATTACACTGTTGACCTGTCCCTAACTTTACCCATATCCCACCTCAATAGCAGCACAAATGTTTTGCAATACAACATCAACACAATAAATACATTGTACTTGTTTTTTTTATTTATTTTTTTATGTAGCCTAAGTACATATTAAAGTACGGTTTTGACAATTCTTTGTCTTGAAAGCTATCATCACTATGACCTGCCGTTCTATTTTTCAAAGACTCTTCTTTTGTGTTGCATGGAAAAATAGCATACAGGTTTAAAACAACAGACTGTGATTGATAGAATGAGTGACATAATGACATGATGCTTTAATTTAGAGCCATGTTATTTCATAAGTTGATCTAACTGCTAAAAATTCAGTCAGATAAGATTTACCACTTTTTTCTACTTCTAATTCCCCTCTCCCTCTTTTTCCCTGTCTTTCTCTCTGTCTGCCTCTTCTCAACTGAAACAGATGGCAATTTATGCTGAGCACAATCAGGACTATTCAGCGTTGGGTAGGCTGGTCCTCCCCACAGGAGTGAGGCCCAATCACAGTCCTAATGAACACATTGAGAGCTGTCTGCTCCAAATGAGTCCCAGTAGGAGCCGGCCCACAGGTACCCCCTGCCCGCTGGCATCACCACACACACACACACACACGCGTACTGGCACAACACAGCACAGAGCTTCTCTAGCAGCACTTTATTCAATCAAGATTCTTATCTCCAGCTGCCAGCATTCCAAAAGTGGAAAAAACAACAATAGGGATATAAGTTACATGCATTAAGTTGTGGATTGACAGATCATATTTGTACATGGGAACACGAATTAACAAATGTGCTAACAAAAATTTCATGGGACTCATGAGTGGAACTATCACATTTTCACATGTTTTTTGAGTCTCAAAGCTGCAGCTGCAGTGACAATTGCAGAAAATGCAGTTCACAAATAATGACTATAATGCATATCTTCTAAGCATGTTTTTAATTTCAAATTCATGAAAGATTTGTGAGTTTGGTATAATATTGTATTATTATTTCTTTGAAAGAAAATTAGAGAGGACCCCTGTAGGCCCTTGTGACTTTGTGACAAGGACAATAAGTCGCTTAAAATATCAGTTAATGTGACCTTTTTATATAGGCAGAGGGTTTATTAACAACCTCAGTGGTTGCATCAGGAGAGACAGAAAACTCAGGGAAGACCTCCGTGTTCGTGTCAGGGCAGACAGGAAACTCAGGGGTGACCTCCATGGTCGCATCAGGACAGAAAGGAAACCTGGGAACGATCTCCATGGTTGTGTCTGGACTGGCAGAGTTCATTGACGACCTCTGTGGTCATGATAGGACAGACAGGGAACTCAAGGGCAACCTCCGAGGTTGAGACAGGAAAGGCAGGGAGCTCACAGGGTTGGAGCCAACACAGGACTGAGCTCTGGGGCTTGAGCATGTTCTGGAGCAGACTCATGGGCTGGAGCTGGCTCAGGAGCGGACTCATGGGCTGGAGCGGGCTCAGGAGCGGGCTCAGGAGGGGACTCATGGGCTGGAGCTGGCTCAGGAGCGGACTCATGGGCTGGAGCGGGCTCAGGAGCGGGCTCAGGAGGGGACTCATGGGCTGGAGCTGGCTCAGGAGTGAACTCATGGTCTGGAGTGAGCTCAGGAGTGAACTCATGGTCTGGAGCGGGCTCAGGAGCGGGCTCAGGAGGGGACTCATAGGCTGGAGCTGGCTCAGGAGCGGACTCATGGGCTGGAGCGGGCTCAGGAGTGAACTCATGGTCTGGAGTGAGCTCAGGAGCCTCTGTAAGAGCTGAGACTGTGTGTGCAGCCCAAACTCACAAAATGGCCACTGCCATTACAGGAAGTGCAGCCGCAGCCTCTAGGGTGACCAGACTTAGGACAACTGGGCTCTGAAGTGTTGAGACTACCGGGAAGCCAGCCGCTCTCACCGACATCAGCAGTGGGACTGCCAAGCTAGATGCCAGACTCACTCATATAGGGACCATCTTAATGACTTCATGAGCAACGTTCATAACGACCGGAAACTCTGGCATGGCACCCATGATGGCTGGAGATTCTGGCGTGGCGTCCACAACGACTGGAGACTCTGGCGTGGCGTCCACGACGACTGGAGACTCTGGCGTGACGGCTGGAAACTCTGGCATGGCATCCACGATGGCTGGAGACTCAGGCGTGCCGTCCATGACAGCTGGACACTCTGGCATGGTATCCATGATGGCTGGAGACTCAAGTGTGGCATCCTTGACGGCTGGAGACTCTTGCGTGGCGTCCATGATGTGAAGAGGCTCTGGCATGGCAGCAATGTTGTGAAGAGGCTCAGGTCTTGGGAACACCGGACTGGAAAGCGCTGAGTGCATAGCACTTGCCACCATCAAAGCTGGAAGTGCTGGAGATTGTGATGGGCCAAGCTCTGTGGCCAAGCTCTCTGTAGCTTGATGCATACCCCCACCCCCCAAAAAAACAAAAAAATGTTTAGGGGAAGCATCCTCCTCAACCTCCCCGACAGTGAAGGAGGATCTATTCAACAGCAGGGCATAGTCCATAACTTGTTCTAAGGTCAGGTCATTTTTCCCTCTTGGCATGTTTAACCCATGACAATAAAAGACCTTCAAAACTGCATCACTCCAATTTACACTGCTAGCATAAGCACAGACCTGGGCAGTGTAACCCTCAATGGTACAGGTACCTTGACGAAGGAATAGAATTTCCTCTGCTGGATCTATGTTTGGCGAAGTCTTCTGTCACAAAACTGCTCCGAGAAACAAGGTTAAGGATTCAAACACTGATATTTATTAAAGGGTAATCCAAAGACGTAATCCAAACAGGCAAAAGGTCAAAAGGACAGGGTAAACAGTCCAAACAATAAGAGTCTAAAGGGGGTCGCACACCGGACGAGAAGCGCAGCGCCGCGCCACGCCACGTCGCGTCTAGGACAACTTGAGGTATCGCACACCGGAGGCGCACTTTCTCAATTTATGGCCATTAATATTGTTATGTTTAAGGACATTATGGAATTAAGATAATGTCTGTACTATGTTATGATTGTACTGTACAATTAAATTCAATCGTTGCTAAGTCTGCAGTCTGAACACTTCACCCAGAGCGTCCGTTAACTGAATGAATTGAGAATCTCACCTGAAAATCCGATAACATAAGCAATTTTCATTCAAGTAGCTGATTTCTGTAAATTAATGTAAAACTAAATGTATATTGCAGCACAGGGTGAAGTCAGTATATACATTAACGACGATTTGAGACAAATAAATGTACATTTAATATAAAACTGGCGCTCTGTGGCGCGGCAGGATTTTGAACAAGGTCCTGAGCCGTAGGAGGGAAAATTTGGAGGGAAAAGTCCGCTGAAAATAGGAATGATACATGCTCGTTGTACAAAGTCAATTGCGCTGGGTGCAAGATAGGGCCCATAGTGTTTCATCGCCATTTAATGGCCTGGCAGCAGAATACAGGGTTTTAGTCGTTTTCACGGATCTGTGTGAATGGGGATTTTTCTGACAATGGTGTCATCTGTACGTGGAAAACTCAAAGGAAAAACTTCTCCGTTTTAAGCATATCGTTGTTGTGTAAATGTACCCTAAGGCACAGGCAAACAGAAATCCGGGACAACAGGCCGAAGATCAAAACCAAGACACGGGAAACCATAATGCAAGGGCTCAGAAATGCAATACAGACACATAAAAGACTTTGCAAAGAATGACTAAGTTAACTGGGTTTATATAGGCTGGGCTTAACAAGATAAATTAGACATGGCTGTAAGCAATCAGGCATGATGAGTCCAGGCAAAGGGTTCTTGGAAATGTAGTCCATGTAGGAAGTTACAATGGTCTGGGGAGGAGTACCCTCTGGTGAATATGCAGGGCACTCTAACTAGTGATCTGATCGTGACACATTTCAAATACTGTTAAACGGTTTTAAAGTGAAAACCCATAAACTGTAAAATTAAAAATTATTCTGGCACTATTCTTTTTTCTGGAAATTTTCTAAATCATATGAAACCAACATGAATACAAAGAACTTGAGAAATGTTTTAAACTAGATTTTCCAATTTTTTTTATTACATTCTTGTACATCATTGACCCATTTATAATTACTCTGTTACTCTAGGTTTTACTCAATCTTAGCATGTTGGCTTGCTCTCTACCTGTCTTCCATATGCATAGGGTGGTGGGTGGGCGATATGGCAAAAATATCAAATCACAATTTTTTTTCAGGAGAACCACGATTCATGAATTTTATCACTATTTTTTTTTCATGTTGGTTTTACTATTTTGCAAGTGACTGAGCAGTACAGCCAAACTAATTTCCCTATTTTAACAAAGCCTTACAAGATAACAAAATATATAATAAAAAAGAATGGCTGACATTTAGGCCAAAGTGGCAAAGATAAAAATCTTTATGTCATTATTTTTTCTTTGTTATTAAAAAATAAGAACAAAGTTACACAGTACATATACACTACATAATATACAAATTATGCATTGATTATTATTAAAGCTACTGTATTAAAGTTCTTTAGTCAAGAACAGTGAGTGATTTTCTCTTTCTCTTTTGTTGTTGTATTAAAATTAAAGGGATAGCACCCCCCCCCCCCCCCCCCTCCCAAAAATAAAATAAAATAAAATAATAATCTTTTTTTTTCAAGTTGTTTTAAACCTGAATGAGTTTCTTTCTTCTTTTGAACATAAAAGTTATTTTGAAGAATGTGGGTAACCAATCAGGTGTTGGTCCCCAGTGACTTCTAGTAGCCTATTTTTTTTTCCTACTATAGAAGTCAGTTGGGACCAGCAACTGTTTGGTAACCCACATTCTTCAAAATATATGTTTTTGAGTTCAGCACAAGAAAGAAATTAATACAGGTTCGGAACAACATTAGATTTAGTAAATAATGACAGAATTTGGGTGAACTATCCCTTTATGGTCATGTTTACTATTAGGCTGCTGTCACTTTAAGACCTACTGGCATCTAATATACAGACACTCATCCGTGTTTTTATGTAAACATTGTGTGTATTTCACAGTATTCGGGCAATCAGATGTGAAAAATAACAGTCCAGAAATCAGGCGCAGTTTGACAGGCTATTAGTGTATGCGCGCTTCAGGTGTATGCACTCAGAAAAAGTGCATGTCAGAACAGCACGGTAATGAAATGTTTAACCAGGAAGGCTTTAAAGCACATGCAAATAATGAACAAATAACTGCAATGTCCCGTGAGTGTAACTCTAATGCTGTGTTAACATGTGATGTGAATGTACGTCGAGTTGTATAGTACAGGCGCCAGAACTGCAACTGATAGAATGCACTTTAGCACGATACTACGATATTTCTTCAAAAGCAGATCGTGGAGACATTTTAATCATTCACGATCAAAAAGTGGTGATATCACACACCCCTATATGCTAGTACTGTTGGAATTGGAAATTCATGTGGTCGGTCTCTGGTGCAGACACACTTTTTCCATCTGTCAGTCTGGCTGCATGTATGTCTGTGTGTGTGGGATGCTTTGCCTTTCTTGTGCTCTTTTGACTCGCCAATTTATTTCGCCGCATACACGGACTTCAACAAGAAGAAACTCCCTCCAACATGCAGAAACACAAAGACAGGAGAGCAGATCCCACACAGAGTGGTCGAGATCCCTCACACATCAATCACCCCTACACATTTGCCTCTTCTTGTGCGTCCATCACAGAGGTTGACGGGAGTACTGCCCCTCGCTCTACCCCAATCTGCACCTGAAGAGCTTGTGGGTAAAGCCTGGTGCCTTCTGTCGCATGTCAAAACCCCACTGGGCCTGCAGGACTGAGGAAGTGCAAATATCCTCTAATGGCCTTGATGCAGATGGATGCGTCCATGACAATAGCCCCCGTGCTGGCACTTTTTGTCAGCAGTCAGTAGAAAGTCCATCACAATGACTCAGCATAATTATGCATGCAGGGAGGTGTCTTTCTCATGCTAAAGGCCGGCGAGAATGGACGTCTCATTTCGGCAGGCCTTTTTCTCTTAACATGTCTTAGAAGTCTTAAAGGGACTTCTGTTGGGACAATGTGTGTATAATTGGATAGAGGGGTCAATTTTGGGCTTACCCATCGACTAACATCTTGGTTGATGAATGGTGCTTTGGATTTTTTTCAAAGATTGACAAGGTGCCACTGTAAAGGTGGAGTTGGCGACTGACGTTGTGCGGCATTGTAGCATTTAATAGCTTCCCCTTTGGTCCCCTGAACATAAAGGTTTCGCTCCAACCAGAGGTTACGTAATGAAAATCACACCTGTCTTTGTGTGGCATTTCTGTTCAAATAGCGGCGTAAATGGGATCCTCCTGACTCACAGCAGGGTTGTGCGCTTGTGTCTTCAGCCGGCCAGGCTTCACGGTGCCCTGTAGAGTGTGGTCAGTGCAGTCGTGTGTTTTCGCAGTAATATAAAACCAGGAAGCCTTTGAAACCTAATGAAAGCCTCTGGAGAAGGAGGTTGGCGGTCCTGCGTCACTAGGACACTCGGAGTGTTTTGTTCAGACTCCCCGTGGTAGGTCAAAGACTTGGACACTTGGACCTTCTGCAGCTGCGGGGTCCGTACTGCTGGTCTTCTTGTGAGCAGCCCACGGGACCAGTGCTTAACGCTGATCCTAACCAAAGCTGCAGGACTGATTGATTTGTAATTTATTACAACAGATGAATGCATGTCTGTACACTTCATTAATGATCTCTGATTTTTATTATGAAAGCCTGTGACTTAATATCCTGCAAATGTGACTTAGTTTCTCCTAAATGAGACTTTATAGCTTACAATTCTGATTCTATTTCTCATAATTATGACTTTTATATCTCATAGTATGACTTTATATAATGTGACTTTGTCTTTAATGACTTTATTTCCCACAATGTTACTTTATATCTCAAAATGTCACTTAATCTTTATTAATTTTCATTTATTTACGCTAAGGTGGAAAATGGCTTCCACAGTTTATTAATCCATTGAAAAATAAAGAAGTAAGAGAGTATCATTTTTCACAGAGTTTCTGGCAATTTTGTAAACACTGTTGCTACATGTGTGAAAGAGGAGCAGCGTGTTCTGGTCTTGATTAGAGGTCCAGCAGTCGAAGCAGAAAGGGAAGATTACAAAACACCTCTCTTGCACTTTCAGATAGGCTTAGCATTTACAAGCTAACAAGATGGCACACACTGTGGTATTCACACACATAATAAGGATGCTGTTGTATTTGTTATAAAAAATAAAAGGAGGACCAGGGACGATGCAGGGCCAATTTTGTCTTTGAACAGTGGAAAATCCAATCTCGTGTTATTTTGACACACTTCCAAAGTTTATGGATTTTCCTGTGCGGTAAAATTGGGTATAAAAGATTTTAGTGGCACACCTTGTGTGAAACAAATGTTGCAATGTTTGCACAATGCCGGTGTCCTCATGTGAGGTCTGGCCTCAGGTGGTAACTTCTGAGAACTGCATCATTAAGCTACTGTAAATTAAAAGCTGACTGTGGTTTTTCCTGTACTTGTCATAAAAAATTTCTTTCGCTGTCATTTTGCTGTTTAATCATAGTGAAATAAGATGATGGTACAGTTAACGACAAACACAACTGAATTAGTTCATTTATAACATTAACAGATGCTTTCATGCAACAATATTATGTGCATTAAAAGTCCAATAAGTGACTAATGTAAAAAAAAATATTAATGAGAATTGTAATTAGAAGGTGTCAAATTGATCTATTCGACTGGGAGACCAGCCACCAGTCATTATTTTTCCAAGCACCCATTCTTGATCTTTTCATGCTTATCTTTTGCGAGATTCTCCTGATTTTTCCAAGACATTCTGTCTGATTAAAACCGGCTGCCTCCGGTTATTTGGAGACCCACAGGTATCCATGGAGATGATGGAGGTCTGCAGGCCTGATCTCTCCATATCTATGCGAATATTGATGGGAAAAGGCTCTGTTGAAGTCTAGGCACTGACTTTATCTTATCACTTTATCATACTCTGCATGGGAGCATAGCTGCATGCTGCTATAAGTGCTGCCAGTCTCCTTTAGTTTCATCAAGAAACATTATGTATTGCCCTTATGGGTTTTTAAATGTAGACTTGAATAAAATGTAACACTTATCAAGGTTTTCTTCGACTATAAAAAACACACACACACAAAAAAAAACATATGCCATAACCTGGTCTGTAGTCCAGACAGTAAATCTGGGTCAGTCTAACCCCATCTAACCCCCTGCTTGTTCCTTTAGCCTCTTTGTCTCCCTTTAACCCTTCTACCCCAGCATGATCATTTCTTATCATGTATTTATTTGTTTAATCCACCCCTCCCCCCGACAACTCGGCTGCCCACTCCATCCCCGCCCCCCAAACCCAACCCAGGAAAGCCCAGAGATCCTGCACAATTGGCGGATGTCTCCTCGCCAGCCTCGGAATTCCATCCGGAGGTGATCATGCTCCCTTCATCTCTCTCTGTCCCTCACAGGCTCAGATGTGGCCATCCTGCCCCAGTCGTGCACACACATTATAAATAATGAATGCATTAGCATGCGTGTCTTTTTAGGGATGTGTATGCTGGGGTGGGGGGAGGGTTTATTCCTTAATTCATTATTAATCTACTTCGTGAGCTAAAAGGAGTCTGCCTGCTGCCTGTGCCTGTGGGCCTCGGCTAAACCCCACTTTAGGGGGTCTGGCTTGCTGCAGCCTAAACATCCCCCCCTTCTTTTCACTATCCTCATCGTCCAGCTAAAGCCCATCCTTACCCCCTGTCCCATCCCACTCATTCCACCCGGTTTCCTCTTATTCTTCAATCTGGTGCTCATCTAGTTGTATTTAAGTAGCTTTTGATAGGAACAGGTACTGATTGTTTGGGAGACAGCAGGCTGATTTGGCAGAGGAGGGGCTAAGATACAGCGTCTGCGTTTCAGCTTTTTTATCCTACAGTCTAGAGTTGTTTTTTTTTTTGCTGTTGTTGTTAAAGCTGAACTGATAGCCGGAAGCCTATTGACTTTGAAGTCGCTGTTAGTGCCATTTGGTTTGAATGAGGGGATGGGGGCGGGGTTATCTGATGGTTAGAGGGCTCACAAACCCTCTGTTTTGATCACAGAGGTATGATGTCCCATATATGGGGGATGCAAGAGGATACATGCTATTTTTAGACTTGATTACAGCACAATTATACAGCATATCTTGGTGTTGTGATGCTGGAATAATGAAATGAATGAGCACTTGCCTGCAGCAAGTCAGTGTGTGAATGTGTCGGCATGATAGTAATCATAGATGGGATTAAGACAGTGTATCTCAATTGTACAAAATGGTATTCTACAAATTGTATTGATGATTACACTGATAATGCATTCAGGATATGCTTTCTGACTGTGTGTGTGTGTGTGTGTGTGTGTGTGTGTGTGTGTGTGTGTGCTCCTCTCATGCCACTAGGGTGCACTGCTTGCTATGAGCCATGTCCAATCATAGCGCCTCATCACATATCCATAGTTAGAGGGATAGAAAATGTGCAGTCACACACATCCAGTCACTTTGTAGCATGTACAACATTTCTGTTCATGCAAACATGCATACTCCTCCTCCTTGCACCCAGAAACCAGATATCAGCTTCCCTTTGTCACCTAAAATGTACATACATATTCACGTTTCCTTGAAACACCATGATACTCATAAATATAACTGACCCAGATAACAAAAATGTCAAAATGAGACAAATATCACAGTGTGAGCTATACTTTCATTCTTGCATGTATTTTTGTCTCTCTCTTTGCTTTTTCTGTCTCTTTCTCTTCTCTCTTGCCATGTGTGCTTTGGGAGAGAGCGCCATACTGAAGGGAAAAGATTCCAAAGTGAAGCATTGCTTCCATGAAAAGCAACGGTGCATATCTTTCTTTTGTGCAGGGGATTCTCTTTCAACTTTGTTGCCTAATGTGTCACTCTCTCACTCACAAGTAAGAGCGTCCTTTGATCTTTAACAGTTTACGTTGCGTTAGCATGGTTGTGCTACTGCCAGACTGCTTGCTGCATTATCACTTAAATTGTCTGATCAAATACTCTGCTACCTTAATCCTATAGATTATTGACAAAATAGAAAGGCGCATCATCATAAACAGTAACTTACAATATCAAATATAGATGTTGTGCTAAATACGCAAAATATGCTTTAAGCGTTAAATTACAAGCATAAAATGTCATATATATATGAAAATTGGATTCGGGTGTATTATCAAATATTCTGAGTGACTGACTTTAAATAAAAAAAATCATCTATATATAGATGAGTGAATGGAGCTAAAAGAAAATAAACTGATTAAGATAATATTAGCTGGCATATTCTGAGGCAAAATTTTTGAATAAGTCACCACTTTTGAATAAGAAACAATATCAAGAAGACTATAAAACTCGTCAAATCTCCGCGAATCACAACAAGCGTATCAGTGAGAACACTTGTTCAAATAGCGCACACTCAAACCTGACTGCACATCACATTTTTGACTTTGATTCTGCTTTTATTCGTAACGCAATGGACCGGTCAACGGGACATAAATTAATCCTTAAAGGATGGGACTTTATGGGACATTTGCACAAAAATAATAAATAACTTACCGTAGCCTATTTTATAAGTCGCTCCAGAGTCGCATATCAGTCAAAAAATGCGTCACGAGGAAGAAAAAAACATATAGGCCTATAGCTTAAGTCGCACTGGACTAAGTCGCATTTTTTTAGAAATTTATTTCACAAAAAAAAAAAATTATAAAAAAAAAAGTTACAGACAGTTCTCCGCTACGGACGTGAGTGCTCTAAAGCGGCACTAAACGAATGTTTTAAAACTTTCACAGACACCTCAAACGGAAAGCACAAAGCCTGTCTTTAAATTTAATTTCGTTTTGTATTAATTGTATCTTAATTTTAATCGATGTTTCATAAAAAAAATTGTCTGGGTTTAATAAATAAGAAGGCTATTAGAAAATAGATAATCAGGACACGGAGGCGCTGGCGAACCTGGAGCTCGTCTCATAAATGAACCGAAACTCAGCGTAGGGCTATAAGGTAGCCTATTGCCTCACAGACCTGAGACATAGATAGCTTGAAATGTCTACTTTTAAGCAGAACAATTCAAAACGAAAGAAAACAGACTGCGCTGCTTATGTAGCTGCCTAATTCGTATGAAATGTGCATTTCTCTCTGGCGCTGCGAAGATCGCGATTCGTCAACTTCGTGGCTATAGCCGACACTGACATAAAAAAAATAACTGTTTTATTAGTAAACAATTAAGATGTATCCTGCTATATTTTACATATTTGCCTGTTCCTTACAAAACACTAACAGTGGGGTTTTTGACTGTGTTTTTTATTTATTTTTTGCAGCTGCGGACAAATTCTTTCGACACACACACAATAGCCTACACTCTGCGCTTATGTTTTAAAAACATTATTTAACATATATAACAATTTTTAAATAGCCCACTTAAAGTGTTTATTAAAAATAAATGACTAAATGCTAAAAATTAATAAATTTTAATGAACTAACATATGCGTTGCATTTAAAATTCTGTGAAAACAGGGGGTGCTCCAGCACCCCCAGCACCCCCACTTCCCGCGTCCCTACGGTAGGCAAGTGTCCAACATTTTTGTCTGGTAGTGTAGTTTTTGTTTAACAGTATTAGGTGTAGCCTAGCAGTAGCTCACTCCATTCCCATTGAGAGCCAGGTTGCTTTTGCTGAGCCTTTGGAATGTGCTCAGTACTATGTTTGGGTATGGGGGTCTTCACTGCGGGTGTCGAGGGCAGCGGCAGGAACCACACTGTGCCTATGAACTCTATTCAAACTCTGAAATGCCTCTAAGCAGGAAATTGAAATATTGGGTTGTATGTTCAGGCCAATGGCCATCTATCATGGCATGTTGGCTCAAGGAGAGCAGCTCCATAGATCAGCGATAGGCTGCGAAGTCTACAGGTTAAGAGGTAAAAAGACGAGAAGAGGGTGCCTTGCAGGGGTCCAGTTCTAAACTCCTACAATCCTTTCACCTCTAAGAAAGAAAAAAGAAAAAGAAAAAAGGGCCCCTCTTTCACTGATCCAGCAGTGGAGGGGGCATGAGTCATGGATAGCAAATCTGTAGTATTTCTTTTTGTAACTCAGAAGAGCCATTGGCAAGAAGTTAAGCAAGGCCAATGTCAACTCTCTCTCTCAATAACCAACTCTTGGTGATTCTATAGCCATCTCTTGCCTTACGCGAGAGACTGACCATTCATTTTCTCAGCTATATGATTTTTCCAGGGTAGGTTGCCATCTTTCCCCAACTCTCCCCATTACATGGCTTGGTACTCACACTTGCATTCACATCTACGGACAATTTAGCATCTCCAATTCACAGATACTGCATGTTTTTGTATTGTGGGGGAAACCGGAGCACCCAGAGGAAACCCACACATGGAGACACAAGGAGAACATGCGCACTCCACAAAGAAAGGACTCCTGGCACAAACCGGGGACCTTCTTGCTGTGAGGCGACACTGCTACCCACTGCCGCCTCAATGTCAACTACAAACACTCAAAAAGAAACACCTGGGGCCGGTTGTATAAATCCCCTTACCAGTCAGGGATCACTGGTGATCCCAGATTATTTTAGTTCAAAATATGTTTGAGCTTATATATCTCAATATTAATAACAGTCTGGTTAATTTTGAGTCTTGAACTATAAACTCTCAAGTGTTGGCTTTCTAAATGTATGTGTGTTATGTTTCTATTCAGAATTACTTATGAGCAGTAACCTTTTTATTTTGGGCATTTCATGTATGCAGCACTTGCCAAAATTGGGGGTGACTGGGAAGGGGATAAACTGCTAAGACTAGTTTTACAAGTTTGACACCCATATTTTTCTTTAAGACTGTTCATAACATTAAGTCAATTACATCAAAACGTATAGATTTGTCTAATTTGAGTACGAAAAGTAAGACTGATTACCCCCAAATGTACTTCTTGTGCATAGTTCTAAAGACACAGTCTTAACATAATGGCTATGTTTATGCTATACTGGCCCCTGGATTAACACTTGACACTAGTGATTTCAAAAATCCACACTGCCCGTTCAAATACCATGGCTAAAACAACAATGGATCAACACAAAATGTATGTGGAGAAGACCAAAGAGTTGACATTAAAGGTACATTGATCGTGTTAGTGACCAGTCATTTACCGAGCTTGATGAACTGATGATCCGAAAATAAGTTATCTGAATAGCTGAACGTCAGTTTACAAATAAAATGTATTATTTAAATTGTTACTACCTTTAGTTATTGTTTTGGAATAAATGTAAAAATGCTTAAAAGCCCTAACTTGAGATTTATACTTGGTTATAATAAATAGAATTTTTTTTACATATGTAAAAATACAAAATAGAATCTTTTTCTTCCTTTTTTGTTATTAATAATGTTTATTTAACCAGAAAAATGTGACAACCTTAAGTGTATTTACAATTGATTTAAAAAAAAAAAAACTATGATGACTTTGTCATTTATACCATTTTAAATTAAATGTTTGAAATGAAATAGGGGATGACAGTAATAATACGTTTTCATCAGGTTAACAATTGACATTAATTTACACTACTTTTAATTTGTAGCTGACAAAGATGGTAATAAAAATATAAAAACGTGAAAGCACCAGCTAAATAAAGAATTTAGATAATTAATTAATTAATTACAAACAAACCAAAAACAACAACAACAAAAACAACCTCACTTACTAAACTTACAACAAAATCTGTAATACTCCTCTTCTATCTCTCTGGCTTAGATTTTTGTACAGATTAATAATCCACTGTAGTCAGCAAACTTTCTACAGGATGAATGGGGAACATTTAAGAAAGGCCGTTAGGAAGGTTTGATAAAGATTACTTGCATTAAAGATTTCCTTTAGGATAAATGCATGTGACTCCATTAAGATGTGCGATTGGATCATTCTGTGATTATATAAAAGTAAATGGCCGCAGTCGACGAACGGCGAAGCAGGATGTTGAATATCACTTTAAATTTTTCAAAACATTAAACCCGACAGATTTGTTTACGAATTTCTCAGTAATGACCACTCGCGTGACCTTATAGAGCAGTGCTGTCAAGCGAGCTGAAAAAATGACCCCCAATTAGTGATGTTGAAACGACTTAAGGTATACTCATACAGGAAATGACATCAACGGGTCAAAACTAAAAATATGTCGTGGGGCGGACGGTGTGGGACGCCCTGAATCTGTTCTGTACTGGATGCTTCGAGGTAGGTTTCTATAGTTTTGGGAGGTGGATGCTAAGGACCTGAGCTGAGTGAGCGCTTCTCAACCATCACTTTCATCCTCTGCAAGTTCAGCGCAGACGACACACTTTCTCTGTGACGCCGGTACGCACCAATGTCAGTTTGCACGCGGGGCACAAATAAACTGTCGCACTCTTTACTCTGGGCATAGATATTCTGTAACATTGTCTTCAACAAAATATATGCGTTCCTGTTGGGTGAATTTATGTTAGAGGGGTTAAAAGAGGAGCCGGTAGGCTGTCGCAGGTTCAGCTGTCTGGGAGAGAGAGAGAGAGAGAGAGAGAGAGAGAGAGAGAGAGAGAGAAGACAAACACCACAGACAGTGGATGCTGGAGTGTTGAACTTGACAGTTGGTGGAAACGTCGTTATATGTGGGTATGATTATGTACAGCACATTTTATTGTGAACGCACTTTATGTAGCGAGATGATCCGAAGAAGATGCACCTGCAGCGATTCGCGCTATGAAGTGTTAATAAGGCGCATCCATGTTTGAGCTTATGCATCACTGTGACGAGAGCGAATTAGGAGCCAAAGCGTATATGGTCATGTGTTTTTGTTGTTGTTGTTGGGATTACACGTAGATCTGTGACGTGCCTTCGAAATGTTTGTCCCGCTGGGGTACATGTAATGTTATTATAATATGTTGCATGATATGTATTTTATGCAGTATTATATGCGTGTGCCACATATTATATGCTTTGTGCCATTAGATATGAAACATGAGTTCATTTTAAGATTGTTGTGTTACATATTAGGATCCATGTAGAGGATGCTAGGGATAGTTTGTTTATTTATTTGTTTATTTTAACTACAGTAAGCATTGTCCAGGTTTGTTTTTTTGAATAAGCATATACCATATATATAAATACATAATACATATACTTTTCCCAGTAAGCCATTACAAGAAAAGATTTGTCGCTACTTTGGTTTATTTCTGACTTAAACCTTTTGGTTAAATTGAGCTTTTATTAATTTTTTTCTTTTATTATTTTTTACATCTGCTCTATGCAGTATGCACATCTTCTCTTGCAGAGAGTGTCTATTTCGAGGTAGTGTCCTGCCAGGGCTTCAGCGTTGAGCTGCAGTTTAAACCTGCCGTCTGTTGCCTGTCTGTCTGGAGTGATAACTGTATTATTCATGCTTGCGTGTAGACAGCTCTGTTAATCTCCTGCCATGCAATAGTGCTTCCATCAGCCACGTTCCTCCCGAGAGTGCGTTCGCGTGTGTGTGTGAGGGTGTATGTAAGATTCAGAGGTCAGCGCAGGCTGGTGTGGTGTCTTAGTGGTGCGTGCAGCAGAGCCAGGCCTTTGAGGTCTCAGTAATTAGCTGGGTGGGGGCATTCAGCATGGCCATATATTCACCATGCTGAAAGGGTGCGGGCGGGGGGTCTATTGACGGCTGACAGGTGCAGCAGCGGAAGGCGTCAGGAGTTTGGGGAATCGAAACCAGAGCTGCAGTCTAGTAGAACCGTCTCCGGCCCCTAGGTTACCCCTCGCCCCCCTTCCTGGGGGTCAAAATTGAAAGCAAGTTCAAGACCCTTTTCCTGCCCCATTTTGCTGTGCACTAGGTCTGCTGTGTGTTTTGTGATTGAGTGTGGAGGGTTGACACAATGAAAGCATGATTGGTGCTGTTAGCTTATTTTTTGCTCTAAAATGCTCAAAATGCCCATTCCTATTTCACAGTACATGAGACCAAAATTGGACTCTTGTTTTACATTTTTTGACAAAGTTTGTACTCTAGACACTCATAAGTCTATAGAGGCTATCGCTTTTTTAGCATTTCACACGTTGTTTTTCACTCTGGTTTCTTTTAGTTTCTTGTAGTGCTATTTCGTTCCACCGTAAAAATGTTTTTGTCCTTTTGCTTTTCAAAGAGCAGTGTAGAGATGACAGAAGCCAGGACTTGAACCGGGTCGCCCGATACTGCTGCTTTATATGTTCTATGGCTCTATATGGCTCTAACAGTTAGCTTTTTTCATGGGTGCTATAGGCAAATATACAAAGGAAAATACATTTATGTTAAAAAAATAAATCGTTTTTTGGTCTTGTTCCAAATTGTACACTTGATTTGTACTTGCAATGGCTGATGCATGTCATGACTCATAAGCACCTGCCTTTTTGTGTTTGCTATCCACCCTCAATGAGTCCTTTTGGTGTGTACTGTACACTGAGGAGAACTGCAGGTCATCATTTGGGACAGAGCCTTACTAGTTGATGCAGTGCAGGAAAGTGTTCAAGTAGTGCACATCCCTACTGTGAAGCATGTACCAGTCCAGTTATATATTTTTTTTTTACACAGCCGGTCCAGCCTGAACTGCTTAATCTTAGTTACAGCCATTACAAATCCTGCTGTCTTAGTGTGAGAGCCAGACAGAAGGCTTTCTCTGAAAGCTTTGGTTTTATTTAGCATTCCTCAGAGGTTTATGGGCAGGTGTTTAAAATTAAGAGCAGGATATTTATTGGAAACTTTCGGAAGGCACACAACTTTTTCTTTTGCTTACCTTCAATTAGACACATACTCAACAGACATATGAAGCGCAGGCCGTTGCACACATAGACTCCTCACCCTGCACATTGTAGAACAACTGAAGAAACTGCTAAAATGCTAACTCCTGTCATTTTCCCCACACTCTAACCATTAGCTCAGGTCAGTGTGTTCTGTAGGGAGAGGTTAGGAGTGTTTTTTTGACCTGTTATTATCAGGGCTTAGCTGTACCTTTGATACTTTGCACAAATCAAGGTGCAGCGCTGAAGCTCTAGAGCCTTACGCCAGGTCCTGATTGCAAGTTACTGGGCCTGGGATATCAAATGCTAGAGGAGAAATGTAAAATCCCAGTTAAAACCTGGAGCCTTAAAGAGCCATGAAGTGCTTGTAATGAGGAAAGTGATGGGGTTTGGGTGTGCTGAGCACACAGTCACGTGGAGGATGTCTTTGAGTGAGAGCCTCTGTG
Organism: Rutilus rutilus; assembly: GCF_951802725.1. Lineage (NCBI taxonomy): Eukaryota > Metazoa > Chordata > Actinopteri > Cypriniformes > Leuciscidae > Rutilus > Rutilus rutilus. The sequence continues at coordinate 18,996,510 of NC_140219.1, read as the reverse complement.
ACATTTGTCCTCCCTAATCCAGGATTTATAGAGGACTCAGAAAATTTAACAAGGTTAAACCAGTAGGCAGGTTAGCAAAGCATAACGGAAGCATTGACAAAAACTAGTAGGCACTAGACAACCTGTGACTTCAAGTGAATTTCAAGTGAAACTAATGTGCTCTTATGGCAGTTCGTAATTTTTTTTTATGTTTTGGTGAATTGGTGGCAAAAATTCATATGAAATTGTACAATCTCATTTATTCATTTATGTATGATCTGCTTACAGCCCATTGGTGTTTAGGTTTAGGGGTGAGATTAGGAGTAGCCTATACCTTCATGCTTTAAAAAAAAAAAAAAACGTTTTCATACCAATCAAATCAAACAAATTCGCATTTCGCACCCAATTCACCAAAATATAGAATAGTTAAGTTTTCCTCATGAGATCGTGTTAAGTGAAACAATAGCCTACATTTATACTGTCCTATATGCTTCCTGAAATTATGAACTTATCTTTGTTTTTATGCCCTGTTAGGGATTTGTACGACCGCTACACTAATGGCTGTATTTTGCAGAGCCTAATAAGTCAAAAATGCATCTGCCCTGGAAAAGCTGAATAATGCCAGATATTAATGGAGCTGGGCCCTGAATGATTCCCGGGTTGGCGTGGCAGTTAAACGCATTCCAGGTTTTGTGGAGGCCATTATTCCTGCTCCTTAATCACCACCTCTGCTTTTATTACCCCCAAAGCCTTACTGTGTGGCTCGGGGAAACCACATGTGGGCACAGGCCAGGAAATGTCGAGCAGACAAGAAAATGTCTTCCTTTCCCCTTAAAAGTAATAGCCTTAACCAAACACCAAAGGCAGTCTGTTCTTAACCAGATTTTGTTGTCTATAACCATTTATGAGATTTTGGATGCAGTACTGGATGGTTGAATATTGTTTTTCAGAATGATTTTGTTGGACATTTATAAGTACAAATGATTCTTGGAAGTTTTGTTTAGACAACTTAGTTTTCATGTCACTTATGGTTGTGTTGGGAGAGCTGAAAACCTTTTATAAGTCTGTAAATTGCTTTTTTAAAATAGTATTTTAACTTGTTACTCACCATGAAAATAGCCTGAGGAAGGAAGGTGGCATGGCATTAAAACATAAGTCAGTGCTTCTCAACTCACCTCCTGAACGTTTTAGATGTCTCTCTATTTAACAAGCTGATTAGTTGAATTAGGCTAGGTGTTTTAAATAGCGTCCCTAGAATTGGAGTTGAGAAACGTCTTCATCATTATAATCATTTAAATCACTGTAGCAGAGAAGTTACAGCAGGTATCTACAATTATGCGTTCTGAATGGGGAATCATGTTGCATTGCTAGAAATATGATGATGCTTGCAGGTTAGGATTCACTAATTTGGACGTCAGCATTTTTTTTATTATTTTTTTTTATTATCAGTCATTCAGTCAGTATTGATTCAATTGTTTATGTACAGTTTTTACATTTAGATTACCTTTGCTAAAGTTTAAAAACAGAAATAATGTTTTCATTTAAATATCAATTTTATGAACATCCATTTTTTTTATACCGTACTTCATAATGATAATTTCGTACACTACATTATATCGTTGTGATGCCTAAATTCATTTGTAGCATTTAAAACAATATTTTATTTACACAAACTAATAAATAATTTTAATAACAGGAATTTATCAGCAATATCATGAACACAATTATCTGCTTATTGGTCAGCCAGAATTTTAATAACAGTGCATCCCTACTCGCAGTTTTTTTTATTGGCGCTCAGAGTAATGTGAAGCTGAAGTTTACTATTCAAATTACACTAACTAAACAAAACATGAACATTTACTTAGACTGTTATTATGATTTTTTTTCTGCAGAGCTCCATGTGGTGAAACATATTTGGAATACTCCTTGCATATGGAATGTTCCCCAGAGACGGCTTTATTTAACTTTAATGTATTTCAGAATAACAATAATGCATACTTCCTCTGCCGGTCAGAAATATCTGCAGTCGATAAAGTTTCTTAATTCACCTACCAGTGGCAGGTGTGGCAAAAAGTTAATTTTGGACCTTAGCTGCATGTTATCACAGCTCACATCCTTAGGAGAGGAGCAGTGCTTCAGTCTTGGATTAATGAGGGAGGTCTCATCCCTGGCACGGTCCATCCATCAGTTCCCTCCAAAGCCTTCTCCTTTAGGGACAGCAGAGTGGGGGGTATAGATGATGAAGAGGACTAATTAAGCCGCCATGATGCTTTGTTTTATTATGGGCTCAGTTTGAAATTTTCAATAAATCTTATTAGCATAGGAGGTGCTCGGAGACGTCTGACTGAAGGTGTGAAGTGGGTCTGCTGTTTACACTGAGGCTAACAGCTGCACACTTGCGAGGGCTGTAAAAAGCATACGCTGCGCTGGTGTCGCTGTCGACACACTGTCGGTTGATGCCATAATTCATGTGTGTCGTCCATGAGATGCTGTGTGAGAGGGAGGGGAGTAGGTGAGTTTTTTAAGCTCCTCCTGTTTACTCACTGCCTGATGGCCCCCTGTAGAGAGCAACAGCAATTATCACCTTGGAGGAATGTGGGAGCCTTGTGTTAAATTCCCTTTGACCCTTTAGTAGAGGAGGTCAGGAGGTGGTGATCCCCCCAGGGAACAGCAGGCACTGAGGGGTGGGGGGGCGCCATGGATGGGTGCATTTGGGGCTTTTTCTCATGGTCAAGGAAACTTGAGTCTGACATTGCTTTACAGCTGCAGATCTACAAAGTGGGTTGGCTCTTGTTCCCCAATCCTCAAATAGGATTTTAATGGTGCATTTGCCATGCAATGTCTTAGTTTGATTGCATCAGGACTAGCTTCATACTTCGAGGACAGGCAGTCAGGTTAGTGTATCCATCGGGATGAACTTGGAGACTTGCATTCTTCATAGACTCAAAACACCTGAAGTCAAAGCTTATACATAAAACAGAAGTCAAAATCAATCTTTTCACTTTCTTTAGACTCCTCATTCCTAAAATGAACCCTTATTCCCTGTTTACACCTGGTATTAAGATGAGTTTTCGTCAATCCGATCACAAGTGAACGATGCAAAATACGAGTGTAAAAGGTGTCTAAAACTTTTAAGCTTGTCCACTTTCGACCACTTCCAGAGGTAGGCGAAAATGCATTCGAACAACCACATAAGACCACCTACTGATTTGCGTAAATGCGTAAATATTATGGAAAGCGTGCCGAAGACCCAAGTTTGGTTTGAAGACAAAAACGCACCAAGCACAATGTTCTCTCACCATTCCTGATTTGTAATAAGCACTCACAACGTTCGGCGTCATCTTGTGGCTATAGAAGGCAGATAAGTACCAGGCATCTTGATACCAGGTGTAAACATGGCCTTAGTTAAAGGAATATTCACCCAAAAATGAACATTCTGTAATCATTCTGTATCATATTCATGTCATTCCAAACCAAAGATATTTTAAAGAATGTGTTTTTGTCCATATAATGAAAGTCAAGGACATCCAAATAAACTTTAATTGAATGAACAAAAAAAAAGAGACAAATTTTCAAAATATCCTCCTTTGTGTTCCAAAGAATAGAGAGTCTTACAGGTTTGGAGCTACAATGAGGGTTTCATTTTTGAGTGAACTATCCCCTTTTAAACAGTTCAACATGTGGCGATAAACTGCAAGTCATTATTTTAGTTTTAAATTTAGAGACCCTCCCCTTGAAATCTGATCCAACATGTGGTCACATTTGAAATGCATCGTGCATGTAAATACCTAGTATAAACTGTAATATATCTTGGTTGACCACTGTGACCAGATCACCCGAGACAGATTGTTAATACCAAGCGTAAACGGGGCCTATGATGTTTGTTTGTGTCAAGCTGTGTTGTGATTGCTTTTATAAATCACAGCTTAACAAGTAAGGCACACCACATCATGAAGACTAACAGTATTGGATGCTGACTCTGACCGTATGGACTCTTGAGTGTTATTTGTGTGTGCTTCTAGTCATGTGACCCAAAACTGATTATGTATGGTCCTTTAAAACCGTATTGACAAGGCCAGCTGCAGACCTTTGACAGCTGCAATACAGTCTTCATTTTCAATCTGTCCTTTTAGCCTCTCATAATTTACACCTGATATCCCCTGACCTGTGTTCATGTCGAAACAAACAATAGAGTGGTAGTTTAATAGTGATGAGAGCTCCTAATAAGACATCTCTCAGTGATGATTGCCTAATTGGCCCCCAGAGACAAGACAAGGGCAAAGACAGGGCCTCTAACCATTTTAGACAGGGGCCAAGTCATTTACAAGAGCTTTCTCTTCCCAGAGTTTCTAATAAGTCCTTTCTTACATGAATGGTAATGCAGTGATAATTGCTGTTGTAACAACACGTGTTAATATATATATATTTTTTTGTCTTCACACTATACGGTTGTTTTGGCAAAGCACATTTTTTAATGATACAATCAAGCGAATTGGGCCAAAACATAAAGAAAAACAAAACAACACAAAGTTTTGTTTATTTTTATATTCTATCGATTTTTTTTATTTTTTATTATTTTTATGTTTTGTTAATTTATTTCATTTGTTTATTTATTTAAAAAAATCAAACGCAAATTATTAAAATTGTATATATAATGTTAATGTTTTATATATAAATGAAATTATTGCGTAATATTAAGTCAACTTTGTTGCCACAAGGATGTTGCGCAAAGCCAAAGTTCCTAAGGGGCCATTCACACAGAACGCATTTTTTCTTTAAAAAACACGGGCAGTGAGATTTGGAAAATAACGCAAGGTCTCGAGAAGCATTTTTTTTTAAAGTTGAGCTTTTTTTTTTTACTTGGGTGCAGACCCCATTGACTTCCATAGTAGGAAAAAAATTCATACTGGTTTAAAACAACTTGAGGGTGAGTAAATGATGACAGAATTTTAATTTTAAGTGAACTATTCCTTTAAGGGAAGAGATACAAGGCAAGATAAGGAGACTGAAAGAAAGAGAAAGAGAGAAGGTGATTGAGATGAGAGAGGAAGAGCAGGTATTGCCCATTATACCCAGGATGGGATTAGCATTATTACAAGGTAGCCTATTCACCACAGAGATAGATGTTCTTTGCTAATTACAGTGGAAACTATAGGCTTAATTTCATAACAACACAAACACCTAGCATAAATATATTTCCATAATAGTATTAATACACTCACCTAAAGGATTATTAGGAACACCTGTTCAATTTCTCATTAATGCAATTATCTAATCAACCAATCACATGGCAGTTGCTTCAATGCATTTAGGGGTGTGGTCCTGGTCAAGACAATCTCCTGAACTCCAAACTGAATGTCAGAATGGGAAAGAAAGGTGATTTAAGCAATTTTGAGCGTGGCATGGTTGTTGGTGCCAGACGGGCCGGTCTGAGTATTTCACAATCTGCTCAGTTACTGGGATTTTCACGCACAACCATTTCTAGGGTTTACAAAGGGAAAAACATCCAGTATGCGGCAGTCCTGTGGGCGAAAATGCCTTGTTGATGCTAGAGGTCAGAGGAGAATGGGCCGACTGATTCAAGCTGATAGAAGAGCAACTTTGACTGAAATAACCACTCGTTACAACCGAGGTATGCAGCAAAGCATTTGTGAAGCCAGAACACGCACAGCCTTGAGGCGGATGGGCTACAACAGCAGAAGACCCCACCGGGTACCACTCATCTCCACTACAAATAGGAAAAAGAGGCTACAATTTGCACGAGCTCACCAAAATTGGACAGTTGAAGACTGGAAAAATGTTGCCTGGTCTGATGAGTCTCGATTTCTGTTGAGACATTCAGATGGTACAGTCAGAATTTGGCGTAAACAGAATCAGAACATGGATCCATCATGCCTTGTTACCACTGTGCAGGCTGGTGGTGGTGGTGTAATGGTGTGGGGGATGTTTTCTTGCCACACTTTAGGCCCCTTAGTGCCAATTGGGCATCGTTTAAATGCCACGGCCTACCTGAGCATTGTTTCTGACCATGTCCATCCCTTTATGACCACCATGTACCCATCCTCTGATGGCTACTTCCAGCAGGATAATGCACCATGTCACAAAGCTCGAATCATTTCAAATTGGTTTCTTGAACATGACAATGAGTTCACTGTACTAAAATGGCCCCCACAGTCACCAGATCTCAACCCAATAGAGCATCTTTGGGATGTGGTGGAACGGGAGCTTCGTGCCCTGGATGTGCATCCCACAAATCTCCATCAACTGCAAGATGCTATCCTATCAATATGGGCCAACATTTCTAAAGAATGCTTTCAGCACCTTGTTAAATCAATGCCACGTAGAATTAAGGCAGTTCTGAAGGCGAAAGGGGGTCAAACACAGTATTAGTATGGTGTTCCTAATAATCCTTTAGGTGAGTGTATATTTGTATAGAACTGTTAGTTATGTTCCTCGAATTTGAACGAGAAGCATTCCAAGAATGCTGTTTAAATTTATTTTTTTTACAGTTTGTATCACTCCACTTGTCCGGTTTCATGCAGGTAGTGACTTCAGTGCAACTTGCATTGTTAAGCCTGTAGGTGGCATCAAGTGACTCATTATAAGTGAGAAATTGAACCATTCATTGAAGCGATTAGTTTAAAAACATTAGCTATGTGTCAGTGGCAATAGCCTCGTGGGCAGCGCCGACATATAGCGCAGTTGCACTTCGGGCGTCCCGAGTTCGAATCCGGACTCGTGGATCTTTCCTGATCCTCTCTCTCTCTCTCTCTCTCTCTCTCTCTCTCTCTCTCTCTCTCTCTCTCTCTCTCTCTCTCTCTCTCTCTCTAACTTTGTTTCCTGTCCACTAACTGTCTTATCATAATAAAAGGCAAAAACGCTAAAAATAAATCTTAAAAAAATAAAACATTAGCTATGTTTCCATCCACCTATTTTTATATCACATAAATGTAACCGCCAAAATCCGCATAAATTCTAAAAATGTGCATAAAAAAATTCTGCACTCAATTGAGTCGGATAAACCTTTTATCCGATTAGAAAATAATATAAATATAAATGTTTAGCTAGTGTATGTGTGCAGTGCCGTAAAGCATTTCGTTATGGCTGCCCGCCGGTCCAAAGTTGCCAGGGTGGTTTTTTCGCTCACAGGCGCTGGGGGGGTGCAAGAAGACCACCATTCAACCCGAAAAAAGTCATATAGCCATTCCAATGACTCCGAAGCTGTTCAGTTAAGGTAAATTAAGCTAAAAAAAACCTGCATAGTTCTCCTTTAAGGATATTTAGCGCCAGTTTATCAAGAAGTAATGATTTTGGTGTTTCTCTTTGGCTCACTAGATGGAAACAGTGCTTTATTTGCAAATGTTTTATGCAATTTTCCAATTTTGCGCACAAGTCAAATTCACAACTTTGGATGGAAGTATAGCTAGTGATTAATTTAAGAAAGGAACATGTTTCTGAAACTATTTGATCTTTGATACTCATACAAATTGATCATATCTGGGAGGCCTCTGGACACAGAAGGATTGCATTGGTGTTTGAAATTATCAAGAAGTCACATCTATGCAAAATATTTCTTGAAACATTTCTTATTTAAGGCAAATCCTGTTTGCAATATGTGATTGTATGTTGTCAATAATAAACAAGCTTCTTCTGCAATTCCATTTTGTAGTGTGGATCACTCATTGCAACATTTAACTTGATTCTCATGTTTAAGAATCCGTTATCTGCTTGACAAATAATTTATAAGCTACAAGCTACCAAGATCAGTTTTGGGACCGTGGAATTTATAAAACCCTGCGTCCGGCACTTATATATCTTAATTTATCCCCTGAACACATTGCTTATGTATTCTTTGCATAGGCAAGAAGTCATTGATGCAGGAAGCGGTCTGATGCCTGCCTTAAGAATATTTGCCTTTGGAAGGATAAACAGAATAAAACAATAAAAAAAAGATTTTAATATTGACCTTGTTATATTCTTTGTCACAGGTGACATAGGGATGTTTGCCTTTGATGGAATTTAGATTCTGTACTACTCATGAGTGGTATTCTAAAGGGAGTAGCCTTTTTCTATTGTTGAAGAGGCACATCATTTGCAATCATTGTCAGATGTTGAAAGCTGACTTTCTTTTTATGTTATCTTTTGAGCGTGACTCGCTGCACTTGCCCGCACAAGACATATCAAGTGTGTCAGAGTTGTGAGAGAGGTAAGAGACTGTATTGATCTGCTGTATTGATGGAATCTATTCTCAAGTCTCTTTAGTCATAACAGATTGTATTGTAGATTTGTATTGGTCCAGAACACAGGATGGTTCACCATAGTTTTCCCATGTCACCCAGTTTAGACTGCTAAACTTGGTCAAACCCTAATGACCCTCAAGGCCATCAATTAGGTTCTGTCCTCATCAATTTGTGCTAAACTGCACCTTAATTAACTCCACTGTGAAAGCAGCCATCCTTAAATGCAAGGGCCCTTACACATTGTGACAAAGCAGAGAAGCCCCACAGTTTTGTCAGATTACCTCGCTGTGTCAAATTAGTGCCATTCCAAGACCAACCCCTTCTAGACATTAGGGGGCCACAGTCTGTCCTGACCACTCCACAGCCCTGTCCCTCAGGATCCTGTGTCTATGATTTATTTAATATTTCGGGGCCAGTCCTGAGCCAGCAAAACATGTCTGTACATTTCTACCCCATCCAGCCCCCCAAAAAAGGGCCTAGCCGTGCTGTGTGGATGGACTCCTCTAGAGCTCTGCTACTTTCTCCACTACACAGTGGGACTTGAACTTCAGTGTTGCCATAGAAACCTAATCTTCCTCTCGAATCCCCGCCCACCTTTCCTCTCTTATTCACAGCCTTTAGTGACTAGTTACAGTTTTTAATGTTTTGAGAAGGACGGATCATGGAATTTGACAAAAATTAAAGTTTCATTTAGCAGTGTAAGAAATTGGATTTATTCATTCATTCATTTTGTCAGTGAGTCAGGACATTTGTTAGACCTATTTCTTAATGAAATGTCTAATTTCTTGACAAACTAAAATAGATAACAAGTAAAGTCTTTCAAACTGCTATTAATTCGTTAGATTTATTTGTTTATTTTAGAGTATAATGTTTATGATAAATTATTCTAGTTTATAAAAAAATGAGATGGACTGTTTTTATTTCATTTATTTATTTGTATTGCAGTTTGTCAAGATATTTGGTAGACTTTATATATATATATATATATATATATATATATATATATATATATATATATATATATATATATATATATATATATACAGTGCTATGCATAAGTTTAGACACCCATGCTAAAGTTGACTAAAAAGAGGAATAAAAAATCATCTTTTGGAAATTGAACTTAATGCCTTAATTTAAAAAATTAGGAAAAATCCAACCTTTAAGGACACCAATTTTCTTTGTGAATGAATAATGTATCGTAAATAAATAAATGTTCTTCCTTAAAATACAGGGTGCATAAGTTTGGACACCCCTATGTTAAATTCCCATAGAGGCAGGCAGATTTTTATTTTTAAGTATTTTTTTTAATTTTTTGTTTAGGATACTATGCATCCTGATAAAGTTCCCTTGGCCTTTGGAATTAAAATAGCCCCACGTCATCACATAGCCTTCACCATACCTAGAGATTGGCATGGGGTACTTTCCATAAGATCATCTCTCAATGCAAATCAAACTAGCTATTAGGCTAACTGAAATAAAACCATGCCAATCTCTAGGTATGGTGAAGGCTATGTGATGATGTGGGGCTATTTTAATTCCAAAGGCCAAGGGAACTTTATCAGGATGCATAGTATCCTGGATCCATGAAGTAACTGGCCTTTAAAAATAAAAATCTGCCTGCCTCTATGGGAATTTAACATAGGGGTGTCCAAACTTATGCACCCTGTATTTTAAGGAAGAACATTTATTTATTTACGATGCATTATTCATTCACAACGAAAATTGGTGTCCTTAAAGGTTGGATTTTTCCTAATTTTTTTAATTAAGGCATTAAGTTCAATTTCCAAAAGATGATTTTTTTATTCCTCTTTTTAGTCAACTTTAGTATGGGTGTCTAAACTTATGCATAGCACTGTATATATTCTTGACAAACTGGTAAGTAAAACAATACTGTCATACTGGTGGTATGTCAAACTGCTAAAATAAATTACTTGAAATTATTTGATATAAAATTATTTAAATTGTTTTAGCAGTTTATTAAAATGAGATGGATGTATTTTAACCATTTGTCAAGACATTTGATAGACTTATTTATTTTGTCTCTTATTGATTGACAAACTGCCTAATAAATGTATAAAACTGCTAAAATAGATGACTATTTGATTCGTTTTAGCAGGTTATTACAAATTAGATGGACAGTTTTATTTAATCTGTTTTATCATTATTGCAAGATGATCACATCAACAGAGATGTAATAAGCTGACTGACAACATTTAATAAAATAAACTAAATGCTTCATACTTTGAGACTAAGCAGTGTTATGAATAATTTTAGGGCACTAACAATGGTGTCACACTTTCATTTTATGTGTTCATGTGGAAAGTAATGTGTGGAGAAGAAATCTTATTGGTATAATCAGTTTCAGAGACAGTCTTTTGATTCTCCACTGAGATTTGTTCAAGCCACTGTCTGTCTGCTGCTGCTTTTCTTTTCATACACACATTTTCATGCATGAGCACTTACATGTGACACAACCTGGCACACACACACACACACACACACATAATACAGACCTCTGGGAAAATGCAGTGTGTAAAGGAGGGCGAGTGAGCGTGATTTCTGAGTGAATGAATTTAGAGTACGGATGAATGTCACACTCATGCCTGTCATTTTTCTCCTGCCCACGTTCAGTGTGTGAGGTAGACTCAGATGAGAGATTCCCCTCATCTATTATTAGTCCTATGGTCTGCTGCCTCAGCACAAAAAGTAGACCATACAGCCAATTCTTTGTATTTCTTTTAAAGGAAACTTCCAGCAAATTTGAACTCAATGGGACCCAATTTCTATTGTGTACACTTCAGAAAGTGCAGTGCAAACAGGGCTGTGTCCTCTTTCACTAGACCCTATAATCAGTTTGAGGAGAGAATGAGACAAAGAAAGTGTGATCACTTGAGTGAAGTTTGAAAACTTGAGTCAGGTTGGGCTTTTAAATTTCTCAAAATGCTGTATTATTAAAACAGTTTTGTTTTTTTAGTTTGTGGAATTGATCAAGTATTTCTTGGTTAAAGCTGCAGTAGAGAAGAGTTATTGTTTGTGAGCTACAGTAGTACATATGAAAAATAATGTCTGGTTTTCAGGTTTACCTCATTTGTCCTTGTGTGTTTACACTATGTCCATAAATAAATACTGTGACATGTATACTGGTATGCTCAGATGACATAATTTTGAATTGCTAGTTTCAAACACAGATGGCAGTAGTGAGTTCGAAGTTCAGTGCAGCTTTAAAGTTAACATGAAATGGAAAATGTCATTTTCTTCCCTATTGTGACGTATATCTTGCTGAAATGACTTTTAACAAGACATTTTAGCAAGAAATAAAACAGAATTTTGTCCATTTTGTAATCTCATGAGTGACTGTTTGCTGGAGAGGAGGGATTTTTGTCCACCCCTCATGCCTGTGCACGTCATCAGAGAAGATGTTATGTTATGAAGGAAAGAGAAAGTTGATGTTTTTGAATAAAGATTAAGAGGGACACATGAATTAAAATGTTTTTTTTTTTTTTTTATAAAAAATATATACATATATTTGTATATGTGCACAGTATAGACCAATACTAAATTTCTCTGCCAAAACCGATATCTGATTATTCAGAGTGACTTCTGCTGATGCCAATACCTATAGTTTGGTGGTAATTTCTTGAGCTTTTGTGTGGTACAGTTTTGTTTGTGGACTGCTTGAACTAAAGCACAGGCGGTAATATCACAAATTACGGTGAACGATTTAGTATTTGTTCATGTATAAATATGTCAGGTAGGCCTACATGCAAGTTTTTCTTAAAGTACTAAGTGTAATCAGTCATTTTATCCCTTAACTCATATTTGATAACCAAAATTACATATTTAAATGTTTTTTTTGTTTTAGTTTTTTCCGTGAGAGAAATTTATTCATGCCTTAAAATAGCCTGAATGTAACTCTACACCCTTGCTTCATTTAGTATATGCGTACTCATGAATATGCTAATTAGCCCCGCCTCCACTCACTCACACAAGTTCAGAGATCCACTCGGTCAACTTACTGAGGTAAATGCTGCACAATGGTATTGCTCTTTACAATGTCGGGCAATTCATATAATTAAACGGTAATTAATATGAGTAGCTTTTTGCTTGACTATGTTATCAAACAGCTAATAATGTGTTGCTAATGTTACACAAACCATGTACGTGTTCACCATCGCAGAGTCAGCAGCTGCCTTCTAACAATCAGCATCCTTACAAACGCTTTGATCAACTCAGAACGTTAGTGGAGAAAGGCATATAGTTCCTCATAACATCGTAATATACATCATACATCCGCTATATTGCTAAATCTACCCGATTTTTCATATCAACAGAAGAATATACCTGGCTTCTCTTGAGACTCCCCTCCTTCACGGCAGTTAATGGTATGTTAAAGCCTGCCGTCACGTTGATGGGATTGGTTACAAGGTAGTTTGTGACGTCAGAAACACCAATTTCAAATTTCAAACTGCGTTTTTGAAACTGTCTTTAGATTACTGCAATTTTAAAGAGAAAATACTCAGCAGTGGTGTGGACTTATTAATTTGCACATGGTTTGTCTTAAAGCATATTAAAAACACCACATATATAAACAACACCATTAAAAACTTGATTTTCATCACAGGGGGACTTTAAGGAATCTTTCCCAACTCTCCCAACTAATACTGTAAACTACAGGGAACCCTCTCATTTGGTACATTACTGTAATATTAAAGGTTAAATTTAACAATAAAGTCCAAACTACTATATTCAACTGCTATTTATTTTCAGAAATAATAATCACATCAAAAAAAAAAAAAAGAGCTGTATACAAACATTCCAGTTGCACATAAGGTTGTTTAAAGTTTTATTAAACGCATACATAATTAAAAAAATACGATCCTATTTTTTATAGCTAACTAACGAACTGTGAACATTGGATAACTTTCATGAGGTAAATGCAACATTAAGTGATATGTTCAAAAGCTGTTTTATTGATGTCTTTCTGTGGTTAATATTGATTTGAGTGATTACATGAGAGATAAGTTTTAGTTCATTAACGTTTATTTCATGCTATAACTTGAAGTAAAGTGGAAGAGTTGAACGGTTCACGTGCGCTCCACGCTGCCACTTGAAATAAGTCGGATAAAGTGATCTGTCATGCCATGTTTAAAGGGATAGTTCACCCAAAAATGAAAATTCTGTCATCATTTACCTCAAGTTGTTCTAAACCTGTATGAGCTTCTTTCTTCTGTTGGACTTAAAAGAAGATATTTTGAAGAATGTTGTTAACCAGACGGTAGCAATTGACTTCCATAGTAGGAAAAAAATACAATGGAAGTCAACATTCTTCAAAATATCTTCTTTTGTGTTCACCTGAAGAAAGAAACTCATACAGGTTTGGAACAACTTGAGAGTGAATAAATGATGACAGAATTTTCATTTTTCGGTGAACGATCCGGTTAAGATCATCAAAACAGCATTTATTATTTGTATTTTTTTTTTTTTTTTGAGAAAATGGACAGAATTTGTAAGCTGGGACTTTGTTTATTATCAGAAGTAAAGCACAAAGCGCCTTTTTTTTTTTGGATGGGAGGAGCACTAGAAATAATATTTGGTAAAGATTTGAACTACAGGTAATTCATAGGGTCAAATAGAACCTCTCACTTTTTTAACTGCATTAAAGTGAGATTGTGTTAATGCGTTATCACATTAACTTTGACAGCCCTAAATTCTACACAAGAGACATCACACTCACTCATGTCTTCACACACAGTATGAGTTGCAGTCTGCCCCCTTTTGATTGGCAGGATAGAAGCAACCCTGATCATCGGCTGTTTTTAAACAGTCGGTCAATGTCCTATTGCTTTTATACCAATACTGAATATTGGCTTTTATTCATTCCGAGGATATGAATTCTTGATATCAACAATTCAGTTTTCACTAGTTAAAATGCTAATTCTTAATATCACTCAGAAATTAGATTTCTACTAGTAACAATGGCTATTTATGATAGCAGGAATTACATTTCCACTACTAAAAATGTTAATTCTTGATATCAACAATGATGTCATCACTCGCAGATATACAAATTCTTGATATCAAGAATTAAATTTCAACTAGTAAAAACTATAATTGGTTACACTTTATTTTAAGGTGTCATTGTTACAGTGTAATTATATATTTAAGTACTGTGTAACTACACTAGTTACTTATAGGGTTAGGGTAGAATTAGGATTTGGTTGAGGGTTAATTGCATGCAATTATGCATAATGTACTGTTACTATGGTAAGTACATGTAACAAAGACACTGTAAAATAAAGTGTTACCCTATAATTCTATTAAAACTATAAATGTCACCATAGGCTGCCGTTTAAATTCAACTGTTGATAACAAGAATGGGATAGCAGAAAGAACATTAATTAAAAAAATTAGGACATTTGCCATTAATATTACAGGCAGCACCCTTAAAGTTGTTCGTGATTATAAACCTTATGCTGGAGTGAAATTGGGCAGCAGAAGTGAATAGTTTAGCCTTTACATTTGCTAAAATCTATTTTAAAGCAAGAACAAATTGTCTTCTGTCATTTTCATTATCTCAGATCCACCAAAGCCAATCAGACTTCACCCCTTTGATGGGATGGACCAAAGGTAGATCCAGAGAACGTGTTCATTAGGGAAAAGGAAAACAAACATATGTCAGGGAAGAAAGAAATTAGAATATGTGGAAGAGGAAGACCTTGGCAGTGCCTTGGCCCCTGTCTAAAACTGTTAGTGGCCCAGCCTTTGTGGGCGTCTTGTCTCCGGGGGCCGGTTGGGTAATTATCAGTGAAGGTGCACGTGTGGGAGTGTGTGAATGGGGCTGTGCGCCGGGCATCTTGGACCTACTGTTTGCGTTCTCACTGCACCCCATCAGCGGGATGCACCAAACTGAGCGGGGCGCCCTGAAAAGTGAATCCAACCCCCCCTCCAATCTCATCTCCTCTCCTCCCCACCTCATCCCTCTCTTCCCTGGCTTTTCCCCCAGGAGAATGGAAAGAAGTGGAGGAGGACGTAAAGACCCATCTTAGACATGTTTGATGGGGGCCCTGTTGGACAAGGCCCTTTTTCCTGTTCGTTCATGTGGAAAATTATGGCAGAGGAGGAGGGAGACAATTAGTGGGATCTGCTAATCACCCGGGCAACACTCATTTAATTGACATGTGAAATTTTGTTTAATCTAACATGTCGATAGGCAATATGACAAAGGCCTGGAAGCCAAGGACTAGACAGCTTATTATTGGAGGACGGTCTTTGCAAGGCCAGGATGTGTGGAGTGAGTCTGGGTGGGGGTTGATGTGAGGATTAAATGCCATTATCCTCACAATGCATTCGGACAAATAGCTATGCACACTCTCCCTTAGGTGTTTTTATGTTTGTTGTTTGTTGGTACAAAACAGTGTGCTTTTTTATTACTTTCGTGAATGCAGCTTTGAAGGTTTTACAGGAGAAACTGCTGCACACAGTTTGATGAAAATGTTTGTATTTGCAAAAAATCAATAAGCTATTGAAGGTCACTGAAAAGGGAGCACTCACACCTCACACTGTTGAATGGTAGAGTGAGAGCTATATAAGCGTAAGCTTTTGTTTATTTTGTTTTGCAAATTCAGCGATGGCATAATACAGTATATTGAAAACCTTCTTAAACTATTCAGTATACATTTTTGGATATGGCAAACTTGAGCAGTTGGCTTTGGCTTCACTGTTCTAACGTGTTTTCTTCCTATTTGTCTTTCAGTGGGCCAATTGTCTCTTTGAACTCATGTAACCAGGGCTTTAACAAATTAATATCGGAGGACAGGTAGGCCTAACCAGTTTGCTTTACCAAGATACGTTTGATATGTTTTTTTTTTAGTTTTGATGTTTAAACGCAGATTAGGTTTTGCTCAAAACGTTTATGACTATTACCCCATAAATGAGTGGCGTTTAAGACATTTACATGAGATTACACGTAAACATAATGGGTGTGAGATGTAAATTTTCTCAGTCATAGCTATGTAAATGATGTCAATATTCAAAACTGAGTCACACATCACAGCTGTAGATGGAACCATTTCCAGATGCTTGGTGAAATCATTGCTACTGTATTTGTATTTGCCAGACAATTTGGCAGTTTGCCCGAACTCACAGCTGGATTGACTAGGCTTTTAATGCGAGCATTGGGGGTTGGAGTATGGATGTCTGGGATGGTGGGGGGATGGGGGCGTTGGAAAGGGCGAGGGTGGCATGGCTAGGGCACAGGGAGAATTTTTATAAAAGACTGGTGCTCGAGAGTGAGTGAATTGCATCTAATATTTGACAGTACTTAAAAAAAATTAATAAAAAATTATATTCATTTTTGCCGTTTTCCATTTATGCAGGACAGTACAGAAGGCAGCTAGGAAGCAAGTTAGGGGAAAGGTGGGGGGACAGGATCAGAAAAGACCACGAGCCAGGACTCAAACTCTGTTGCCCGAAGCACAGCCTTGCAATATGTTGGAGCTGCTGCTTTGATTTTTAAAGTCTTCATTTTACATTGAGCTAGTGAAAAAAGTCACTATTTTGTCATGTGATTGCCAAATGCATTTAGCTTGCTTAGTGTATTAAATATTAATGGCATATTTGATTTTTCTTGGAATCGATTCAGTCAGCTCAATGCATCAGCTGTGCACTTGACCCCAGCGTTTTTTCTTCTTCTTCTACTGCCAGGTTTACTTTCCTTCATTTCCTCCTCTAACGTAGTCATATCGGTATCATTGTGCCACTTAACACTTGATATTGTCTAAAATACTAGGTTGAGTCCTATTGACAACTTCTTGTTAAATTGGTTGTGCATGGGTCTTTGCTTTGATGCTGTTGTCTTCTCTTGCAGCACAATGAGCAGGTCTATTCCAATTTCCTATGAGTCCTTCACTATTGTGACAATAATAACATGGGCTCTTTATGCAGTAGCTATTACTGCCCTGAGCAGCAGGAGATCTTGCCAAGACCGAGGCGGCAGGGATGAGAGAATGTGGAGGGGGTTTACTTGACTCCATGCAAGCTACGTCCCTGCCACTTTCCCTCCCTTCCTCCTACTTGAAGAGGGCCGTTCTTGCTTTGCCACTTTGCCCTGACAACTGACTGCTTAAACGAGTGCATGAAAATAGGTGCCTTTGCTGGTCTCCATGACAGACCACACATAATCAGTGTTGAGGTATGTAATTACAGCTGTCAGGCCCATCCGCTGTAATTGATGCAAGTGCAAGCAGCGCTCGCTGCCAGGGCAGCTTCTAACTGCACACATGGCAGCAACGCTGGCCTCTCCTCATGAGGGAAAAGGAGAAAAACATTACCTGCAAGATGGATGGCGTGCGTTAACCACCGCCAAGTGACTCTTTTTCTGCCACGAGTGACAGTCGTTTTTTGTCAGCAGAGGATAGTACCCCTGAATGTGTTTGTCTCCTGGCTTTCGATTCTCAGACTCGGTTTGATGTCGCCGGGCACATTCACAGATGGTGAAGGGGGGTAGGGGGTGTGATGAAAATGCTGTCAAAGCCACAGACGCTTAAGTGTCTCCAAAGCGAGGTGGTCTGTCTGCGGGGTGTCTGTGCTTGGCTTATCGCTGTTGGCTTTTTAAATGTTTCAATTCCTGCCATCCAGTAGAAAACACGGTGCACCATTTAACTTCACTGAATAAAAAGAGAAATCACTTGAATCAGACTTCTGCTTCACGCGCAAAGAGGGGGGTTTCAAGGTTGATAGGCCAGAAATGTAGTGACTTGAGCATCTAGGCTGAAGGCTGGAGTAAATAAGTCCTCTAGAGAACATATAAAGACCTTTCTGGCTACAAAGCAGGAGTCTCAGATGCCTGTCCTGTGCCTAGCTGTTGTAATATTGATCAGAGGAAGGTGTGCTTCCCTCTTTTATTTCTGCTGAGGATTGATGTTAGAAACTGACACAAGAGTATATTTATTGATTTAGCTTGGGATGTTATGGGCAAATAACTTGACCACTGCACCCAAATGCAGTCGTAGAGAAGCCTCGGTTACATTTTTGTGTTTGTTTTGCCATGATTGATTGAAATTTTTTTTTTTTTTTTCAGCTGTTACTAAAACTGTTCATTTGCTATGACATCAGGGTTCCCATTTGTTAACATGTTTCACATTTACATTTTTGTCTCTGCACCAGGAACAAAAGCGTTGCTCACTATGCCTCAGTTGTTCAAAATATGGTGCTAGAATTGTTGCATTATTCCAAATAAATAGATTGAGTTTCACAAATAAATGTGAAGAGATTTACAAAAATTAATACAGTTTACAAATAAATAAAATGAGATTTGCATTTTTTGCAAATAAAACAATATTTACAAATGTTTTTTGTCACACACACAACTCTTCCTTGCATTAATTTTAATGAATGAATATGCTTCCTCTGCATTTGTGAATCGCTTTCTGTGCATTTTTGGATCTCTTCTTGTGCATTTGTAGATCAAAGCACGCATTTGTGGATTTTGAAAGACTTCTAGCGTCAAATCCACAAATAAGTGGTCTCCATCCACTATCTACTTAAGCCAATCAGATAACAGCCATTTTGCACTGACCAGTCATTGCACGCTCTCACTCCAACCAATCACGATTTGCTTTACAATGAGGGTGGTCTTGCCCTGAAATAACTTTGCTTATTCATCTGTATTGCCTCAATAGGCTCAATTCTACAGAAGAAGATGTTTAAAATTTGGATTTCGTTAAACCATTAGACTGTATCAAGGCAAGCCACAGTATTATATTTTATGAGCCTTTGAAAATGCCAGAGAAACAGCACACATCTCTTCACGGGAACAACACACTATGGAAGCATCACATCTTCAGAATCAGAAAGAGCTTTATTGCCAAGTGTACTTGCGCACACACACACACACAAGGAATTTACAGTTATATAACCAGACAGTTATAGATGAACACAGGACAGACATATTCAAGACAGAACAGACATAGAACTGCCTGCATTAAAGATTTTTTAATTATTTAATCAATTAAATAAAAAAATGTATCATGTGGTTTGACTCTGAGTACACATTACATTTACATTTTTATTCATTTAGCAGACGCTTTTATCCAGAGTGACTTGCAAATGAGAACAATAGAAGCAGTTTAACTGGAGTATGAATTCTTAACTGGAAGGATGCATTACAGCCTGTTCCCTGTGGTTATTGACAACATATGCATGACTATCTGTAGAGCAGTAAGGTGACTGAGCCTCTTCATCCCGTTAGCGCTCCCCTCTCATATGTTCAACATCCAGAGGACATTCAAATCTACATGATTTCTCTCCATTGACATGGCAGAAAAAGAGAGATTATGTTGAAATGATCTGAAATGGGAAGTCCCCACCCACACACACACACACACACACACACACACACAATTCTTCAATTTCATCGGCAATAAATAAATAAACATTAATATTTAATAAAGTAAATGAAGGTAAACTAATTAAATAAGTGCGTGTGTGTATTTAAGTAATTATTTTTGCTGATGAACTTCTTTCAAGCCTTCAGTGTCTTCCTTCAATGTTTTTATCATTTAAGCTTTTTTTCTAATAATCTTTCAGATACTTGTTTTGACAATATTTTACATTTTTATATTTTACTATTCACCAATATATTTTTCAGTTCTTAAATACTCTAAAAATGCTGCTTACCACAGGCATTTGGATGTATGACAAACCTTGATATCAATAAAAACGCACTTGGTGTTTTTGCGTGTTGACTTAAAGTATTGTTCACTTGACAGAAGCATGCTAACCGTTCACACTGTCTGGACCTCATTAAACTTTAGATTACAGTATAGTGTGGAGGTTTCATTGTCCGCTAATATGTCTATGTAGTCTGCCAGCACCTTGCCTGACAGGAAGTATTGGTTTCAATTGGATTAGCACTAACTAAATCTCTAACTATCTCCACACGTAGAATCCACAATGTGAAGGCGCCATTTCGAACAAGTCTGGCTCAGGACGGTCTGCATAGCTGTTCCCAGACCTGCTCACTGCAGACTGTGGGAACACAAGGTGAAGTGTGAAAGTCTGAATTGGGTAAAGCTAATCATTGTGTAATTACGGCTGCCAAAAGGGAGCCATTAGCTAAGTGCTATCCAGTAACAGTGGTCTCTGTCGCTTTGCGTGAGGACTGAGAGTGAAATTGTTGACAATGGTTGAATAGTCCTCCAAGGCCCTGTGATTTGGCCAGGCAGCCTCGGAGTTCCATTGCTACTCATTAGCGGCTGTGTTTGGTGCACTGCCTTGACAAATCATACCCCAATGTTATTAAACATGTCGAAACATTGTTTGACGATTTCCCTGCTCGCCTTGTAATTGGTACGATCTGTGAATAGAGTACATAAATATATTTATGAGCCGAGAAATTTAGTGCTATCAAATCAGGGCCGAGCCTAATGCATTTTTCAGTGCTGTAAATTTGGAGATAGTTGATGACTTTATGAGGACGTTTATGAGGATGCGCACTGTTTTCATAAACAGCTCAGCAGATGCTGGCGAGAGCAGCTGTTGTGGTTTGTATTCTTATGGAAATGACAGGGCCAGCTGTTGTTCTGTACTTACTGTAGTTTAGCACTTGCAAGCTCACTAGTACAATTAATGTTTCATAGTGGGGCTCGAGAGGCAAAAGACCGATGGACAAGTATCACAGCAGCGTAGTTGTGGATCTTTTTCCTTTATTATTGGCTGCTCAACTTTTCAAAGCATATTCTAGATTTAGGAGAGCTATAGATGAAGCACAGGGAACAATTCCTTCTGACACCAGGTTATATTCGTCATCAAAGTACGCAGGCAATATGTGGTTGTTGTATGCGGGATGAAAACGTTACTTGTGTGTGTGCGTGCTTATCTGCGCATAAGTCCATACCCGATTGCATCGCAGCAAAACGAGGATGGTTTAAACTCTGTTTGAGCACTGCTATCAAGATGAGGTTCACCTAAAATACCTCTGACTACAATCATGCTCTCAGCTGAAATCTTCCTCTTTTTCATTCCCTCTGGATGAGTGTCTATAATAGGGATGGCAAGATGGAAAAAAGGCTGTATATAAGTGGGTGTCTAGTGTCAGTGGCTGTGTGCACAGGTTGCTGAAGACATATGAATAAATGCCTTGATGTTCGTGTAACAGTGTAAGCTATACTGCATAAACACATGTGCTTGCATACATTTCCCTGCATGATCTGTTACTACACCAAAGAGCAGCATTATTTCCCCTCCCAGCATGTGCGCCCGCTGATGCCAGTCTGTCTGACATCAAACTCTTTCTGACACTAATGTGCGTGCCAGTCAATTCAAGACCAGACTCTTGACTCGTGGATGTAAGATCATAATCTCGCCGACGGTCCTGCCATGTGGCACAGGAGTGACTCTTCAGCTCTTTAGTGACTCTTGGCTGTCACCGCACACTCTGTGAAGAGCAGCGGGCACGTATCCAGTCAGTGAACTGCTAAATGAGGGCTTGGCCAGGCGAACAGAAGCAGACGTGCGGCGGAGAGCTCCGTAGTTGAATTTTTTTTGGATGGGACGGCTGATCTCTCGCCTCCTCTACGCCCAGGTCTTTGTCTCCTTTGCTAATTGAGCAACTCGACTGACCCTAGAGTAACATGTCACCACAGAGGGGTCAAGGCCCTGGTGTCATGTGACATGGAGCCTGTGACCTGATGTGAAGGGAAGGGCTAATGTCACAGATCTAATCCAGTGACAGGATTCAGCTCTGATCGTTATGCCTTTGGCATTTCCAAACCAAACAAATCACCTTGATATGATTCGAAATGCACCTAGACACATTATAAAATTGGCCTGTGTGCCTGTTTAAACCTTTGTAAAATATTTATTCATTTTGGCTGTTAAAATAGCTACCTGATACATTGCCAAAATGGCTTTTGAAAAGACAAAACGCAAACAGTCAGCTTAAAAGGGATTTTTCCTGCTATTCCAAAACAAACAAAAAGACTGATTAGTATGTGCCATTTGATTTTCATGTGCATTATTTGCAAAAAACAAACAAAAAGAAAGCTCTTATTGATTGCAGTCGACAATAGCTCTTTTTATTCAGCCAGGACGTTCGTGCTATGTTGCATAGTAACATAATGACATCCATCAGGAAGTCAAATGTCAGTCCTTTCTTGCTCTGACATTTAGTTTCGGGTACATATGGAGTCATTGTTTGCATTTGATTTGGCTAATGTTGGAAAAGCATCAAATGGGTTATTTTGGGCTATTTTGAAATGACCATTTAAGTGCTTCGGCCACCATGAGAGACTGGAGACTACTCTAAAGTAGTTGCAAAGACAAAAGGCTCAGCCTTGAATCTTTAATCCCTGAAGTATTGTCAGATATTGCAAGAAGGTCTGCATCAAATATCTATGAGTTTGTATTGTATGAGATTGTGCAAGAGGGACATCTTCCATCACTCAAACCACAGGCATTTCTGTCGGGACTGTGAGAAGACTGACAGGTCTATTTACCGCTTCCCAGTCAATCAAGCAGCTTCCTTAATGTCTGTAGGCTTGTTGACTTCAGGTTTAGGTTGCAACAGAAATCTTTTGTGATGATGAAATCACAGAGTTTCCTGTCCATTTTCCACTTTGAAGGAACTGAGGGCCTTTGTGGTGTTGTAGAAAGAGACCTGCTGTGTTCGAATGGATTTGATATATGTTTTGTTGCAGTGATAGTCTTCTGTAGGTGTCAAACCACCTCGTGTTCTGCTCCGATGATTGGAGGTGCTAGTCTATATGTTCAATGAACACCTATGAGATTTAGAAGATGCTGATGTTCTTACAATATACCCATCAAAATACATACATTTGGAACCTGAAATCCTATCTTTGAAGTATCTATTTTTTCAGGTTTGGCGGGAAATGTTTCATTCTGTTAGTAGAAGGTTCTTTTTCTTATTTCTGTAACTGAAGTGGACCATCTCTGTGCTTATCAGGGCCTCGGCTAAGAAGTGCCATACTAGTTTGAGGGGTGTCTGTGAAAAGGTTCCCCTTAATCCATTTTATTTTCTCTGCTACCTCAAAACCATTTGTCCACACAGCCCAATGTCCCCCGCTGGCCCTTTCCTTCCAAGGATTGAGAGTGGAGGTGCAAGACACAGACTGTTTAAAAAAAAGCCATCTGGCCAGAGGAAGAGGTGGGGTGCGGTTGGGGTTGGGTGGAGTCATGCTGGGCAATCAAAATGACAGGCAGCAGTGAAAAGTGTTTTGTGGGCTCCCACATATATGTGAAGTAGCCTGACTTGTGAGATTTCACAGCTCCCTTTGGTCTTCAGGTAAACACTGACTTAGCCACGGTGTATCTCTTTCTCTTGGGCTTTGTCGTACAGTAAGCTCTCTCTTACTGCCCCGTCTCATAAATATCCCCTTTAGAGACTCATGCACGCCTTGGTTTCGAACAATTGCTCCAGCATTTTGCATAATCAGTAAAACTGAAACTAGGTGACATGATTGTTTCCTCCAGAAAAAAACGTGAATCTAGGATGCTAAAATTCGGCAACTGAGGCGAGAGTCGCACAATCAAAGACTTCCTATTCTCCAAATATTATAATCTCTTGTTCTTATGCATTCATTTTCACCCTCCCTCCCCCCATTTTGGCCCCTTTTCCCCCTTCCAGAAAAAAACCTCTAAATGTGTGGAGGCTTCATTTTTCACTCTCCCCAAGCGGCTCTGTTGTCAGAGGAACCCTTAGGAAGTCTTTATTTCTGCCAGGCAGGGCCTCTCGCGTTCCTCCAGCTTCTCCGGCCGTTCTCATGGCTGTCCCCCCACCTGCTGGGACCCTGATCCCAGGCCGAGCTGCGCTTCAGCAGGGGACAATTACTATCCCGCTCTGCCTTTGATCATCTGACCACATGGAAACACAACAGCTGACCACATGTTTCAACAGACAAGGAGGAGGAGAGGGGAGAAGAAAAGAGGGAAGAAAGAGGAGAAGAGGGAAAAGCATTTGCCTTTCATTCTCCCTCACACGCAGCACACTAGAAAAAGGCCCATTCCAGGAGCGGTTGTAGTGCTTGTATAATTCTCATGATCTTTGGTGTGCGGTTTACGCCTGGACTTTTATTGTCATGATTATGTCTTTGGATCAGAAAAGAGAGTGCTTATTACAGACATGGGGCGGCCGCATGTAAAGTTTCTTTTTGAATTTGCCTCGTCTCATTTACTAAAGCTAGCGCAGAGTGCTAGAGAAGTAATTTGAGGCTGAGCTTGTAAAAGTGAGTGCTAATTCTTCTGTCATTGTCAGCCAAATTGTCTTTGAGCCAGCTGGGCCTCCGCATAAATGCTCACTGTGGTCAATATTGAAAGCGCTTCCACACAAAGTCAAAGCCACAGTCACAGCAGTCTCAGTCTACTAAGATACATGCCTCTCCAATTGTAGTTCTTGAATGGCAGAAAGCCGTAATTAAATAGTTTTTTTAGGTGTATGTAAAAATGTGGGTCATTAACATAAATGAACACGAGAAAGAAAAAGAAAGAGCTTTAAAAAAAAAAAAAAAAAATAGATTAAAACACATAAGTTTTGTTGAAATTAAATGTATTCATGTTTTTTCAAGTCATTTTCAAAAAAAGCTTCATTTTAATTACTCTATAAAAATGTGATGTAACCATCACGTAAAAAGTAACCTTTTCTTAACACTTAACTTTACAAATACATGTGAGTACAGACATATTAATCTTTGTTTAAAACAAACAAACATGTTTTTTGATATGTTTATATATATTTATATAGTCATATAGTCACAACACAGGTTAACCTGTGTTAACCTATATAGTCACAACACAGGTTAACCTCAACTAACCTTGTCATGTCATGAAAAGGTCAAAATATTAGAAATTATAAGCGAGTCATTGACCTTTAAACACAGGCATAAAAGGGTCTACAGGGGTCCACTCTGTGACATAATTTCCTGTTTTTTCTTAATGTTGCTTAAACCACATTATTTTGTTGGTCCCACACATGGCTTTGATTTTGCAAGCAAAAAATTTCCAATTAGCAGTGTTGCAGTTTTGTTGTTTTTGTTAGAAATCATAAGAAAAGATTCAAAAGTCAAAATTACTTATTTTAAGAAAGCTTTATTCATTATGATTTCAGAACTGTTGCGCATTTTAAACACTGAATGAGGGTGTGAGCTCGACATATTTTTTCAGCGTATGTGTGCGGTTACATGTGGTGTGTTATTTGTCACAGCATGTGTTCGTTCTTTATTTGTTTGTGGATGTTATTTGTGTTTGTGTACAAATTCATTAACTGTGTATTTGTGCATGGGAATGATTGTGTGCAGTATTTGTGAGTGTATTTCTGTTTGCATGCCCACTGAAGCAGACCTGAGAGGTGCTGGGATGTGTTCAGGGGGCCAGGGGTGAGGCAGCCAGGCCTATAGGGAGCTGTTTGTTTTGGCCTGTTTGCTGGGGATGGCCTCCTTGAGTGTCCCTATTGTGCAGCAGATCACTTTACCACATTAAGGGCGCATGAAAAGAAGCTCTTCACTGGCACTTGGGCCCTGGCTGGAATAACAGACAGTGTTTTGACTGGCTGCCACCTTCTATTCTGACCACTCTGCCGCCCAGCAGACGGCTCCTGTCTCAAAGAAGCCCGGGAGGAGAAATGCACAGATAGTCAGTCACAAGACTCTTACTCTGCAAACAAACAGTTTTGTTAGGTTATGCCACAGTGTCAAAGTCTTGCTAATTCTTCTCTTAATAATGATTTGTTTTCTATTTACATTTTAAGTTTATAAAAGATTTAAAAATAATTTTTGCTTTTATTTTTAAAATTATGAAAAAGCCTGGCTTCCTCGACCATCCTGTTTTTGACACAACATCATTACATGTCTCACCCCCTTACATGCCCTTTGTGCATTTTTACCTAGTTCATAATCATTTTATCCGGCAGTTAAAAATAATTAACAAGTCATGCTCTTTTGTCGTCCGCCATTATGAGTCCTCCGTCTAGCAATGAAAGGCTTCACCATAAGCACAGTCACATAATAGTGTCAAAATCTATTTTAAAGTGCAGTAATTCAAGGGTTTACAAGGCTCCATAAAACCTCAACATGCCCCAGTAATGAGAAGCATGAATGGAAACTTGGATAGTTCTTCGTGGCCCCAGCAAAGGCGGGGGACCAAATGCAGGACACACGGCACAAAGCATGGGGGCTGTAACAAAGAAAGGCAGGATAGACAGAGCTCTCACTGAGTGAAGACAGGCCTTGTTGCATAGTTGAAGTGATGCAAGCCCTAAAGTATCTTGGTGTACAGTCTACATTTTGAGCTTTACAGTATTTTTTCTCATGAAAATAATGTAATTATTAATTATAACAATGTTCAAGGCTCAGGGAAGAAGGGGGCGGCAACCGGCGAACAATCAACGTAAAGTTTAATCATAAAACAAACATAACAAAATGAAAGTAAAGCGGCAGCCCCAGCTGTTTCTCAATCGCTCCAGCATCACCGGCGGTCACCGCTCCCGCAATCCCCCTCAGCAGCGAGGGCTCTCAGACAGCATGTCCCTCCTTCCTCCCGGGTTTTCGGCACCCATTTTGCAAAGTTAAAGGCTCGGGGAAGAAGGAGGCGGGATCCGGCGAACGTTTAATAAACTTTAATCACTTTAATCAACTCCATGAGACTCGAGACCGGTGTGGCGCTCATTTGCCCTCGTGCCACCGGCCTTGCTCCATTCCCATGGCTCTCATATATACACATACATACACACACATAAATATATATATTTATTACATGGCTTGGCTGAATTCTAATGTAGAATGCAGTCTGTTATTTCTTGATAACAGACTGCTGCTAAGTATAACACACCGTTGCCATGAAAAACAGAGCGTTACTATGGACGCAGGATTCTAACCGTAGAAACGGAACGGACCATTTTCGTTAGCGGAAGCAATACATTCGTTTATAAATCAATAAACTCCTTTTTAAATCAATATTTTGTGTCAAATTATTGATTTATTTGGTAGGAAGCCATGTAATAAGCGGGATAATGTAGAGCGAGGCGGTTGTTATAGCGAATACAACCCCTTCAGGCTGATTCAAGCCTGTCGATTCAAGCCTGGTCAGCCTGTCGGGGTTGTATTCGCTATAACAACCGCCTCGCTCTACATTATCCCACACACACACACACACACACACACACACACACACACACACACACACACACACACACACACACAGGTTTAGAGCTGCACGGTTAATCATTGAAAGAGCACCATCTCGATTAAAACACCCACGCGATCTTATTCCTAATGACAACGATTGGCTATGTCTATTAATTTTTTTTTAAAGTATCACATTAACACAGTATTTTCAACCAACCACACAGTATCATTTCTGTGTTACTATAATTCAAATTATCACAGGAGTACTAGGATAAGTGTTCATAGTTCAGATATAAACACTGATGTCCACGATAGCGATCAAAATAGACTAGTCAACTTTTGAAAGTAACTTGAAGCTTCAAGTAAAGATTGTACCAATTACATCATTACACCAGTAGGTGGCGAGAAGGGACTGTTAAAATGTATCTGTCATTGAATCATTCATTCAAGAGATTTGTTAAAAAATGCTGATTCATCAGTTAATTCTTTGAGTGATTCATTGAATCATTCATTCAAACCAACTTTAAAAAAATAATTGAAATTAATAAAATATTTCATAGACTGCAGCACTTAACATTTTGTCATAACCTCTAGTAAATTACATGTTACTTTAAGTTGTCTATTCTAAATTGTGGGAGAATCTATTTTAAACAAACAACAAAGGTTGTGCAGCTCTAATATTCATAATTATCTAGTAAGATATTTAATATTTACACTTTGCAACATCCTTTAAGCTTTAGTTTCAGGATTTAGCACATCACTTTTAGAGGCATTAAGAAATGAGGGAATGTAACCGTACAGAACCTCTCTGTGTGCATACAGTCGTATTTCAGACTCCTTGCTGAGTTTACACTTGCTAGAGATCTCATAACTCCACATGGGGTTGGGGCAAGGCTAAAAAACTGTGATATCTTGTAAACTTCAGATTGAACACACCTCTCTACTGTTCCCAGGACCCGTACAAGAGCAGGTCAAATGCAAATGTGTGAACAGTTACGCTCTGCATGCTCTTATGAAACAGTCTTCTCCTGTGGTTAAAACTCGAACAAATCTATCAGGGCGCTTTCTAAATTTACACGCACAGAGTGCACTCTTTTAAAAAATAAATGGTGTCATGATCTATGCACTCTTGAGTGTTGAGATGAGTTAGGCCTGCACTTTAGCTCCTGTCTCCAAGATTTCCCCATAATGTCTCCAGAGACAGATGCTATGAGGCAAAATTGTGCGCGGGATGTCTGTATGCTGTGCTTGTGCAGTTATACAGCAACTTATCAGTGCACTGTTGTTTAGTTGCTGTGTTCTGCAGATATTGATATGGCAGATTTCGAAATTCAGCCAGTAAAGATAATAATTTACATTTAAAGGGATAGTTCACCCAAAAATTCGTACCCGAGTCATGTCGTTCCAAACCCATAAGACTTTTGTTCATCTTCAGAACACAAATGAAGATCTTTTTGATGAAATCTGAGACCCCTCCATTGGCAGCTACGCAACAACCAATTTGACGCTTCAAAAGTTCATAAAGAGATTGTAAAGCTAATCCATATGAATTAAGTGGTTTAGTCCCAATTTTCTGAAGAGACACAGTCGATTTATATGATGAACAGATTGAATTTAGGTTTTTATTCACATAATAATAATAATAATAATAATAATATTCATCAACTCACACATCAGTTGTGGTAAACAGAGGCTCAAGCATGTTCGCTTGATGTGTGAGAACCAATGAGGTTCATTCTCGTGTAACACAGAGAAAAAACAATGAAGTTCATTTTCGTGTTATGCAGCACGTTTGAGCTTCCGCGAGAACCAAAGAGGTTTGTTCTCGCGCGTCAAGCCGGTTCGGTTGAGCTTCTGTTTATGTTCGCTGATCAATGTTTATATGTGAATAAAAAGACTAAATTAAATCTGTTCATCATATAAAGCGATCGAGTCTCTTTAGAAAACTTGGATTAAACCACTCATATGGATTAGTTTTATGATCTCTTTATGCGTAAAAGTTATTTGCAGCTGCCAATGGAGGGACAGAAAGATTTCAGATTTCATCAAAAAGATCTTCATTTGTGTTCTGAAGATGAATGAAAGTCTTACCGGTTTGGAACGACATGAGGGTGAGTAATTCATTTTTGGGTGAACTAACCCTTTAAGCTAGCTGTTTATGCTGCTGAAAACAGTCTTTGACTACAAGCTAATAAGTGTGTGGGTATGGGCAGTCTTTGATTTACAATCTGAAGGCTGAAATCCATTGTAAATCACTAGAGAGAAATCGCTGCTATTACAGGAACATTTAAAGGTGCCTTATGTAAAAATAAATAAATTCATACTCCACATTCCATACCAGATGGGGGCAGTATACCTCCAGAAAGTGAGTTGGTCTACTCTAGAGTATGAATATCTTCAAGCTACTCCCCTTCACCTTTACCAGTGAATATGTTCATATTCGTTTTGTTCATATTACATTTTTATTGTTAGTTTGAATTACATTAATTTGACAGACAGCATTCGCTGATGTTGACCAAGCTAGCGCCAACATAACCAGAGCTTCCAACTCTCACGCATTCACCGTGAGACACACGCAAACACTTTTCACACGCTCTCACCCCACACATCAATTTTCTCACGCACAGAAAAATCACGAAGCAAAGAGGACACGGATACCGACAAACTAGACAGAGCAGGTTAGTTATGATATAAAAAAATCTCAGCTCTCAGATTCTGTCAATTAAATACCGTTTTGGCGCTTGTAAATGTTACACGACAGATCCCTAGCGCATGTGAACCGATCATCTCTACTAGCTAATAGTAAAAAAAACACGAACACTGAAAGATACAGTAACGTTAGGCTACAACTTACCAAAATGTATTCCTCATACATAATATCGACCAATCAGTGTTTTTTATCAGCGTGAAGAGGTCAATAACACAGCTGGAGAACAATTATGTCAGATTTACCTCAGGAAAGCCATTTAATAAACATAATATAGGTCACGTAGTTGGCAAGAAAAAAAGAGCAATAGAGATTGTGCTATGTGTACTATATTACAATACTGTATTTATGAACGTTATATACGTTTATCGAACAGCCTTCGATACATTTCTATGTTATAACTTCCCGAAAATCTACACAAACATATAAAACAAACTTCTAACGAAATACTAACAGCATCTTACTTACCAAACCAAAAGAAATGTTGCAAGTTCGGAGTCAAACCTCATTTCTCTCATGTCCATTAGTTGTCTCCAGCGATGGAAAGCAGTGCCAATGTTTACTCTGGTTCTGTTCCTTTTTTATCAGATTTTATTTGAATGTTGTAGTGGGCTGTAAGCTACTTTCCACATGATTGACATCAGGTTCAAGTACGCCCACAAGCCGTGCGAGTTATTCGTGTATTGCATGTTTGGCTGGTGGTTATGTTGCCGGCATACCGCCTCCCATGGCCGAAACTGGTATTACGACACCTGTCGGGCCGTGGCTATTAATGCTAATGCTAATTGAGGTTGATATCTCTGCAGCACTATAACTTGACATTTTTTTAATGACATCATCGCCCTTATTTCTTCTCATTCTTTTGATGCATGTAGCTCATTTTTTGGATATTTTTACCTCAATTTTTACATAAGGCACCTTTAATGTTATTATTGGAGGTCATAAATGTTTCACTTTTAGAGCATCTTGGCAGCCATTAGTGCATTTTTGGCTGTTTGCCTCCAACCGCCATGTTTTTGATGGCTATATTCAATGAAACAGATCCAGAATTGTACAATGTGAATTTGAAATGTTTGTTGTATGTAGGCCTACATACTTTTTTGAGAGTAACTAATTTTAAGCTTGTATTTAACTTGTAAAAGTAGTTACCTTAACTAGTTATTGTTTCTGACTCAGCAGAATGTAAAATGCTCAGTCTTTAACAGACTTACGGTAGTAGTTATGGAGCTTATTGTGTTTGTTCAGTTAATGGCTACTATAGGCAATAAATTATTTACTTTCTGTACATGTGAGAGATGTAATTACGCAGCTGTCCCTGCCTCTTATCCAGGTCCCAAAGTGGTCTCGATGGAGAGCATGTCATTCCATATTAATTCAAAGCATATAATTTTGTGGTCTGCTGTCAAACTTTTCAAATTGAGAGGATGTTGTGCAGGATGCGGTTTTAATATATGTGGCAATCAATTCTGGAGTTTGTGTGGATAGCTCTAATTTACGACCTACCCGTCCATTCATGATGCAACAACTTGCCATTGACTTGGCATTAAAATAAATATATATATTTTTTAATAATTTAAATAATTTGTGACTTCACACAATCATTTCTTTGTTCTGCCAATCCGCTGGCCATCAAAAACCATCCAGTATAGAAGAAATTGCTTGAAATATATATAAATAAATAAAAAGCGTGAGAATAGCCAGGCTTTTTACTCATCAGCCTTTGATTACTTTTAATTGGACTGCAATTTTCTGTCCAAAAAGAACGAGTATGTGTGTGCAGTAAAGAAGATGACAGGTCTAATGGTTAATTGAAAAAAAGAAATGTGTCAGGCAGGAATAGAAAGATATGAATGCACGTCAGAATGACTGAAAAGTGCACAATAAGAGGCAACAATGTCAGAGTAGAGGCTCTTCAATCTTGTCTGTCCGGTTTGTAACATGTTAACCTAATGCTCCTTTCCATCACAATTAAACATTTTTTACCTCTGAACCTTTTACGTGCCTTATCTGCTTACTCCCAACACCCCAAGCATCATTAAAATAACTCAAGGATGAATATAGAAGTATTACTTCTATATTCTAGACGAAGATATAATCAGTCTGATTTGGGTGAGATGGCATTTGGAGCCCCTGTAGGAGTCTGGTTGTTGCCTAGTGCATGTGACATGCAGACCAGTAAGAACTGAAGCTACTCAGACTGCAGCTGCTGTTAATGTATGTTATTAAACGGTAT
The DNA here is from genome assembly GCF_951802725.1 of Rutilus rutilus. Lineage (NCBI taxonomy): Eukaryota > Metazoa > Chordata > Actinopteri > Cypriniformes > Leuciscidae > Rutilus > Rutilus rutilus. The sequence goes on along the minus strand of NC_140219.1, from coordinate 18,964,215 downwards.
AGAAATTTTTCCTGTAGTCTTGCTGCTGTGTGTGTTTCTGCACGGTCAAATGCAGAATTGTAAAGTGCATCAGTCAGAAATGAGGCTTTATCAAACAAGTGCATCTTTCTGTTTTTGAACAGAAGTATTTTAATCCTTAATATTAGAAGTTTTATATTTGTTATTGTGCTATTGGTGTGAGCCTGTGAGGTAATTTATAAAGACTATTTTTGACACGGTTCTGGTAAACGGTGTGTTCTACCTCATTTCTTTTTGTTTTTTGCTACTTAACTATAGATGTACCTATAGCAAAAAAGTTATTTTGGCCCCTGGAAGTTTAATTGGCTGAAGTTTTATTTATTTTATTTATTTATTTTGTGGTCTGGATGCAGTGGACAAGATGTAGTACATCCACTTTCCTTCAAGTCTGACTGTGAGACTGACTTTTTGTAATAGGGTCCCACTCTCAGGGGGAAGCAGGAATTAAACATGGATTAATCCTTAATCTACATGTTCTGTCTGTCTGTCTACATGCCCTATGTTCAGACAGTAGTCTGTCTGCTGAACTGTCCATGACACATATTAAAAATCCCACCAATGTAGATGATGTTTTGGAAGCTTTTAGTTCATAAGTTTAGAGATACGGCATGTTTTGGTTCCATTATCTCTTTCTGGTTATGCCTTTAAGTAGCCTAGTCAAATTATCATTTTAGAAGTGATTCTATTAAATTGTGAGCATTTAAACAATGTAATGTTTTAAAGCCTGTTTGCTTTTAATGTTGTGTTAAGCTTATCTTCTCAACAAAATGTGTATTCAGGGTTTGAGGATGGAGAAGAAACCCTGAAGTTTCTAGCAAAGGGCAGTGTTGTCACTTCAAAAGGCTTAGAGACTTGTATCACATATTCAAAAATGAAATGCATGTCTGAGAGGTTGCAAAAATATAGATGCATTGTTTGCTACTTGATAGGAGTAACAAATATTATTAGGTAGCCTATTTCAATTAACAGTAAAACGTTGGGTTATTTGTTTAACCCAACCGTTTGGTTACACATATTGGGTCAATATGTTGGGTTATTTTTCCCAAACTATTGGGTCATTTTTTTAAAATCGTTGGGTAATTTCTAAAAAATAACTGACTGTTGGGTATAGCCAACGGTTTCCGAAGCGACGGTTAAAATTTTAACGGTCCAGTGACAGACAGTCAACAATAGAAGCTGCTGCTGCATCCTGATTATGAAAGGTAAGTCATATCGTTTTTATGTATATAACATTAAGTATTGTGTACTGAGACGTTGAATACAATTATTCTAAAACTGAATTTTATATTTTAAAAAAACGAAGTTCCCTTTAGTCCGTTTTAATGATATCCGGGAAGTGAGATCGATTGGAAATTAATCCTAGCTCGTTAGCTCGCTAGCAGTAATAAAGTAATTCATTAAAACATTATACTAGCGAATCCGTTTAGAGATGTACTACTGCCAGGAAGTTACCTGCTACTACAATAAACTACGTAACGTTAGGCCTAACGTTAGTCTGAAATCTATGGAAGCTTGTCTCCGCCACAAAAGAAAAAAATGTAAATGATAAATTGCGACTTTTTATCTCACAATTGCGAGTTTGCATCTCGCAATTCTGACTTTATTTCTCAGAATTGCGAGATACAAAGTCAGAATTGTGTGAAATAAAGTCGCAATTGCGTGTTATAAAGTCAGAATTGCGAGATATAAAGTCAGAATTACGTGAAATAAAGTCACAATTGCGTGTTATAAAGTCAGAATTGCGAGATATAAAGTCGCAATTGCGTATTATAAAGTCAGAATTCTGACTTTATAAGACGCAATTGCGACTTTATTTCACGCAATTCTGACTTTATATCTCGCAATTCTGACTTTAATAACACGCAATTGCGACTTTATTTCACGCAATTCTGACTTTATATCTCGCAATTCTGACTTTATATCTCGCAATTCTGACTTTAATAACACGCAATTGCGACTTTATTTCACGCAATTCTGACTTTATATCTCGCAATTCTGACTTTATAACACGCAATTGCGACTTTATTTCACGCAATTCTGACTTTATATCTCGCAATTCTGACTTTATAACACGCAATTGCGACTTTATTTCACGCAATTCTGACTTTATATCTCGCAATTCTGACTTTATAACACGCAATTGCGACTTTATTTCACGCAATTCTGACTTTATATCTCGCAATTCTGACTTTATAACACGCAATTGCGACTTTATTTCACGCAATTCTGACTTTAATTATATCTCAAAATTCTGAGAAATAAAGTCAGAATTGCGACATAGGCTATAAACTCGCAATTGTGAGA